>NC_041388.1:581972039-582060050 GCF_002162155.2 Triticum dicoccoides
TATCTCCCCCTTCAAAGAAAACAAATGACATTCTAGATGTGTCTTAAGTAAAAAAAACTCAAGCATTACTGCTATCTCTTGAGAATGCGTTGGTTTCCCCTTGAAAAGGAAAGGGTGATGCAGAAAAGTAGCGTAAGTATTTCCCTCAGTTTTTGAGAACCAAGGTATCAATCCAGTAGGAGACAATGCACAAATCACCTAGTACCTGCACAAACAATTAAGAACCTCGCAACCAACGCGATAACAGGGGTTGTCAATCCCTTCATCGTCACTCGCAAAAGTGAGATCTGATAGAGATAGTAAAGTAAATATTTTTGGTATTTTTGTTGTATAGATTGAAAAGAAAAGATTGCAAAATAGTAAACGAGATGCGATGTAAATAAAGGAGATGCAATATACTAAGAAAGAGACCCGAGGACCATAGGTTTCACTAGTGGCTTCTCTCAAGATAGCATGTATTACAGTGGGTGAACAAATTACTGCCGAGCAATTGATAGAAAAGTGCATAGTTATGAGAATATCTAGGCAATGATCATGAATCTAGGCATCACGTCCGTGTCAAGTAGATCGAAACGATTCTGCATCTACTATTATTACTTCACACATCGACCGCTATCCAGCATGCATCTAGAGTATTAAGTTCATAAGAACAGAGTAACGCATTAAGCAAGTAGAGGGATAAACTCAAGCAATATGATATAAACCCCATCTTTTTATCCTCGATGGCAACAATACAATACGTGCATTGCTGCCCCTACTGTCACTGGGAAAGGACACCGCAAGATTGAACCCAAAGCTAAGCACTTCTCCCATTGCAAGAAAGATCAATCTAGTAGGCCAAACTAAACCGATAATTCGAAGAGACTTGCAAAGATATCAAATCATGCATATAAGAATTCAGAGAAGAACCAAATAATATTCATAGATAATCTTGTTCATAGACCCACAATTCATCGGATCTCGGCAAACACACCGCAAAAGAGCATTACATCGAATAGATCTCCAAGAACATCGAGGAGAACTTTGTATTGAGAATCAAAGAGAGAGAGAGAGAGAGAGAGAGAGAGAGAGAGAGAGAGAAGAAGTCATCTAGCTAATAACTATGGACCCGAAGGTCTGTGGTAAACTACTCACGCTTCATCGGAGAGGCTATGGTGTTGATGTAGAAGCCCTCTGTGATCGATTCCCCCTCTGGCAGATCGCCGGAAAAGGCCCCAAGATGGGATCTCACGGGTACAAAAGGTGCAGCGGTGGAAAAGTAGTTTTGTGGCTCTCTGTGATCGATCTAGGGTATAAGAGTATATATAGGCGGAAGAAGTACGTCGGTGGAGCTACGTGGGGCCCACGAGGGTGGGGGCACGCCTACTCGCCCCCCCTGGGCGCACCCTCCTGCCTCGTGGCAGCCTCATGGAGTTCCAGACTTCAACTCCAAGTCTTGTGGTTTGCTTTCGATCCAAGAAAGATTATCTCGAAGGTTTCATTCCGTTTGGTATTCCTTTTCTGCGAAACTCTAAAATAGGCAAAAAAAACTGGCATTGGGCCTCCGGTTAATAGGTTAATCCCAAAAATAATATTAAAGAGCATATTAAAGCCCATTAAACATCCAAAACAGATAATATAATAGCATGGAACAATCAAAAACTATAGATACATTGGAGACGTATCAAGCATCCCCAAGCTTAATTCTTGCTCGTCCTCGAGTAGGTAAATGATAAAAATGGAATTTTTGATGTGGAATGCTACCTAACATAATTACCAATGTAATTTTCTTTATTTTGGCATGAATGTTCAGATCTGAAAGATTCAGGACAAAAGTTTAATATTGACATAAAAATAATAATACTTCAAGCATACTAATAAAGTAATCATGTCTTCTCAAAATAACATGGCCAAAGAAAGCTATCCCTACAAAATCATATAGTCTGGCTATGCTCTATCTTCATCGCATAAAATATTTAAATCATCCACAACCCCGATGACAAGCCAAGCGATTGTTTCATACTTTTGATGTTCTCAAACTATTTCAATCTTCACGCAATACATGAGCGTGAACCATGGATATAGCACTATAGGTGGAATAGAACGGTGGTTGTGGAGAAGACAAAAAGGAGAAGATAGTCTCACATCAACTAGGCGTATCAACGGGCTATGGAGATGCCCATCAATAGATATCAATGTGAGTGGGTCGGGATTGCCATGCAACAGGTGCACTAGAGCTATAAGTGTATGAAAGCTAAAAAAGAAACTAAGTGGGTGTGCATCCAACCCGCTTGCTCACAAAGACCTAGGGCATTTTGAGGAAGCCCATCATTGGAATATACAATCCAAGTTCTATAATTAAAAATTCCCACTAGTATATGAAAGTGACAAAATAGGAGACTCTCTATCATGAAGATCATGCTACTTTGAAGCACACGTGTGGAAAAAGGATAGTAGCATTGTCCCTTCTCTCTTTTCTCTCATTTTTATTATTCTTTTTATTTGGGCCTTTCTCTTTTTTATGGCCTAGTTTTTTCTCTCTTTTTCGTCTGGAGTCTCATCCCGACTTGTGGGAGGAACATAGTCTCCATCATCCTCTCCTCACTGGGACAATGCTCTAATAATGATGATCATCACACTTTTATTTACTTACAACTCAAGAATTACAACTCGATACTTAGAACAAAATATGACTCTATGTGAATGCCTCTGGCGTTGTACCGAGATGTGCAATGAATCAAGAGTGACATGTATGGAAAATTATGAACGGTGGCTTTGCCACAAATACGATGTCAACTACATGATCATGCAAAGCAATATGACAATGATGAAACGTGTCATAATAAAAGGAACGGTGGAAAGTTGCATGGCAATATATCTCGGAATGGCTATGGAAATGCCATAATAGGTAGGTATGGTGGCTGTTTTGAGAAAGGTATATGGTGGGTTTATGGTACCGGCGAAAGTTGCACGTTACTAGAGAGGTAGCAATGGTGGAAGGGTGAGAGTGCGTATAATCCATGGACTCAACATTTGTCATAAAGAACTCACATACTTATTGCGAAAATCTATTAGTTATTGAAACGAAGTATTACGCACATGCTCCTAGGGAGATAGATTGGTAGGAAAAGACCATTGCTCGTCCCCGACCGCCACTCATAAGGAAGACAATCAATAAATAAATCATGCTCCGACTTCATCACATAACGGTTCACCATACGTGCATGCTACGGGAATCACAAACTTTAACACAAGTACTCCCTCCGGTCCTTTTTACTCTGCATATTGGATTTGCCGAAAGTCAAACTTTGTTAAGTTTGACCAAGTTTATATTAGAAATTATTAGCATCTATAATATGTAATAAATATAATATGAAAACATATTCCAAGATGAATCTAATGATATTGGTGTTGTTCTGTGAATGTCTATAATTTTTTGTACAAATTTGGTCAAAGTTGGATGAGATTGACTTCGGTCAAACCTAATATGCAGAGTAAAAAGGACCGGAGGGAGTATCTCTCAAATTCACAACTACTCAACTAGCATGACTCTAATATCACCATCTTCATATCTCAAAACAATCATAATGAATCAAACTTCTCATAGTATTCAATGCACTTTATATGAAAGTTTTTATTATACCCATCTTGGATGCCCATCATATTAGGACTAATTTTATAACAACAACAACAACAAAGCCTTTAGTCCCAAACAAGTTGAGGTAGGCTAGAGGTGAAACCCATAAGATCTCGCAACCAACTCATGGCTCTGGCACATGGATAGCAAGCTTCCACGCACCCCTATCCATAGCTAGCTCTTTGGTGATACTCCAATCCTTCAGGTCTCTCTTAACGGACTCCTCCCATGTCAAATTCGGTCTACCCCGCCCTCTCTTGACATTCTCCGCACGCTTTAGCCGTCCACTATGCACCGGAGCTTCTGGAGGCCTGCGCTGAATATGCCCAAACCATCTCAGACGATGTTGGACAAGCTTCTCTTCAATTGGTGATACCCCAACTCTATCTCGTATATCATCATTCCGGACTCGATCCTTCCTCGTGTGGCCACACATCCATCTCAACATATGCATCTCCGCCACACCTAACTGTTGAACATGTCGCCTTTTAGTCGGCCAACACTCAGCGCCATACAACATTGCGGGTCGAACCGCCGTCCTGTAGAACTTGCCTTTTAGCTTTTGTGGCACTCTCTTGTCACAGAGAATGCCAGAAGCTTGGCGCCACTTCATCCATCCGGCTTTGATTTGATGGTTCACATCTTCATCAATACCCCCATCCTCTTGCAGCATTGACCCCAAATACCGAAAGGTGTCCTTCTGAGGTACCACCTGGCCATCAAGGCTAACCTCCTCCTCACACCTAGTAGTACTGAAACCGCACATCATGTACTCGGTTTTAGTTCTACTAAGCCTAAACCCTTTCGATTCCAAGGTTTGTCTCCATAACTCTAACTTCCTATTTACCCCCGTCCGACTATCGTCAACTAGCACCACATCATCCGCAAAGAGCATACACCATGGGATATCTCCTTGTATATCCCTTGTGACCTCATCCATCACCAATGCAAAAAGATAAGGGCTCAAAGCTGACCCCTGATGCAGTCCTATCTTAATCGGGAAGTCATCAGTGTCGACATCACTTGTTCGAACACTTGTCACAACATTATCGTACATGTCCTTGATGAGGGTAATGTACTTTGCTGGGACTTTGTGTTTCTCCAAGGCCCACCACATGACATTCCACGGTATCTTATCATAGGCCTTCTCCAAGTCAATGAACACCATATGCAAGTCCTTCTTTTGCTCCCTATATCTCTCCATAAGTTGTCATACCAAGAAAATGGCTTCCATGGTCGACCTCCCAGGCATGAAACCAAACTGATTTTTGGTCACGCTTGTCATTCTTCTTAAGCGGTGCTCAATGACTCTCTCCCATAGCTTCATTGTATGGCTCATCAGCTTAATTCCACGGTAATTAGTACAACTCTGAACATCCCCCTTGTTCTTGAAGATTGGTACTAGTATACTCCGTCTCCATTCTTCTGGCATCTTGTTTGCCCGAAAAATGAGGTTGAAAAGCTTGGTTAGCCATACTATCGCTATGTCCCCGAGACCTTTCCACACCTCAATGGGGATACAATCAGGGCCCATCGCCTTGCCTCCTTTCATCCTTTTTAAAGCCTCCTTGACCTCAGACTCCTGGATTCGCCGCACAAAACGCATGCTGGTCTCATTAAAGGAGTCGTCCAGTTCAATGGTAGAACTCTCATTCTCCCCATTGAACAGCTTGTCGAAGTACTCCCGCCATCTATGCTTAATCTCCTCGTCCTTCACCAAGAGTTGGCATGCTCCGTCCTTGATGCATTTGACTTGGCCAATATCCCTCGTCTTCCTCTCTCGGATCTTGGCCATCTTATAGATGTCCCTTTCACCTTCCTTCGTGCCTAACCGCTGGTAGAGGTCCTCATATGCCCGACCCCTTGCTTCACCAACAGCTCGCTTTGCGGCCTTCTTCGCCATCTTGTACTTCTCTATGTTGTCCGCACTCCTATCCAGGTATAGGTGTTTGAAGCAATCTTTCTTCTCTTTAATCGCCTTCTGGACATCATCATTCCACCACCAGGTATCCTTATCTTCGCTTCTCCTTCCCCTGGACACTCCAAGCTCCTCCGAGGCCACCTTACGAATACAAGTCGCCATCTTCGTCCACACATTGTTCGCATCTCCTCCTTCCTCCCAAGGGCCCCTCCTTAATGACCCTCTCCTTGAACACTAGAGCTACCTCCCCCTTGAGCTTCCACCACTTCGTTCTAGCGACTTTGGCATGCTTATCCCGCTGGACACGAATCCGAAAGCGGAATTCAGCAACCACCAGCTTATGCTGGGGTACAACACTCTCTCCAGGTATCACCTTATAGTCTAGGCACGCACGCCTATCTTCTCTTCTCGAGAGGATGAAATCAATCTTTCTAGAGTGTTGGCCACTACTAAAAGTCACCAGATGTGATTCTCTCTTTCTAAAGAGGGTGTTAGCTACAATCATGTTGTAGGCTAGAGCAAAGCTTAAGACATCTTCTCCTTCTTGATTCCTGATGCCATAGCTAAAGCCCCCGTGCGCCCCTTCAAAACCTGTGTTAGATGTACCCACGTGGCCATTGAGGTCTCCTCCTATGAAGAGCTTCTCACCAATCGGTACACTCCTAACCATGTCTTCCAGGCCTTCCCAGAACTCCCTCTTGGTGTTCTCATTGTGGCCTACTTGCGGGGCATACGCGCTGATAACATTGAGAACCAAGTCCTCAACTACCAGCTTGACCAGGATAATCCAGTCCCCATGTCTCTTGACGTCTACCACTCAATACTTGAGGCTCTTGTTGATCAAGATGCCTACATCATTTCTATTTGCAGCCATCCCTGTGTACCACAGCTTGAAGCCGGTATCCTCCACCTCCTTCGCCTTCTATCCTCTCCATTTGGTTTCTTGGACGCAAAGGATATCAACACCTCTCCTCACCGCTGCATCAACTAGCTCCCGAAGCTTCCCTGTCAGAGACCCTACGTTCCAGCTACCTAAGTGAATCCTCCTAGGCCCCGCTAGCTTCCTTACCCTTCACACTCGTCGAGTCAAATGCCAAGACCCTTGCCCATTTTCCACTACATCCGGGCGCCGATGTAGCGTGCCACTAAGGATGCGACGACCCGATCCTTGCTCACTTGCCACCGTATACGGATCAAGATACAGCACGCCACCTTGGGGGTGACGGCCCGGCCCTTGCCCATTTTCCACCACACCCGGGTTCCGATGTAGCGCGTCGCTGAGAGGGTTACGCCCCAACAAAAATCTTTTGGGTTTCATCTCCATAAGAGTGGCTGAGTTTTTACGTTGGCTCGCCAAGCCTATCACAACCCTCCTCCTTTACCCGGGCTTGGGACCGGCTATGTTGAGACAACATAGGCGGAGTTTATATGAAAGTTTTTATTATACCCATCTTGGATGCCCATCATATTAGGACTAATTTTATAGCCAAAGCAAATTACCATGCTGTTCTAAAAGACTCTTAAAATAATATAAGTGAAGCATGAGAGATCAATAATTTCTATAAAATAAAACCACCACCGTGCTCCAGAAAGATATAAGTGAAGCACTAGAGCAAAATTATCTAGCTCAAAACATATAAGTGAAGCACATAGAGTATTCTAATAAATTCCGATTCATGCGTGTTTCTCCCAAAAGGTGTGTACAACAAGGATGATTGTGGTAAACTAAAAAACAAAGGCTCATATCATACAAGACGCTCCAAGCAAAACACATATCATGTGGTGAATAAAAATATAGCCTCAAGTAAAGTTACCGATAGACAAAGACGAAAGAGAGGATGCCTTCCGGGGCGTCCCCAAGCTTAGGCTTTTGGTTGTCCTTGAATTTTACCTTGGGGTGCCTTGGGAATCCCCAAGCTTAGTCTCTTGCCACTCCTTGTTCCAAAATCCATCAAATCTTTACCCAAAAAACTTGAAAACTTCACAACACAAAACTCAACAGAAAATCTCACGAGCTCCGTTAGTATAAGAAGATAAACCACCACTTTAAGGTATTGTAATTAACTCATTCTTTATTTATATTGGTGTTAAACCTACTGTATTCCAACTTCTCTATGGTTCATACCCCCCCGATACTAGCCATAGATGCATCAAAATAAGCAAACAACACGTGAAAAAACAGAATCTATCAAAAACAGAACAGTCTGTAGCAATCTGGAGGTTTCGAATACTTCTGTAACTCCAAAAAATCTGAAAAATTAGGATGACCAGGAAAATTTGTATATTGATCTACTACAGTTGGAATTGGTATTTTATCTCTCTCTGGTAAAAATGAAAATTATTTTCATGAGCGCATACTTTCTATTTTTATCAGCAAGATCAAACAACAATCACCCAAGAAGATCCTAAAGGCTTTACTTGGCACAAACACTAATTAAAACATAAAACACAATCATAACAGAGGCTAGATGAATTATTTATTATTAAACAGGAACAAAAAGTAAAGATCAAAAATAAAATTGGGTTGCCTCCCAACAAGCGCTATTGTTAACGCCCCTAGCTAGGCATAAAAACAAGAATAGATCTAGGTATTGTCATTTTTGGTATGCAATCCATAAGTGGCCCTCATAATAGATTCATAAGGAAATTTAATTTTCTTCCTAGGAAAGTGTTCCATGACTTTCCTTAACGGAAATTGGAATCTAACATTTCCTTCTTTCTTGTCAATATTTGCACCAATCGTTCTAAGGAAAGGTCTACCAAGAATAATAGGACATGTAGGATTGCAATCTATATCAAGACCAATGAAATCTACGGGCACATAATTCCTATTTGCAACAATAAGAACATCATTAATCCTTCCCATAGGTTTCTTAATGGTGGAATCCGCAAGATGCAAATTTAAAGAACAATCATCAAATTCACGGAAACCTAACACATCACACAAAGTGTTTGGAATCGTGGAAACACTAGCACCCAAATCACATAAAGAATACCATTCATAATATTTAATCTTAATTTTAATAGTAGGTTCCCACTCATCATAAGGTTTTCTAGGGATAGAAACTTCTAGTTCAAGCTTTTCTTCATGGGCTTGCATTAAATCATCAACGATATGTTTATTAAAAGCTTTATTTTGATTATAAGCATGAGGAGAATTTAAAACGGATTGCAACAAGGAAATACAATCTATCAAAGAGCAATTATCATAATTAAATGGGACATTTACATCTATGCCCCTAATTTGCGCCCACTCTCAGATTTACCCCTAATTTCAAAGCCTGCCCAAATTTGCCCCTTCGCCGTTAGGTGCACTTACAGAAATACCCTTCTATGTCGTTACCGTCCGGTCAAAGCATGTCAAAGTCGGTCAAAGGGCTTTGACTGTCCTGAAAAAAATAGCAAAAAAATTCAAAAAAATCTGAAAATTTGTGGGATCAAAGATACTCAGGTATGCAAGGTGCGTGCAAAGTTTCGTGCTGTTTGTACATTCCAGGAGCTCGTGTCAGAGGAAAAACAATAAATATGTACGCTTGTGAACAATAAATTCAAAAAAATAGCAAGAAAATTCAAAAAAATATGAAATTTTTTGGCATCAAAGAGGCTCGGGTCTGCAAGCTGCGTGCAATTTTTTGTTGTGTTTGGACATTGGAGGGGCTTGTGGAGAAAAAAAAACAAAATTTGGCTCGGGAAAAAACTTGGGAAAAATAACTATTTTGTTTTTTCTTGCTAGAGCTCCTCGCATGTCATTTGATCACAAAAACTTGCAAGCACCTTGTGCACCCAAGCCACTTTGATGCCAAAAAATTTCATATTTTTTAAAATTTTCTTGCTATTTTATTTCAAATTTATTGTTCACAAGCGTGCAGATTAACTGTCTTTCCTCGCCACGAGCTCCTGGAATGTCCAAATAGCACGAAAATTTGCACACACCTTGGGCACATGAGTATCTTTGATCTCACAACATTTTAGATTTTTTTGCTATTTTTTTTAGGACGGTCAAACTTGTTTGACCGGACGGTAACGGCGCAGAAGGGCATTTCTATAAGTGTACCTAACGGCAGAGGGGCAAATTTGAGCAGGCTTTCGAATTAGGGGTATATCTGATTAGGTGGTTCGAGTTAGGGACAGAAATGCAAATGGCCCTAATTAAATTCCTTGAAATCCAAAATAGTGGGTTCATTGCTATGTAAAGTTTTGACCTCTTCAATCCTACTTCTATTAATTTTTGCATCAAGATCTAAAAACTCTGAATCATTGGGATGCCTTTTAACTAAAGTTGACTCATCTCCAGTCCCATATTTATCAAGATTCATATTGGAAAACAAAGATTTAATATGAGTCACATCAATCACTTTTAGATCTTCATCATTATTATCATGAAAACTAGAAGAACACACTTTCAGAAAGCAATCTTTTTTAGCATGCACCCTAGCGGTTTTGTCTTTGCATTCATCAATGGAAATTCTCATGGCTTTGAGAGACTCATTGATGTCATGCTTAGGTGGAATAGATCTAAGTTTCAAAGAATCAACATCAAGAGAAATTCTATCCACGTTCCTAGCCAACTCATCATTCATAAGAAATGTTTCTTCAACCAAAGCATTGAAATTATTTTGCAAACTCATAAATTCTTTAACACTAATCTCAAAATCAGAGGGAATCTTATTATAATTTCCGTAAGAGTTGTTGTAGGAATTACCATAATTATTAGAGGAATTACTAGGAAAAGGCCTAGAATTAAAATTTCCTCTATACGTGTTGTTACCAAAATTGTTCCTACCAACAAAATTCACATCCATATATTCATTATTATTCTCAATCAAAGTGGACAAAGGCATATCATTAGGATCAGAAGAAACACTTTTATTAGCAAAAAAATTCATAAGTTCATCCATCTTTCCAATCAAAATATTAACCTCTTCAATCGCATGAACATTTTTACTAGTGGATCTTTCAGTGTGCCATTGAGAATAATTAACCATAATATTGTCTAGGAGTATAGTAGCTTCTCCTAAAGTGATTTCCATAAAAGTGCCTCCCGTGGCCGAATCTAAAAGATTTCTAGAAGCAAAATTCAATCCGGCATAAAAATTTTGTATAATCATTCACAAATTCAAACCATGCGTAGGGCAATTACGAATCATTAATTTCATCCTCTCCCAAGCTTGTGCAACATGCTCATGATCAAGTTGCTTAAAATTCATAATATCGTTAAGGGAGATGATCTTAGCGGGAGGAATATACTTAGAGATAAAAGCATCTTTGCACCTATTCCATGAATCAATACAATTTTTAGGCAAAGAAGAGAACAAAGTTTTAGCACGATCTCTAAGGGAAAACAAAAATAGCTTCAATTTAACAATATCATTATCCACATCTAATACGTCTCCGTTGTATCTACTTTTCCAAACACTTTTGCCCTTGTTTTGGACTCTAACTTGCATGATTTGAATGGAACTAACCCGGACTGACGCTGTTTTGAGCAGAATTGCCATGCTGTTATTTTTGTGCAGAATAAAACATCTCAGAATGACCTGAAAATCAATGGAGATTATTTTTGGAATATATAAAAATACTGGAAGAAAGATCCACGTCAGGGGGCCACTGTTGGGGAACGTAGCAGAAATTCAAAATTTTCCTACGTGTCACCAAGATCTATCTATGGAGAGACTAGCAACGAGGGGAAGGAGAGTGCATCTACATACCCTTGTAGATCGCTAAGCGGAAGCGTTCAAGTGAACGGGGTTGATGGAGTCGTACTCGTCGTGATTCAGATCACCGATGATCCTAGTGCCGAACGGACGGCACCTCCGCGTTCAACACACGTACAGCTCGACGATGTCTCCCACGCCTTGATCCAGCAAGGAGAGAGGGAGAGGTTGAGGAAGACTCCATCCAGCAGCAGCACAACGGCGTGGTGGTGATGGAGGAGCGTGGCAATCCTGCAGGGCTTCGCCAAGCACCTACGAGAGAGGAGGAGGTGTCACGGGAGGGAGGGAGGCGCCAAGGGCTCAGGTATGGATGCCCTCCCTCCCCTCCACTATATATAGGGGCAGGGGAGAGGGGGGAGGCGCAGCCTTGCCCCTTCCTCCAAGGAAGGGGTGCGGCTAAGAGGGGGGGAGGAGTCCATCCTCCCCAAGGCACCTCGGAGGTGCCTTCCCCTTTTAGGACTCTCCCCTTTTTCCTATATCTTGGCGCATGGGCCTCTAGGGGCTGGTGCCCTTGGCCCATGTAGGCCAAGGCGCACCCCCTACAGCCCGTGTGGCCCCCCGGGGCAGGTGGCCCCACCCGGTGGGCCCCCGGGACCCTTCCGGTGGTCCCGGTACAATACCGATGACCCCGAAACTTGTCCCGATGGCCGAAACAGGACTTCCTATATATAAATCTTTACCTCCGGACCATTCCGGAACTCCTCGTGACGTCCGGGGTCTCATCCGGGACTCCGAAAACATTCGGTAACCACATACAAACTTCCTTTATAACCCTAGCGTCATCGAACCTTAAGTGTGTAGACCCTACGGGTTTGGGAGACATGTAGTCATGACCGAGATGTTCTCCGGTCAATAACCAACAGCGGGATCTGGATACCCATGTTGGCTCCCACATGTTCCACGATGATCTCATCGGATGAACCACGATGTCAAGGACTCAATCAATCCCGTATACAATTCCCTTTGTCTAGCGGTATGGTACTTGCCCGAGATTCGATCGTCGGTATACCGATACCTTGTTCAATCTCGTTACCGGCAAGTCTCTTTACTCGTTCCGTAACACATCATCCCGTGATCAACCCCTTGGTCACATTGTGCACATTATGATGATGTCCTACCGAGTGGGCCCAGAGATACCTCTCCGTTTACACGGAGTGACAAAATCCCAATCTCGATTCGTGCCAACCCAACCGACACTTTCAGAGATACCCGTAGTGTACCTTTATAGCCACCCAGTTACGTTGTGACGTTTGGCACACCCAAAGCACTCCTACGGTATCCGGGAGTTGCACAATCTCATGGTCTAAGGAAATGATACTTGACATTAGAAAAGCTTTAGCATACGAACTACATGATCTTGTGCTAGGCTTAGGACTGGGTCTTGTCCATCACATCATTCTCCTAATGATGTGATCCCGTTATCAACGACATCCAATGTCCATGGTCAGGAAACCGTAACCATCTATTGATTAACGAGCTAGTCAACTAGAGGCTTACTAGGGACATGGTGTTGTCTATGTATCCACACATGTATCTGAGTTTCCTATCAATACAATTCTAGCATGGATAATAAACGATTATCATGAACAAGGAAATATAATAATAATCAATTTATTATTGCCTCTAGGGCATATTTCCAACAGTCTCCCACTTGCACTAGAGTCAATAATCTAGTTCACATCGATATGTGATTAACACTCAAGGTCACATCCCCATGTGACTAACACCCAAAGAGTTTACTAGAGTCAATAATCTAGTTCACATTTACCATGTGATTAACACTCATGAGTTCTGGGTTTGATCATGTTATGCTTGTGAGAGAGGTTATAGTCAACGGGTCTGAACGTTTCAGATCCGTGTGTGCTTTACAAATCTCTATGTCATCTCCTAGATGCAGCTACCACGTTCTATTTGGAGCTATTCCAAATAACTGTTCTACTTGGAGCTATTCTAAATTGTTGCTCCATTATATGTATCCGGTATCTCTACTCAGAGCTATCCGGATAGGTGTTAAGCTTGCATCGACGTAACCCTTTACGACGAACTCTTTTACCACCTCCATAATTGAGAAAATTCCTTAGTCCACTAGTTACTAAGGATAACTTTGACCGTTGTCCTATGATCCATTCTTGGATCACTCTTGTACCCCTTGACTGACTCATGGTAAAGCACACTTCAGGTGCGGTACACAGCATAGCATACTGTAGAGCCTATGTCTTAAGCATAGGGGACGGCCTTCGTTCCTTTCTCTCTATTCTGCCATGGTCGAGCTTTAAGTCTTAACTTCATACCTTACAACTCAGGCAAGAACTCCTTCTTTGACTGATCCATCTTGAACACCTTCAAGATCACATCAAGGCATGTGCTCATTTGAAAGTACTATTAAGCGTTTTGATCTATCCTTATAGATCTTGATGCTCAATGTTCAAGTAGCTTAATCCAGGTTTTCCATTGAAAACACCTTCCAAATAACCCTATATGCTTTCCAGAAATTCTACGTCATTTCTGATCATTAATATGTCAACAACATATACTCATCAGAAATTCTATAGTGCTCCCACTCACTTCTTTGGAAATACAAGTTTCTCATAAACTTTGTATACACCCAAAATCTTTGATCATCATCAAAGCATACATTCCAACTCCGAGATGCTCACTCCAGTCCTCAGAAGGATTGCTGGAGCTTTGCATACTTATTAGCATATTTCAGGATAGACAAAACCTTCCGGTTGTATCACATACAACCTTTCCTCAAGAATCGTCGAGGAAACAATGTTTTGACATCCTATCTGCAAGATTTCATAAATAATGCAGTAATTGCTAATATAATTCCAACAGACTCTTAGCATCGCTACGAGTGAGAAAGTCTCATCGTAGTCAACTCCTTGAACTTGTCGAAAAACATCTTAACGACAGGTCGAGCTTTCTCAATGGTGACACTTACCATCATTGTCTGTCTTCCTTTCAAAATCCATATGTACCTAACAGCCTTACGACCATCAAGTAGTTCTTCCAAAGTCTACACTTTGTTTTCATACATGGATCCTCTCTCGGGTTTTATGGCCTTGAGCCATTTATCGGAATCCGGGCCCACCATCGCTTCTCCATAGCTCGTAGGTTCATTGTTGTCTAGCAACATGACTTCCAAGACAGGATTACGTACCACTCTGAAGTAGTACGCATCCTTGTCATCCCACGAGGTTTGGTAGTGACTTGATCCGAAGTTTCATGATCACTATCATAAGCTTCCACTTCAGTTGGTGTACGTGCCACAGGAACAACTTCCTGTGCCCTGCTACACACTTGTTGAAGTGACGGTTCAATAACCTCATCAAGTCTCCACCATCCTCCCACTCAACTTTTCGAGAGAAACCTTTCCTCGAAAAAGGACCCGATTCAAGAAACAATCCCTATTGCTTTCGGATCTGAATTAGGAGGTATACTCAACTGTTTTTGGGTGTCCTATGAAGATGCATTTTATCTGCTTTGGGTTCGAGCTTATCAACCTGAAACCTTTTCACATAAGCGTCGCAGCCCCAAACTTTCAAGAAACGACAACTTAGGTTTCTCCAAACCATAGTTCATATGGTGTCGTCTCAACGAAATTATGTGGTGCCCTATTTAAAGTGAATGTGGTTGTCTCTAATGCCTAACCCATGAACGATAGTGGTAACTCGATAAGAGACATCATGGTATGCACCATATCCAATAGGGTGCAACTATGACGTTTGGACACACCATCACATTATGGTGTTCCAGGCGGTATCAGTTGTGAAACAATTTCCACAATGTCTTAATTCTGTGCCAAACTCGTGATTCAGATATTCATCTCTATGATCATATCATAGATCTTTTATCCTCTTGTCACGACGATCTTTCAACTTCACACTGAAATTACTTGAACCTTTCAATAATTCAGACTCGTGATTCATCAAGTAAATATACTCAACATCTACTCGAATCATCTGTGAAGTAAGAACATAACGATATTCACTGCATGCCTCAGCACTCATTGGACTGCACACATCAAAATGTGTTACTTCCAACAAGTTGCTATCTTGTTCCATCTTACTGAAAACGAGGCTTTTCAGTCATCTTGCCCATGTGGTATGATTTGCATGTCCCAAGTGATTCAAAATAAAGTGAGTCAAAACGGTCCATTTGCATGGAGTTTCTTCATGCATATACACCAATAGACATGGTTCGCATGTCTCAAACTTTTAAAAAAAAACGAGTGAGCCCAAAGATCCATCAATATGGAGCTTCTTCATGTGTTTTATACCGATATGACTTACGTGGCAGTGCCACAAGTAGGTGGTACTATCATTACTATCTTTTGGCATGAACATGTGTATCACTACGATCGAGATTTAATAAACCATTCATTTTAGGTGTAAGACCATTGAAGGTATTATTCAAATAAACAGAGTAACCATTATTCTCCTTAAATGAATAATCGTATTGCGATAGACGTAATCCAATCATGTCTATGCTCAACGCAAACACCAATCTCTTTGGTAGAGGGAGCGTGCGATGCTTGATCATATCAAGCTTGGAAAAACTTCCAACACATATCGTCAGCTCACCTTTAGCTAGTCTCCGTTTATTCCGTAGCCTTTTGTTTCGAGTTACTAACACTTAGCAACTGAACCGGTATCTAATACCCTGGTGCTACTAGGAGTACTAGTAAAGTACACATTAACATAATGTATATCCAATATACTTCTATCGACCTTGCCAGCCTTCTTATCTACCAAGTATCTAGGGTAATTCTGCTCTAGTGGTTGTTCCCCTTATTACAGAAGCACTTAGTCTCGGGTTTGGGTTTTACCTTGGGTTTCTTCACTAGAGCAGCAGCTGATTTGCCGTTTCATGAAGTATCCCTTCTTGCCCTTGCCCTTCTTGAAACTAGTGGTTTCACCAACCATCAACAATTGATGCTCCTTCTTGATTTCTACTTTTGCGGTGTCAAACATCGCGAATACCTCAAGGATCATCATATCTATCCCTGATATGTTATAGTTCATCACGAAGCTCTAACAGCTTGGTGGCAATGACTTTGGAGAACCATCACTGTCTTATCTGGAAGATCAACTCCCACTCGATTCAAATGATTGTTGTACTCAGACAATCTGAGCACAAGCTCAACAATTGAGCTTTTCTCCTTAGTTTGCAGGTTAAGAAAGTCATCGGAGGTCTTATACCTCTTGACATGGGCACGAGCCTGAAATCCCAATTTCAGCCCTCAAAACATCTCATATGTTTTGCGATGTTTCAAAAACGTCTTTGGTGCCTCAACTCTAAACCGTTTAACTGAACTATCACGTAGTTATCAAAACGTGTATGTCAGATGTTCGCAACAACCACAGACAACGTTCGAGGTTCAGCATACTGAGCGGTGCATTAAGGACATAAGCCTTCTATGAAGCAATGAGGACAATCCTCTGTTTACGGACCTAGTCCGCATAATTGCTACTACCAACTTTCAACTAATTTTTCTCTAGGAACATATCTAAACAGTAGAACTATAGCGTGAGCTACGACATAATTTGCAAAAACCTTTTGACTATGTTCAGGATAATTAAGTTCATCTTATGAACTCCCACTCAGATAGACATCCCTCTAGTCATCTAAGTGATTACATGATCCGAGTCAAACTAGGCCGTGTCCGATCATCACGTGAGACGGACTAGTCATCATCGGTGAACATCTTCATGTTGATCATATCTTCTATACGACTCATGTTCGACCTTTCGGTCTCCGTGTTCCGAGGCCATGTCTGTACATGCTAGGCTCGTCAAGTTAACCCTAAGTATTTCGCGTGTGTAAATCTGTCTTACACCCGTTGTATGTGAACGTTAGAATCTAACACCCGATCATCACGTGGTGCTTCGAAACACGAACTGTCGCAACGGTGCACAGTTAGGGGAGAACACTTCTTGAAATTGTTGTAAGGGATCATCTTATTTACTACCGTCGTTCTAAGCAAATAAGATGTATAAACATGATAAACATCACATGCAATCAAATAGTGACATGATATGGCCATCATCACTTTGCTCCTTTTGATCTCCATCTTCGGGGCTCCATGATCATCATCGTCACCGGCATGACACCATGATCTCCATCATCATGATCTCCATCATCGTGTCTTCATGAAGTTGCCTCGCCAACTATTACTTCTACTACTATGGCTAACGGTTAGCAATAAAGTAAAGTAATTACATGACGTTTAAGTTGACACGCAGGTCACACATAAATAAAGACAACTCCTATGGCTCCTGCCGGTTGTCATACTCATCGACATGCAAGTCGTGATTCCTATTACAAGAACATGATCAATCTCATACATCACATATATCATTCATCACATCCTTTTTGGCCATATCACATCACATAGCATACCCTGCAAAAACAAGTTAGACGTCCTCTAATTGTTGTTTGCATGTTTTACGTGGCTGCTATGGGTTTCTAGCAAGAACGTTTCTTACCTACGCATGAACCACAACGTGATATGCCAATTGCTATTTACCCTTCATAAGGACCCTTTTCATCGAATCCGATCCGACTAAAGTGGGAGAGACAGACACCCGCCAGCCACCTTATGCAACTAGTGCATGTTTGTCGGTGGAACCGGTCTCACGTAAGCGTACGTGTAAGGTTGGTCCGGGCCGCTTCATCCCACGATGCCGCCGAATCAAGATAAGACTAGTAACGGCAAGCATATTGAACAATATCGACGCCCACAACTACTTTGTGTTCTACTCGTGCAAAGAATCTATGCAATAGACCTAGCTCATGATGCCACTATTGGGGAACGTAGCAGAAATTCAAAAAATTTCCTACGTAACACCAAGATCTATCTATGGAGAGACCAGTAACGAGTAGAAAGGGGAGTGCATCTACATACCCTTGTAGATCGCTAAGCGGAAGCGTTCAAGTGAACGGGGTTGATGGAGTCGTACTCGTCGTGATTCAGATCACCGATGATCCTAGTGCCGAACGGACGGCACCTCCGCGTTCAACACACGTACAGCTCGACGATGTCTCCCACGCCTTGATCCAGCAAGGAGAGAGGGAGAGGTTGAGGAAGACTCCATCCAGCAGCAGCACAACGGCGTGGTGGTGATGGAGGAGCGTGGCAATCCTGCAGGGCTTCGCCAAGCACCTACGGGAGAGGAGGAGGTGTCACGGGAGGGAGGGAGGCGCCAAGGGCTCAGGTATGGATGCCCTCCCTCCCCTCCACTATATATAGGGGCAGGGGAGAGGGGGGAGGCGCAGCCTTGCCCCTTCCTCCAAGGAAGGGGTGCGGCTAAGAGGGGGGGAGGAGTCCATCCTCCCCAAGGCACCTCGGAGGTGCCTTCCCCTTTTAGGACTCTCCCCTTTTTCCTATATCTTGGCGCATGGGCCTCTAGGGGCTGGTGCCCTTGGCCCATGTAGGACAAGGTGCACCCCCTACAGCCCATGTGGCCCCTCGGGGCAGGTGGCCCCACCCGGTGGGCCCCCGGGACCCTTCCGGTGGTCCCGGTACAATACTGATGACCCCGAAACTTGTCCCGATGGCCGAAACAGGACTTCCTATATATAAATCTTTACCTCCGGACCATTCCGGAACTCCTCGTGACGTCCGGGATCTCATCCGGGACTCCGAACAACATTCGGTAACCACATACAAGCTTCCTTTATAACCCTAGCGTCATCGAACCTTAAGTGTGTAGACCCTACGGGTTCGGGAGACATGTAGTCATGACCGAGATGTTCTCCGGTCAATAACCAACAGCGGGATCTGGATACCCATGTTGGCTCCCACATGTTCCACGATGATCTCATCGGATGAACCACGATGTCAAGGACTCAATCAATCCCGTATACAATTCCCTTTGTCTAGCGGTATGGTACTTGCCCGAGATTCGATCGTCGGTATACCGATACCTTGTTCAATCTCGTTACCGGCAAGTCTCTTTACTCGTTCCGTAACACATCATCCCGTGATCAACCCCTTGGTCACATTGTGCACATTATGATGATGTCCTACCGAGTGGGCCCAGAGATACCTCTCCGTTTACACGGAGTGACAAATCCCAATCTCGATTCGTGCCAACCCAACAGACACTTTCAAAGATACCCGTAGTGTACCTTTATAGCCACCCAGTTACGTTGTGACGTTTGGCACACCCAAAGCACTCCTACGGTATCCGGGAGTTGCACAATCTCATGGTCTAAGGAAATGATACTTGACATTAGAAAAGCTTTAGCATACGAACTACATGATCTTGTGCTAGGCTTAGGATTGGGTCTTGTCCATCACATCATTCTCCTAATGATGTGATCCCGTTATCAACGACATCCAATGTCCATGGTCAGGAAACCGTAACCATCTATTGATTAACGAGCTAGTCAACTAGAGGCTTACTAGGGACATGGTGTTGTCTATGTATCCACACATGTATCTGAGTTTCCTATCAATACAATTCTAGCATGGATAATAAACGATTATCATGAACAAGGAAATATAATAATAATCAATTTATTATTGCCTCTAGGGCATATTTCCAACAACCACACCCTGTCCACGAGGGTGGGGGCACGCCTACCCCCCTGGGTGCACCCCTGCCTCGTGGGCCCCCTCGCGTAACACCGACCTGAACTCCAACTCCATATATTCACTTTCGGGGAGAAAAAAAATCAGAGAGAAGGATTCATCGCATTTACGATACGGAGCCACCGCCAAGCCCTAAACTCTCTCGGGAGGGCTCTCGAGGGGGCTGATCTGGAGTCCGTTCGGGGCTCCGAAGAGGGGAATCCATCGCCATCGTCATCATCAACCTTCCTCCATCATCAATTTCATGATGCACACCGCCATGCGTGAGTAATTCCATCGTAGGCTTGCTGGACGATGATGGGTTGGATGAGATTTATCATGTAACCGAGTTAGTTTTGTTAGGGTTTGATCCCTAGTATCCACTATGTTCTGAGATTGATGTTGCTATGACTTTGCTATGCTTAATGATTGTCACTAGGGCTCGAGTGCCATGATTTCAGATCTGAACCTATTATGTTTTCATGAATATATGTGAGTTCTTGATCCTATCCTGCAAGTCTATAGTCACCTACTATGTGTTATGATCTGGCAACCCCGAAGTGACAATAATCGGGACCACTCCCGGTGATGACCGTAGTTTGAGGAGTTCATGTATTCACTATGTGTTAATGCTTTGGTTCGGTACTCTATTAAAAGGAGGCCTTAATATCCCTTAGTTCCCAATAGGACCCTGCTGCCATGGGAGGGTAGGATAAAAGATGGCATGCAAGTTCTTTTCCATAAGCACGTATAACTACATTCGGAATACATGCCTACATTACATTGATGAATTGGAGCTAGTTCTGTGTCACCCTATGTTATAACTATTGCATGAACAATCGCATCTGACATAATTCTCCATCACTGATCCAATGCCTACGAGCTTTTCATATATTGTTCTTCGCTTATTTACTTTTCCGCTGCTACTATTACAATCATTACAAAACCCAAAAATATTACTTTTGCTATCGTTACCCTACTATCATATTACTTTGCTACTAAACACTTTGCTGCAGATATTAAGTTATCCAGGTGTGGTTGAATTGACAACTCAGCTGCTACTACTTGAGAATATTCTTTGGCTCCCCTTGTGTCGAATCAGTAAATTTAGGTTGAATACTCTACCCTCGAAAACTGTTGCGATCCCCTATACTTGTGGGTTATCAAGAACATTTTCTGGCACCGTTGCCGAGGAGCATAGATCTATTCTTTGAGTCACTTGGGATTTATATCTGCTTATCATTATGAAGAACTTGAAAGATTAAAGAACCAAGATTTTTCCCTCAACTATGAGGGGAGGTAAGGAACTGCCATCTAGCTCTGCACTTGATTCACCTTCTGTTTTGAGTAAACTTGCGACACCGACACATGCTATTGATTCCGATATGTCGCATGTTATTGATGATGCCACTTCTGCTTTGCATGATACTTATGATGAAACTACTTCTATGCTTGATACTACTGTGCCACTAGGTGAATTTCTTGATGAACAACTTGCTAGGGCTAGAGAGAATGAAATTATTGAAACTGATAATATTGATGGAAGTGATGATGAAGATTCTCCCCCTAGATATGAATTGCCTGTTGTGCCTGAGGGTTATGTTATGGATGAAGAAACTGCTAGAGACTTTCTTGCCTGCAATGATAGAAGTGATCTTAAGAAACTATTATCTAAGCTGAAAGAAAAATCTCTGAATGCTAGAATGAAATATGATCTTGCTTATGCTACTTCACCTATCTTTATTACTGATAAGGATTATGATTTCTCTGTCGATCCTGAGTTAATTACTTTGGTTGAATCTGATCCTTTTTATGGCTATGAATCCGAAACTGTTGTGGCACATCTTACTAAATTAAATGATATAGCTACCATGTCCACTAATGATGAGAAAACTCGCTACCATTATATCCTTCAATTATTTCTGTTCTCATTAAAGGGTGGTGCTAAGATATGGTTTAATTCTCTTGATCCTGGTTGTGTGCGTAGTCCCCAGGATATGATTTACTACTTCTCTGCTATATATTTCCCTGCTCATAAGAAACAAGCTGCTTTAAGGGAAATATATAATTTTGTGCAAATTGAAGAAGAGAGTCTCCCACAAGCTTGGGGAGGCTTCTCCAATTACTTAATGCTTTGCCTCATCATCCTCTCAAGAAAAATGAAATACTTGATATCTTTTATAATGGACTAACCGATGCTTACAGAGATTACCTGGATAGTTGTGTTGGTTGTGTTTTCAGGGAAAGAACAGTTGATCAAGCTGAATTGATATTGAATAATATGTTGACTAATGAAAATAATTGGACACTTCCTGAACCAACTCCTAAGCCAACTCCGAAGAAAAGGGGTATTCTATTTCTCAGTCCTGAAGATATGCAAGTGGCAAACAAATCTATGAAAGGAAAAGGTATAAAAGCTGAAGATGTTAAGAATTTACCTCCTAGTGGATCTTTCGGTGTGCCATTGAGAATAATTAACCATAATATTGTCTAGGAGTATAGTAGCTTCTCCTAAAGTGATTTCCATAAAAGTGCCTCCCGTGGCCGAATCTAAAAGATTTCTACCTTCGTCGATTTCAGCATCACGAAGAGCTTGGGAATCGTTTCCGTTATCCCTTGCATACTATAGTTCATCACGAAGTTCTAGTAACTTGGTGATAGTGACTAGAGAACTCTGCCAATCATTGTCTTATCTGGAAGATTAACTCCCACTTGATTCAAGCGATTGTAGTACCCAGACAATCTGAGCACATGCTCACTGCTTAAGCTATTCTCCTCCATCTTTTAGCTATAGAACTTATTGGAGACTTCATATCTCTCAACTCGGGTATTTGCTTGAAATATTAACTTCAACTCCTGGAACATCTCATATGGTCCATGACGTTCAAAATGTCTTTGAAGTCCCGATTCTAAGCCGTTTAAGCATGGTGCACTAAACTATCAAGTAGTCATCATATTGAGCTAGCCAAATGTTCGTAACATCTACATCTGCTCCCGCAATAGGTTTGTCACCTAGCGGTGCATCAAGGACATAATTCTTCTGTGCAACAATGAGGATAAACCTCAGATCACGGATCCAATCCGCATCATTGCTACTAACATCTTTCAACTTAGTTTTCTCTAGGAACATATCAAAAATAAAATAGGGGAGCTAAACGCGAGCTATTGATCTACAACATAGATATGCTAATACTACCAGGACTAAGTTCATGATAAATTTAAGTTCAATTAATCATATTACTTAAGAACCCCCACTTAGATAGACATCCCTCTAATCCTCTAAGTGATCACGTGATCCATATCAACTAAACCATGTCCCATCATCACGTGAGATGGAGTAATTTCAATGGTGAACATCACTATGTTGATCATATCTACTATATGATTCACGCTCGACCTTTCGGTCTCCGTGTTCCGAGGCCATATCTGTTATATGCTAGGCTCGTCAAGTTTAACCTGAGTATTCCGCGTGTGCAACTGTTTTGCACCCGTTGTATTTGAACATAGAGCCTATCACACCCGATCATCACGTGGTGTCTCAGCACGAAGAACTTTCGCAATGGTGCATACTCAGGGAGAACACTTTATACTTTGATAAATTAGTGAGGGATCATCTTATAATGCTACCGTCAATCAAAGCAAGATAAGATGCATAAAAGATAAACATCACATGCAATCAATATAAGTGATATGATATGGCCATCATCATCTTGTGCTTGTGATATCCATCTCTGAAGCACCATCATGATCACCATCGTCACCGGTGCAACACCTTGATCTCCATTGTAGCATCATTGTTGTCTCGCCAATCTTATGCTTCTACGACTATCGCTACCGCTTAGTGATAAAGTAAAGCATTACAGGGCGATTGCATTGCATACAATAAAGCGACAACCATATGGCTCCTGCCAGTTGCCGATAACTTGGTTACAAAACATGATCATCTCATATAATAAAATTTAGCATCATGTCTTGACCATATCACATCACAACATGCCCTGCAAAAACAAGTTAGACGTCCTCTACTTTGTTGTTGCAAGTTTTACGTGGCTGCTACGGGCTTAGCAAGAACCGTTCTTACCTACGCATAAAAACCACAACAATAGTTCATCAAGTTAGTGTTGTTTTAACCTTCTCAAGGACCGGGAATAGCCACACTCGGTTCAACTAAAGTTGGAGAAACTGACACCCGCTAGTCACCTGTGTGCATAGCACGGCGGTAAAACCAGTCTCGCGTAAGCGTACGCGTAATGTTGGTCCGGGCCGCTTCATCCAACGATACCGCTGAACCAAGGTATGACATGTTGGTAAGCAGTATGACTTATATCGCCCACAACTCACTTGTGTTCTACTCGTGCATATGACATCTACGCATAAAACCTGGCTCGGATGCCACTGTTGGGGAACGTAGTAATTTCAAAAAATTCCTACGCACACGCAAGATATGGTGATGCATAGCAATGAGAGGGGAGAGTGTTGTCCACGTACCCTCGTAGACCGAAAGCGGAAGCGTTAGCACAATGCGGTTGATTTAGTCGTACGTCTTCATGATCCGACCGATCAAGTACCGAACATATGGCACCTCCGAGTTCAGCACACGTTCAGCCCGATGACATCCCTCGAACTCCGATCCAGCCGAGTGTTGAGGGAGAGTTTCGTCAGCATGACGGCGTGGTGACGATGTTGCTGTTCTACTGACGCAGGGCTTCGCCAAAGCACCGCTACAGTAATATCGAGGTGGATTATGGTGGAGGGGGGCACCGCACACGGCTAAGAGATCAAGAGATCAATTGTTGTGTCTATGGGGTGCCCTTGGCCACGTATATAAAGGAGTGGAGGAGGGGAGGGGTCGGCCCTCTCTATGGCGCGCCCTAGGGGAGTCCTACTCCCATCGGGAGTAGGATTCCCCCTTTCCTAGTAGAACTAGGATCCCTTCCAAGTAGTAGGAGTAGGAGAGAAGGAAAGGGAAGTGAAAAGGAGAAGGAAGGAAGGGAGCACCCCCCCCCTAGTCCAATTCGGACCAGCCCATGGGGAGGGGTGCAGCCACCCTTTGAGGCCTTTCTCTCCTTTCCCGTATGGCCCATTAGGGCCCAATACGAATTAACGTAACTCCTCGGTACTTCTGAAAATACCCGAATCACTCGGAACCTTTCCGATGTCCGAATATAGTCGTCCAATATATCGATCTTCACATCTCGATCATTTCGAGACTCCTCATCATGTCCCCGGTCTCATTCGGGACTCTGAACTCCTTCGGTACATCAAAACACATAAACTCATAATATAACCGTCATCGAACTTTAAGCGTGCGGACCCTGCGGGTTCGATAACTATGTAGACATGACCGAGACACGTCTCCGGTCAATAACCAATAGCGGAACCTGGATGCTCATATTGGCTCCTACATATTCTACGAAGATCTTTATCGGTCAAACCGCATAACAACATACGTTGTTCCCTTTGTCATCGGTATGTTACTTGCCTGAGATTCAATCGTCGGTATCTCAATACCTAGTTCAATCTCGTTACTGGCAAGTGTCTTTACTCATTCCGTAATACATCATCCCTCAACTAACTCATTAGTTGCAATGCTTGCAAGGCTTATAGTGATGTGCATTACCGAGTGGGCCTAGAGATACCTATCCGACAATCGGAGTGACAAATCCTAATCTCAAAATACGCCAACCCAACAAGTACCTTCGGAGACACTTGTAGAGCACCTTTATAATCACCCAGTTACGTTGTGACATTTGGTAGCACACAAAGTGTTCCTTCGGTAAATGGGAGTTGCATAATCTCATAGTCATAGGAACATGTATAAGTCGTGAAGAAAGCAATAGCAACATACTAAACGATCGTGTGCTAAGCTAATGAAATGGGTCAAGTCAATCACATCATTCTCCTAATGATGTGATCTCATTAATCAAATGACAACTCTTTGTCTATGGTTAGGAAACTTAACCATCTCTAATTAATGAGCTAGTCAAGTAGAGGCATACTAGTGACATACTGTTTGTCTATGTTTTCACACATGTATTATGTTTCCGATTAATACAATTCTAGCATGAATAATAAACATTTATCATGATATAAGGAAATAAATAATAACTTTATTATTGCCTCTAGGGCATATTTCCTTCACCTAGGGGGGTAGGGCGCGCCTCCACCCTCGTGGGGCCCTCGTGTCCTTCCCGGACTACTACTTAATTTTCTATTTTTCTAAAAATTCCAAAACGGACAAATATTTCCTTAAAAACTGTTTTGGAATCGGTTTACTTACCGTACCACATACCTATTCCTTTTCGGGGTCTGAAACGTTCTGGAAAGTGTCCCTTATGTATTCCTCCGGGGTTACGGTTTCAATAATATTGGTTTCAACATTTATGGGATTATCTGAGATATAATGTTTAATTCTCTGACCGTTTACCACCTTCGGATTTGTGCCTTTGAAGTTGTTGATTTTTATGGCACCGGAACGATAGACCTCCTCGATAACATAGGGACCTTCCCATTTAGAGAGAAGTTTTCCTGCAAAAAATCTTAAACGAGAGTTGTATAGCAATACATAACCATCTACATTAAACTCACGCTTTTGTATCCTTTTGTCATGCCATCTTTTAACCTTTTCTTTAAACAACTTGGCATTTTCATAAGCTTGGGTTCTCCATTCATCAAGTGAGCTAATATCAAATAACCTCTTTTCACTGGCAAGTTTGAAATCATAGTTGAGTTCTTTAATAGCCCAATATGCCTTATGTTCTAGTTCGAGAGGTAAGTGACATGCTTTTCCATATACCATTTTATACGGAGACATACCCATAGGATTTTTATATGCAGTTCTATAGGCCCATAATGCATCATCAAGTTTCTTGGACCAATTCTTTCTAGACCTATTGACAGTCTTTTGCAAAATTAATTTGAGTTCTCTATTACTCAATTCTACTTGACCACTAGACTGTGGGTGATACGGAGATGCAATTCTATGATTGACGTCATATTTAGCAAGCATTTTACGGAAAGCACCATGAATAAAATGTGAACCACCATCAGTCATTAACTATCTAGGGACTCCAAACCTCGGAAAAATAACTTCTTTAAGCATTTTAATAGAAGTGTTATGATCAGCACTACTAGTTGGAATAGCTTCTACCCACTTAGTAACGTAATCAACAGCAACTAAAATATGTGTATATCCATTAGAGGCAGGAAAAGGTTCCATATAATCAAAGCCCCAAACATCAAATGGTTCAATAACAAGTGAATAATTCGTAGGCATTTCTTGACGTCTACTAATATTACCAATTCTTTGACATTCATCACAAGATAGGACAAACTTACAGGCATCCTTGAAGAGAGTAGGCCAATAAAAACCTGATTGCAATACCTTATGTGCAGTTCTATCTCCCGCGTGGTGTCCTCCAAAAGTTTCGGAGTGGCACTTGCGTAGGATCTGTTCCTGTTCATGCTCAGGTACACAACGTCTAATAACACCATCTACTCGTTCCTTATAACGATGTGGGTCATCCCAAAAGTAATGTCTCAAATCATAGAAGAACTTTTTCTTTTGTTGGTATGTGAAGCTAGGTGGTATAAATTTGGCAACTATGTAATTAGCATAATCAGCATACCAAGGGGTACTACGAGAAGTACTTATGACATTTAATTGTTCATTAGGAAAGCTATCATCAATAGGTAGTGGGTCATCAAGAACAATCTCTAACCTAGATAAGTTGTCTGCAACGGGATTCTCAGCTCCTTTTCTATCAAAAATATGCAAATCAAATTCTTGTAGCAAGAGAACCCATCTAATAAGTCTAGGTTTAGCATCTTTCTTCTCCATAAGATATTTAATAGCAGCATGATCAGTGTGGATAGTTACTTTAGAATCAACAATATAAGGTCTGAACTTATCACAAGCAAATACAACTGCTAAAAGTTCTTTTTCAGTAGTAGCATAATTTCTTTGAGCATTGTCTAGAGTCTTACTAGCATAATGGATAACATTTAATTTCTTATCAACTCTTTGCCCTAAAACAACACCTACAACATGATCGCTAGCATCACACATAATTTCAAAGGGTAAATTCCAATCAGGTGGCTGAACAACAGGCGCAGAGACTAATGCTTTCTTAAGTATTTCAAATGCTTCTACACAATCCTCATCAAAGACAAATGGTATATATTTTTGTAATAAATTAGTCAGAGGCCGAGAAATTTTCGAGAAGTCCTTAATGAACCTCCTATAAAATCCGGCGTGACCAAGGAAAGTTCTTATACCTTTGATGTCCTTGGGACATGGCATCTTTTCAATTGCATGAACCTTGGCTTTATCAACTTCAATACCTCTTTCAGAAACTTTATGCCCCAAGACAATACCCTCATTAACCATAAAGTGGCACTTTTCCCAATTCAAGACAAGATTAGTTTCTTCACATCTCTGCAAAACTCGATCAAGATTTCTCAAGCAATCATCAAAAGAAGATCGATAGACGGAAAAGTCGTCCATGAAAACCTCACAAATCTTTTCACAAAAGTCCGAGAATATAGCCATCATGCATCTTTGAAAGGTAGCCGGTGCATTACATAAACCAAAAGGCATACGTTTATAAGCAAAAGTACCAAAAGGGCATGTAAAAGTAGTCTTTGATTGATCTTTAGCCGACACAGGTATATGAGAGAAATCAGAATAACCATCTAGAAAGCAGTAATGTGTATGTTTGCATAATATTTCTAGCATTTGATCGATAAAAGGTAAGGGGTAATGATCTTTCTTAGTAGCCTTATTTAATTTGCGGAAATCAATTACCATCCTATAACCTGTAATAATTCTTTGTGGAACCAATTCATCTTTATCATTAGGAACAACAGTAATACCTCCATTCTTAGGGACACAATGAACAAGACTTACCCACTGACTATCAGCAACAGGATAAATTATACCTGCCTCCAGAAGCTTTAGTATTTCTTTTCTTGCCACTTCTTTTATTTTAGGATTCAGACGTCGTTGAGGATCACGAACTGGTTTGGCATCTGCTTCCAAATTTATTTTATGTTGACATAGAGTGGGACTAATGCCCTTAAGGTTATCAAGAGTATATCCAATAGCAGCACGGTGCTTCTTCAAAGTTTTCAATAATCTTTCTTCTTCATGCTCCGAAAGGTTAGCACTAATAATAATAGGATATATCTTCTTTTCATCAAGATAAGCATATTTAAGATTATCAGGCAACTGTTTAAGCTCGAACACGGGATCACCCTTAGGTGGAGGGGGATTCCCTAGGATTTCAACAGGCAAATTGTGTTTCAGAATAGGTTCCTGTTTAAAGAATACTTCATCTATTTCCCTTCTTTCATTCATAAACATATCATTATCATGGTCTAGCAAATATTATTCTAAAGGATCACTAGGAGGTACGGCAATAGAAGCAAGACCAATAATTTCATCCTTACTAGGAAATTCTTCTTCACAGTGTTGTTTACTAAATTTAGAAAAATTAAATTCATGAGTCATATCATCCAAGCCAATAGTAACAACATTCTTTTCGCAGTCTATCTTAGCATTAACAGTGTTCAAGAAGGGTCTACCAAATATAATGGGACAAAAGCTATCTTGTGGGGAACTAACAACAAGAAAATCAGCAAGATATTTAGTTTTCCCGCACAAGACTTCAACATCTCTAACAATTCCCACTGCTGAAATAGTATCTCTGTTAGTAAGTTTAATTGTGACATCAATATCTTCTAACTCAGCAGGTGCAATTTCATGCTTGATTTCTTTATACAAGTCATAAGGTATAACACTAGCACTAGCACCCATATCACATAAGCCATGATAGCAATGTTCTCCTATTTTAACAGAAATAACAGGCACGCCTACCACAGGTCTATGTTTATCGTTAACACAAGGTTTAGCAATTCTAGCAGTTTCACTGCAAAACTGAATAACATGCCCATCAATATTATCAAACAAGAGATCTTTAACAATAGCAATATTAGGTTCTACTTTAACTTGCTCAGGAGGTGTATATGTTTTAATATTGCTTTTACGAACCACAGTTGAAGCTTTAGCGTGATCCTTTATACTAACAGGGAAATGTGGTTTCTCAACATAACAAGTAGGAAAAATAGGATCATTATAAGTGACAGTCTTTTCTTCAACTTTAATAGGTGCAGCTACTTTTACTTCTATGGGAGGATGATATTTAAACCACTTCGCCTTAGGGAGATCAACATAAGTAGCAAAAGATTCACAGAAAGAAGCTACTATCTCAGAATCAAGTCCATATTTAGTGCTAAACTTACGAAAACTATCGGTATCCACAAAAGATTTAACACAATCAAACTTAGGTGTCATACCTGACTCCTTACCTTTGTCGAGATCCCAATCTTCAGAGTTGCGTTTAATTATATCCAATAAATCCCATCTAAATCCAATAGTCTTCATCATAAAAGAGCCAGCACAAGAAGTATCGAGCATGTTGCGATTATTTTCAGAAAGCCGAGCATAATTTTTTTGAAGAATTGTTTCTCTTGGGAGCTCATGATTGGGGCATGAATATAACATTGATTTAAGCCTCCCCCAAGCTTGAGCGATGCTTTCTCCTTTGTGAGGCCAAAAATTATATATATAATTGCGGTCACGATGAACAAGATGCATAGGGTAATACTTTTGATGAAATTCCAATTTCAATCTTCTATAGTTCCATGATCTCGTATCATCACATAGCCTATACCATGTCAATGCGTCTCCCTTCAAAGATAAAGGGAAGACCTTCTTCTTAGCAACATCATCGGGTATACCTGCAAGCTTAAATAATCCACAAACTTCATCCACATATATTAGGTGTTCATCAGGATGCTTTGTTCCATCTCCTGTAAAAGGATTAGCTAGCAGTTTTTCTATCATACCCGAAGGATACTCATAAGGAATTTCATTTTCAATAGGTTCAGTAGGTTGAGGAGCAACTCTTTGCTCTACTGGTCTGGGTGAAGATACCCCGAACAAGCCCCTCAGAGGATTACTTTCCATAGTAACAAGTGACAATAAATTTCAGCACACTATATAAATTTTTCCTTACCAAATTCCACCTACCAAAGGCGCTTCACTCCCCGGCAATGGCGCCAGAAAAGAGTCTTGATGACCCACAAGTATAGGGGATCTATCGTAGTCCTTTCGATAAGTAAGAGTGTCGAACCCAACGAGGAGCAGAAGGAAATGATAAGCGGTTTTCAGCAAGGTATTCTCTGCAAGTACTGAAATAAGTAGTAACTGATAGTTCTATGATAAGATAATTTGTAACGAGCAACAAGTAACAAAAGTAAATAAAGTGCAGCAAGGTGGCCCAATCCTTTTTGTAGCAAAGGACAAGCCTGGACAAACTCTTATATAAGGAAAAGCGCTCCCGAGGACACATGGGAATATCGTCAAGCTAGTTTTCATCATGTTCATATGATTCGTGTTCGGTACTTTGATAATTTGACATGTGGGTGGACCGGTGCATGGGTGCTGTTCTTACTTGAACAAGCATCCCACTTATGATTAACCTCTATTGCAAGCATCCACAACTACAACAAAAGTATTAAGGTAAACCTAACCATAGCATGAAACATATGGATCCAAATCAGCCCCTTACGAAGCAACGCATAAACTAGGGTTTAAGCTTCTGTCACTCTAGCAACCCATCGTCTACTTATTACTTCTCAATGCCTTCCTCTAGGCCCAAATAATGGTGAAGTGTTATGTAGTCGATGTTCACATAACACCACTAGAGGCTAGACAACATACATCTCATCAAAATATCGAACGAATACCAAATTCACATGACTACTAATAGCAAGACTTCTCCCTTGTCCTCAGGAACAAACGTAACTACTCACAAAGCATATTCATGTTCATAATCAGAGGGGTAATAATATGCATAAAGGATCTGAACATATGATCTTCCACCAATTAAACCAACTAGCATCAACTACAAGGAGTAATTAACACTACTAGCAACCTACTAGCACCAATCCCGGACTTGGAGACAAGAATTGGATACAAGAGATGAACTAGGGTTTTTGAGATGAGATGGTGCTAACGAAGAAGTTGATGGAGATTGCCCTCTCCCGATGAGAGGAGCGTTGGTGATGACGATGGCGGTGATTTCCCCCTCTGGGAGGGAAGTTTCCCCGGCAGAACAGCTCTACCGGAGCCCTAGATTGGTTCCGCCAAGGTTCCGCCTCGTGGCAGCGGAGTTTCGTCCCGAAAGGTTGCTTCTGATTTTTTTTCTCGATGAAAGACTTCATATAGTAGAAGATGATCATCGGAGAGCCACCAGGGGGCCCACGAGGTAGGGGGCGCGCCCCCCCACCCTAGTGGACAGGGTGTGGGTCCCTTGGTCTTCATCTTTGGCGAGGATTTTTCATTATTTATTATAAGGTATTCCGTGGAGTTTCAGGACTTTCGGAGTTGTGCAGAATAGGTCTCTAATATTTGCTCCTTTTCCAGCCCAGAATTCCAGCTGCCGACATTCTCCCTCCTTATGTAAACCTTGTAAAATAAGAGAGAATAGCCATAAGTATTGTGACATAACGTGAAATAACAGCCCGTAATGCAATAAATATCGATATAAAAGCATGATGCAAAAATGGACGTATCAGCAACCTACTAGCACCAATCCCGGACTTGGAGACAAGAATTGGATACAAGAGATGAACTAGGGTTTTGAGAAGAGACGGTGCTGATGAAGCTGTTGATGGAGATTGCCCTCTCTCGATGAGAGGAGCGTTGGTGATGACGATGGCGATGATTTCCCCCTCCGGGAGGGAAGTTTCCCCGGCAGAACAGCTCCGCCAGAGCCCTAGATTGGTTCCGCTAAGGTTTCGCCTCGTGGCAGAGGAGTTTCATCCGAGAAGATGGCTTCTTATTTTTTCCCATCGAAAGACTTCATATAGCAGAAGATGGCCACCGGAGGGCCTCCAGGGGGCCCACGAGGTAGGGGGCACGCCCAGGGGGTAGGGCGCGCCCCCACCCTTGTGGGCAGGGTGTGGCCCCCCTGGTGAATCTCTTCCGCTGAGAATTTTTTATATATTCTGAAAACGTCTTCCGTGAAGTTTCAGGACTTTTGGAGCTGTGCAGAATAGGTCTGTAATATTTGCTCCTTTTCCAGCCCAGAATCTCAACTGCCGGCATTCTCCCTCTTTATGTAAACCTTGTAAAATAAGAAAGAATGGGCATAAGTATTGTGACATAATGTGTAATAACAACCCGTAATGCAATAAATATCGATATATAAAGCATGATGCAAAATGGACGTATCAACTCCCCCAAGCTTAGACGTCGCTTGTCCTCAAGCGAAAAGCCAAAATCGAAAAATATGTCCACGTGTTTAGAGATAGAGGTGTCAATAAAAATAAAATACGGACATGAGGGCATCATGATCATTCTTAGAACAGCAACTTATATAATTCTTGTCATATGATTTCTTATGCTAGAGTAATAATTCAATCACAATTTCAAATAAGAATCGTAAACTTCATTGAAAACTAACAAACTATAATCTCAGTCATTGGAGCAATTGCAATTTATCATAACATACGAAAGAGTTATTGTATAAGAGCTTTTCAGCAAGTCCACATACTCAACTATCATATAGTCTTTCACAATTGCTGACACTCACGCAATACTTATGGGTATGGAGTTTTAATCGGACACAGAGAAAGATAGCGGCTTATAGTTTTGCCTCCCAACATTTTACCTCAAGGGTAATGTCAACAATAATAGTTCATGAAAACTCACATCCAATTAGCCATATATACCAGGATCTTTCCAACATACTGTGCTTGCCAAAGGATAAAATGTAAAAAGGAAGGGTGAAGATCACCATGACTCTTATGCAATGTAGGAGATAAAAGTAAAAGATAAGCCCTTCGCAGAGGGAAGCAAAGGTTGTCATGCGCTTTTGTAGTTGGATGCACAAAATCTTAATGCGAAAGAATGTCACTTTATATTGCCACTTGTGATATGGACCTTTATTATGCAGTCTGTCGCTTTTATTTCTTCCATATCACACGATCATATAAAGCTTATTTCTCCCACACTAATAAGTCATACATATTTAGAGAGCAATTTTTATTGCTTGCACCGATGACAACTTACTTGGAGGATCTTACTCAATCCATAGGTAGGTATGGTGGACTCTCATGGTAAGACTGGTCTAAGGGTATTTGGAAGCACAAGTAGTATCTCTACTTGGTGCGATGAATTTGGCTAGCATGAGAGAGAAAGGCAAGCTCAACCATGTTGGATGATCCATGACAATATAATTTATCTCGGATGTAAGAAAACATAACCCATTACGTTGTCTTCCTTGTCCGACGTCAACTCTTTAGCATGTCATATTTTAATGAGTGCTCACAATCATAAAAGATGTCCAAGATAGTATATTTATATGTGAAGACCTCTCTTTCTTTATTACCTCATATTAATTTCAACGATGACCATAACTATGTTTGTCAACCCTCAACAACTTTTATTCATCATACTTTCTCTATGTGAGCTCACGACTCTCCATAAGATTCACATGATCTCTTTGTTTCTTTTCATTTCTTTCTCTTTTCTTTCTCTTAGGATCATGGCAAAATAATCAAGCTCTTGACTCAACACTAATATTTATTATATAGCTCACGGACTCGATTACATACAAGGATTATAAAGCAAAACTCACGACTAGATCATACTAAGAACTTTTATTCTACTAGATCAAGATATTACCAAAAGGATCAGATACGTCTCCGTCGTATCTACTTTTCCAAACACTTTTGCCCTTGTTTTGGCCTCTAACTTGCATGATTTGAATGAAACTAACCCAGACTGACGCTGTTTTAAGTAGAATTACCATGGTGTTATTTATGTGCAGAAACAAACATTCTCGGAATGACCTGAAACTTCACAGAGAAACTTTTTGGAAAATATAAAAATACCTGCAAAATATGAAGGCCAGGGGGCCCACCACCTGTCCATGAGGGTGGGGGCGCGCCCCCTACCTCGTGGCCCCCTGGAGCTCCTCCGACTCCAACTCCAACTCTATATATTTTGTTTCGGGGAGAAAAAAATCAGAGAGAAGTATTCATCGCGTTTTACGATACGGAGCCGCCGCCAAGCCCTAAAACCTCTCGGGAGGGCTGACCTAGAGTCCGTTCGGGGCTCCGGAGGGGGGAATCCGTTGCCATCGTCATCATCAACCATCCTCCATCACCAATTTCATGAGGCTCACCGCCGTGCGTGAGTAATTCCATCGTAGGCTTGCTGGACGGTGATGGGTTGGATGAGATCTATCATGTTATCGAGTTAGTTTTGTTAGGGTTTGATCCCTAGTATCCACTATGTTCTAAGATTGATGTTGCTATGACTTTCCTATGCTTAATGCTTGTCACTAGGGCCCGAGTGCCATGATTTCAGATCTGAACCTATTATGTTTTCTTCAATATATGAGTGTTCTTGATCCTATCTTGCAAGTCTATAGTCACCTATTATGTGTTATGATCCGTTAACCCCGAAGTGACAATAATCGGGATACTTACCGGTGATGACCGTAGTTTGAGGAGTTCATGTATTCACTATGTGTTAATGCTTTGTTCCGGTTCTCTATTAAAAGGAGGCCTTAATATCCCTTAGTTTCCATAAGGACCCCCCTGCCATGGGAGGGTAGGACAAAAGATGTCATACAAGTTCTTTTCCATAAGCATGTATGACCATGTTCGGAATACATGCCTACATTATATCAATGAACTGGAGCTAGTTCTGTGTCACCCTAGGTTATGACTGTTACATGATGAACTGCATCCGGCATAATTCTCCATCACTGATCCATTGCCTACGAGCTTTCCATATATTGTTCTTCGCTTATTTACTTTCCCGTTGCTATTGCTATCATCACTACAAAATACCAAAAACATTACTTTTACTATTGTTACCTTTTGTTACCATTACCACTACTATCATATTACTTTACTACTAAATACTTTGCTGCAGATACTAAGTTTCTAGGTGTGGTTGAATTGACAACTCAACTGCTAATACTTGAGAGTATTCTTTGGCTCCCCTTGTGTCGAATCAATAAATTTGGGTTGAATACTTTACCCTCGAAAACGGTTGCGATCCCCTATACTTGTGGGTTATCAAGACTATTTTCTGGCGCCGGTGCCGGGGAGCATAGCTCTATTCTTTGAGTCACTTGGGATTTATATCTGCTTATCATTATGAAGAACTTGAAAGATCCAAGAACCAAGATTTATCCCTCAACTACGAGGGGAGGTAAGGAACTGCCATCTAGCTCTGCACTTGATTCACCTTCTATTTTGAGTAAGCTTGCGACACCTAAAACTGCTTCTGCTATTCGTTCTGATATGTCGCATGTTATTGATGATGCTACTTCTGCTATGCATGATACTTATGATGAAACTTTTCTATGCTTGATACTACTGTGCCACTTGGTGAATTTCTTGATGAACAACTTGCTAGGGCTAGAGAGATTGAAAATATTGAATCTGATAATACTAATGAAAGTGATGATGAAGAATCACTTGTTATTCCCGAGGGTTATGTTTTTGATCAAGAAGCCTCTTTAGCTATTTTAGCTTGCAAAGATAGATACAAACTTAAGAGGTTATTAGCTAAATGGAATAAGCAATCTCTAAATGCTAGAATGAAACCTGACCCTGCTTTTGCTACTTCACCTATCTGTGTTACCGATAAGGATTGTGAATTCTCTGTTGATCCTGATATAATTACTTTGGTTGAATCTGATCCTTTTCATGGCTATGAATCTGAAACTATTGTGGCACATCTTACTAAATTAAATGATATAGCCACCCTGTTCACTATTGATGAGAGAACTTGTTACTTTTATATCCTTAAAATATTTCCGTTCTCATTAAAGGGTGATGCTAAGATATGGTTTAATTCTCTTGATCCTGGTTGTGTATGTAGTCCCTAGGATATGATTTATTACTTCTCTGCTAAATATTTCCCTGCTCATAAGAAACAAGCTGCTTTAAGGGATATATATAATTTTCTGCAAATTGAAGAAGAGAGTCTCCCACAAGCTTGGGGGAGGCTTCTCCAATTACTTAATGCTTTGCCTGATCATCCTCTTAAGAAAAACAAAATACTTGATATCTTTTATAATGGACTAACCGATGCTTCCAGAGATTACCTGGATAGTTGTGCTGGTTCTGTTTTCAGGGAAAGAACGACGGATGAAGCTGAAATTCTATTGAATAATATGTTGACAAATGAAAATAATTGGACACCTCCGGAGCCAATTCCTCAGCCTATTCATAAACCAACTCCGAAGAAGAGGGCTATTCTATTTCTCAGTCCTGAAGATATGCAAGAGGCAAAGAAATCTATGAAAGAAAAAGGTATAAAAGCTGAAGATGTTAAGAATTTACCTCCTATTGAAGAAATACATGGTCTTAATTTACCGCCTGTTGAAGAAACATATGATCTTAATCCATTAACTATTGGAGAAACTCATGGTCTTTGTCGGTGTCAAAACAGGCGGATCTCGGGTAGGGGGTCCCGAACTGTGCGTCTAGGCCGGATGGTAACAGGAGGCGAGGGACACGAAGTTTTACCCAGGTTCGGGCCCTCTTGATGGAGGTAAAACCCTACGTCCTGCTTGATTAATATTGATGATATGGGTAGTACAAGAGTAGATCTACCACGAGATCGGAGAGGCTAAACCCTAGAAGCTAGCCTATGGTATGATTGTTGTTCTGTATGTTGTCCTACGGACTAAAACCCTCCGGTTTATATAGACACCGGAGAGGGTTAGTGTCGGTGTCAAAACCGGCGGATCTCGGGTAGTGGGTCCCGAACTGTGCGTCTAGGCCGGATGGTAACAGGAGGCAGGGAACACGATGTTTTACCCAGGGTTCGGGCCCTCTTTATGGAGGTAAAACCCTATGTCCTGCTTGATTAATATTGATGATATGGGTAGTACAAGAGTAGATCTACCACGAGATCAAGGAGGCTAAACCCTAGAAGCTAGCCTATGGTATGATTGTTGTATATGGAGTTGATTGCCTACGGACTACAACCCTCCGGTTTATATAGACACCGGATAGGGTTAGGGTTACATAGAGTCGGTTACAATGGTAGGAGATCTTGAATATCCGCATCACCAAGCTTTCCTTCCACGCCAAGGAAAGTCCCATCCAGACACGGGACGAAGTCTTCAATCTTGTATCTTCATAGTCCTGGAGTCCGGATGAAGGTATAGTCCGGCTACCCGAACACCCCCTAATCCAGGACTCCCTCAGTAGCCCCCAAACCAGGCTTCAATGACGACGAGTCCGGCGCGCAGATTGTTCGGCATTGCAAGGCGGGTTCTTCTCCAAATCTTGTGTACCTGTAGGAATAATGTCCGGTTTTTGTAATGTAGTGCTCCTCGGCTTCCACACCCAATAATGGTCGTCTTCCATGTGTCAAACGAATGCGAAAAGCCGAGGCATTTTTACATCCACACCCCTAGCCGTATAAATGAGCCGCCTATTTAACGGGATGGGGATTTAGGTCCAAATCACATCTTCTCCTTTCCGCGAATTATCATCAGAGCGCTTCCAGCAAAGGTCCATTCCAACATGACCAGCCATCGCAGCTCCTCCCCTCGCCTCTCCGGTCCCAAACCCGGGGACTGGGAGAGTTGCACCATCCCGCATAGCGAGTTAGTGTCGCTTCAGGCCAAGGGATTTCTCCCTCAGGCATACATGGTCCCGGTCCGAGCCGGTCTCGCCACCTACAATGGCGGAAAACAAGCGGAGAGCACCCCCAATCCTTCTAAAGGAGAGCGGGTGTGCCTCGTCCCCTATCTAATAAGGGGACTGGGATTTCCAATTCATCCATTTCTCCGCGGGCTTCTGGAGTTCTACGGCCTCCAGCTGCACAATCTCACGCCCGCCTCCGTATTGCATATTGCGGGTTTTGTCGCCCTTTGCAAGCTATTTTTAGGCGTTGAGGCTCATTTCGCGCTATGGAAGAGGTTATTCTGCCTGGTGCCCCGTTCTCAAGAGGGGTCTATATACCAAGTGGGCGGAGCCGAAGTATGGCGCATCGCCGGGACCGGATACCTATCCGGAACCCCAAAGAAGGCGTCCGAGGACTGGCCTTCGGAATGGTTTTACATAGATGACGTCCCGCTACCGGACCCTATCCGGGTCGGTCTCCCTGAGTTCAGCAGTGCTCCATTGAAGAAACGCTTGAGCTGGTGTCCGCGGAGCTCTCAGAGAGAAAGCGACAGAGACGTCCTTTACCTGATGGGCCGAATAAGACTGTTGGCTCATTCCGGACTAACCATGATTGGAGTCATGGCCGCATGCATTATGCGGGGGATGCAGCCGCTTCAATATAGAGGCCACCCCATGTGGGATTTCAACGGGGAGGATGACGCCACACGTTACGGTCGTAAGGGGCCGGCCTCAGCCGCCGCCTTAGTAAAGATCTTATCCTCTTTGTACAAGGGAGAAAAGGAGGAATTCCTCCACGTCAACCCGCGGGCCGGATTCAGTATGTACGATCCTCCAAGTTGGGTAAGTGAACAATTGCGCTTGCCCATTTGTTTTATACTCCCATGGTTAGATAGGTAGTCTAACGACTTCAATGCAGGAACTACGACAGGAGGTAAAGGATATAAAGAGCCGCCCTCCACAACCCGAGGACCCAGAACGGTCCCTCAATCCGGACTCCGAAGAGGATCCGGACATATCGGTGGAGCTTATCGACGGGGTGTTCCATCAGCTAAGCAAGGACAATACCTTGGTAGCCATTACGGCGGATTACCTAGGGTTAATCCCGGCCTCCCAGGTGACAGAAACCGGGGTCTTATTCCCTTGAAAGAGATTCCATCCTCACGTAGCCCGGTGTTTCTGACGACAGCCGTGTTTTGCAGGGGAGATTTCCGAGGCAGGAGGCCGAACCTGCGGCGGCTAGCCAACGAGGGGCCGCAGGGCCCCGTGGGGCAAAAAGGAATGTAGTCTGGACTGAGATGTCGGCGCAAAGGTATAGTGCACCCTTTGTTTCCCTGGAGTTATTCTGTCAGGGCATATTAACGTTTGTGCTATCTTTAGAATGAAGAGACCTCGCCGGACTACATCCGGAGAGGTTGCCAATCGCGCCTCCACCAGCCAGGCTCCAACGTCTGGCCAGGAAGCGGAGGCGAGCACAAGGCGCGCACCGGACGCTCCTCCGATAGAGGATGCGGACAGGTTGTCTGCCATAAATTCTGAAGTGGAGAGTGCCATGAACCACAGGCGTCGCCGGACAATTCTACGCGATGCTTGTTTCTCCCAAGAGGCTTTAGATGCCTTTAATTCGGGAGATGTGTACCTCCGTGCCGCTCAAAATGGTTTAGCCAGAACCACGGAGCAGTATGTAAAAGGCATACGGGTAAGAAAATTTTGGTTAAATATATATATATATATGCCAGTATCCCCCGAGACTTGAAGTAGTTAGAGCAACTGATTTAAGGATCATTTAATATGCAGCTTCTTACAGAGAAGAATACCGTACTGTCCCAGGAGCTGGAAAAGTGCAAGGCCCAACTAGAGGCCGCACTAGCCGCAGCAGGGGAGCCCAAAGAGACCCCCTCAGGTAAGATACACTTCGAAAGATTAGTATTGTGCGGTGTGGGTGCAAATCTGACAAATCATATTGCAGATGACGCCGGACTCGATCCGGACAAGCAACAACTCTTACGCCGGCTAAAGGCCGGTGAGAGTACGTTGACAAAGGTGAGGCGAGAGAAGAATGATCTTCAGGACGCCAACACCAAGCTAGATGTCAAACTTAAAGATGTTCGTGGCCAGCTGTCGGACTCCACGAAGGAGAATCAGCGGCTTTGACGCGGCATTTTTAGTAAGTGCTTGAATGAACTTTGAAAAAAGAGTTCGGCGAGGAAGTCGACTAACAGAGTAATGTCTGTAGGTATGCTCACAGGTCGTCCTGCAGAGGAGATGCCCGGTTCTACGGGTGACCTTCTTCCCGAACTCTTGCAACTACACGAGCGAATTCAGCAGGTGATGCGGGGTATTGCCCAAGCCTTATGGCCTGCCCACTCCGTGCCCGAGGGCCTTGGAGAGCTTGCGGAGAAGCTGAAGGGAGCTCAGCGGTGCTTCCGGTTGTGGAAGATATCGGCCTGCCGACAAGGCGCTAGGGAGGCCTGGGCCATGGTGAAGACCCGTTTTACGAAGTCTGACCCAAACCACATGGCCGAGGTCGGACCAGTGGGGCCTGACGGGAAGGAGATCCTTGTAAGCTTAGTATACGACCAAGTAGAGTTGGCCGCGAAGTATTCCCAGCAGGACTGTAAATTAGACAGCCTGTTAGATGGTATAGAAGAGGAATACAATCAGTCAGAATGACTGTGTAATTTTGAATTGACATGTGTAATGTCTTCTAGCCGGATTGTAGATCGTTTGTCATTGCCGACCTTTTCGCTTCAACCTCGGGACCTGACGGTCCGGAGTGTGTCCGAATACCCTAGCGGTTATATAAGAACCGGGGTATGCGTGGAGACCAGGCGTAGGGGTCATCAGTGCTTTATCAGACAAGTGCCCAACTAGTTATGTTATATTACATGGTTAGTAAGAAACATCTTCCAGAGAGAATAGTTCCGTTAAGGTTTCCTTTCGCTGGGAGGCATGCCCTAAGGTGCATGTCCGGACTGCGTGAAGAGACGCAGAAAAAAAGCATCTGGGGGCGCATAAAATGAAAAAAGATCATCTTTTATTTCACCGACTGAATATTCCCTTAAGAACGCTAGCTTTCGGCTTCACCCAGTCTGAGGTACACATCCGGCTGACCCGGCAGTAACAATCACAGAGGTGCTCCCTTTACCGCCTAGCCGAACAATCGGGAACGCAGGGGTAAGCACAGGAGCCAGGCAACCCAGCTTGGCCAAAACTTAAGTCATATCAATGCATATAATGGTGAAGAAAAAGGGTACATGTGGAAGTTTGACGCATGTGTTGGGCGTGAAGCCCGTATAAATAAGCTTCTGCTAAAGAAGCCCCCAGGTTTAATGAGCGCGAGTGGCGCGTCACTAGGTGAGCCTTTAAGGGCTATGAATGAAAAAAAAGGGAAGGAGAGAAATGTAAGACAGAAAAATACAAAAAAGGGATGGACAGAGGAAGGGGATGAACACAGAGTCCGGCGCTAGGCATAGAATATTCGGAGATGGGTGGCGTTCCACGGGTTCGGCTCGAGTTGGTTGTTCGATGCATCTCGCAGGCGGTATGCCCCACCAGTCAGGACTTGGTCGATTATGAATGGACCTTCCCACTTGGGCTTGAGTTTGTCATTTTTCTTCTCCGGCAGGCGTAGAACTAGTTCGCCAACATTGTAATTTTTGGCCCGTAGTTCTCTGCTTTGGTATCTTCGGGCCTGCTGTTGATAAAATGCGGAACAGGCTTTTGCCACATCGCGCTCCTCCTCCAAGGTGTCCAAGTTGTCCTGCCGATCGAGCTCGGCTTCTCTTTCTTCGTACATGCGCACTCTAGGTGAGTCATGAATTATGTCGCAGGGCAGAACTGCTTCTGCGCCGTACACCATAAAAAATGGTGTGTATCTGGTGGTGCGATTTGGCGTGGTCCGCAGCCCCCATTGCACGGAGTCGAGCTCCTCTACCCAGTGCGTGTTAGATTCCTTGAGGGACCGCACCAGTCTAGGTTTAATGCCGCTCATGATAAGACCATTTGCACGTTCGACCTGGCCGTTGGTTTGTGGGTGATAGACGAAAGCATAATCGAGCTTGATGCCCATGTTTTTGCACCAGAGTTTTACCTCGTCGGCGGTAAAGTTTGTACCGTTGTCGGTTATGATGCTGTGGGGGACGCCATAACGGTGTACAACCCCGGATATGAAGTCTATCACAGGTCCGGATTCGGCCGTTTTAACAGGCTTGGCTTCTATCCATTTGGTGAACTTATCCACCATGACCAGTAAGTATTTTTTCCTATGGGTTCCACCTTTAAGGGGTCCGACCATGTCAAGCCCCCAGACCGCAAAAGGCCAGGTGATGGGTACAGTTTGGAGTGCGGTGGGTGGCATATGGCTTTAGTTGGCAAAAAGTTGGCAACCAGGGCATCGTTGGACTAGGTCCTGAGCGTCTGCTCGGGCCGTCGGCCAGTAAAAGCCTGTACGGAAAGCCTTGCTAACAAGGGACCGAGCAGCGGTGTGGTGACCACCGAGTCCGCCATGAATTTCAGCCAGGAGGTTCCGCCCTTCCTCTTCGGAGATGCACCTTTGAAGGACTCCGGTAGTGCTTTTCTTATAAAGTTCTCCCTCATGGACTCTGTAGGCCTTAGATCGCCGCACTATGCAGCGGGCCTCCTTTTGGTCCTCCGGGAGTTCCTGCCTAGTAAGGTAGGCTAGGAATGGTTCTGTCCACGGGGCGATAACCGCCATTATTACGTGGGCTGAAGGTGTAATTTCGTTGGCAGAGCCTCCAATTGTGTCAGATTGTTCGGTGTCGAGTGGTGCGGCTGGGTTCGGGCTGTTATTTGCGGGTTCCCCCTCCCATGTTACGGATGGCTTGAACAATCTTTCCAAAAAGACGTTGGGGGGGACTGCATCGCGTTTTGCTCCGATGCGTGCTAGGACGTCCGCCGCTTGATTGTTTTCTCGGGCTATATGGTGAAACTCCAACCATTCGAACCGAGCTGACATTTTTAGGATGGCGTCGCGGTAAGCTGCCATTTTTGGGTCCTTGGCGTCGAAGTCTCCATTTATTTGGGATATCGCGAGGTTTGAATCCCCGTGTACCTCTAGGCGCTGGATACCCATGGATACTGCTATCCGGAGGCCATGTAGGAGGGCCTCATATTCGGCTGCATTGTTGGAATCCGTGTACATGATCTGGAGCACATATTGGACTGTGTCTCCTATGGGGGACGTCAGGACGACGCTGGCCCCCAGTCCGGCCAACATTTTGGAGCCGTCGAAATGCATAATCCAGTTTGAATATGTGTGGTACTCTTTAGGGAGCTCGGCCTCCGTCCATTCTGCGACGAAGTCGGCCAAAACTTGCGATTTAATAGCTCGCCGTGGCTTATAGGTTATATCGAACGGGAGAAGCTCGATGGCCCATTTTGCAATCCGGCCCGTTGCATCGCAGTTGTTGATAATATCGTTTAGTGGCACTTCCGAGGCTACTGTTATGGAACACTCTTGAAAGTAGTGTCGTAGCTTCCGGGATGCCATGAATACCGCGTATGCAATCTTTTGATAATGCGGGTACCGTGATTTGCATGGAGTGAGGACAGTGGACACGTAGTAGACCGGCCTTTGAAGGGGGAATTTGTGTCCGTCCGTTTCCCACTCGACAACGAGCACTGCGCTGACAACTTGGTGTGTTGCTGCAATGTACAATAACATTGGTTCGTCGGTGATTGGCGTGGCCAGGACTGGGTTTGTTGCCAATATGGCTTTTATTTCATCAAGTCCGGCCGTGGCGGCATCCGTCCACTCGAAGTGTTCGGTGCGCCGAAGGAGGCGATAAAGGGGTAGTGCCTTTTCTCCCAAGCGGGAGATGAAGCGGCTTAAAGCCGCCATGCATCCGGTTAATTTTTGTATTTGTTTAAGGTCCTTTGGGACATCCAGTTGTGACAAAGCTCGGATCTTGGCTGGGTTTGCTTCAATTCCTCTACCGGATACAATGAAGCCCAAGAGCTTTCCAGCTGGAACGCCGAAGACGCATTTTTCTGGTTGAGCTTGATGTCATATTTTCGGAGGTTATCGAATGTAAGACTCAAGTCGTTTACTAGGGATTCGACATGTCTTGATTTGACGACCACATCATCCACATATGCCTCCACTGTTTTGCCGATCTGGTTTGCCAGACATGTCTGGATCATGCACCGATATGTTGCGCCGGCGTTTTTCAGCCCGAAGGGCATTGTGTTGAAGCAGAATGGGCCATATGGTGTGATGAATGCTATTGCAGCTTGGTCTGATTCTGCCATCTTGATTTGATGGTAACCGGAGTATGCGTCGAGGAAACACAACAAATCGTGTCCTGCGGTGGCATCGATAATTTGATCGATACGGGGGAGGGGGAAGGGATCCTTTGGGCAAGCCTTGTTAAGGTCTTTAAAATCAACACACAGGCGCCAGGATTTGTCCTTCTTTGGTACCATCACCAGGTTTGCTAGCCAGTCCGGATGTTTTATGTCTCTGATGAATCCGGCCTCCAATAGCTTGGCTAGCTCTTCTCCCATAGCCTGTCTCTTGGGTTCGGAAAAACGCCAAAGGGCTTGTTTGACAGGTTTAAATCCTTTTAGGATATTTAAGCTGTGTTCGGCCAGCCTGCGTGGGATCCCTGGCATGTTTGAAGGGTGCCAGGCGAAGATGTCCCAGTTCTCTCATAGGAACTCTCGCAGTGCGGCGTCTGCATCAGGGTTCAGTCGTGCCCCGATGGAAGTTGTTTTATTGGGGTCCGTTGGATGGACCTGGAATTTGACTATTTCGTCAGCTGGCTTGAAGGATGTGGATTTAGATCTCTTATCGAGTATCACATCATCCCTGTTAACCGTGGAGCGCGGCGCAGTCAGTTCCTCGGCCTCTAAGGCTTCGGATAGCGCCTCAAGGGCTAATGCGGCCGTCTTGTTTTTGGCGCGGAGTGCTATGTCCGGATCACTAGCTAGAGTGATAATTCCATTCGGCCCGGGCATCTTAAGCTTCATGTACCCGTAATGGGGTATTGCTTTGAAGATTGTGAATGCTTCCCGCCCTAGTAAAGCGTGATATCCGCTCTTAAACGGGGCCACCTGAAACGTGACTTCTTCGGACCTGTAATTATCCGGCGTGCCGAACACCACATCTAGTGTGATTTTTCCTGTGCAGCACGCTTCCCGACTGGGGATTATTCCTCTAAAGGTTGTGCTGCTTCGCTCGATGCGGTTCCAGTCTATTTCCATTTTTTGAAGGGTTTCCTCATAAATGAGGTTCAGTCCACTGCCTCCATCCATGAGCACCTTGGTGAGGCGAAAGCCGTCCACTATGGGACTGAGGACCAATGCGGCTGGTGCTCGGGCTGTTCGGAATCTAGGTTCATCACTTGCATTGAAGGTAATGGCAGTGTCGCTCCATGGATTTATTGTTGCAACTTGATAGACTTCGGCGAGGCTGCGGAGTGTTCTTTTTCGCACATTGTTTGATGTGAAAGTCTCGAAGACTGTGAGAACGGTACTGGTGTCCTTGGGCTGGCTTTCTACGGCCTCCGGAATTAAGAGGTCCTCGCCGATTTTGGCCACCTGCCGGAGTATCCAACATGCTCTAAGGTTGTGAGTTGGTGTGGCATCCTCTGTACTGTGAATTCTACAGGGTCCATCAAGCCATCTTTCTAGTACGATTCCATGCCTTGTAGAGGGTTTTGGCTTTTTGGTGTTTATCCCGGGTGTCTTGTGATGATGCACCCTCTTAGTTCGGACGGGATTACTATTCAAGGACGGATTATCCCAAAAATTTATTTTGGTTTTCCCGGCGCTTTCCATCGCACAGTATTTTTGTACTATGGACGCCAAATCAGCGAAGCGTGTGATATCACGACGACTTACGGCATTAAGGATTCCCTTGTCCGTGCAATTACTGCAGAAAATTGAGATTGCGTCTTCCTCGCGGCAATCCTTTATCCTGTTCATAACCAGGAGGAATCTGGCCCAGTAATGATGTATTGTTTCCTCGGGCCTCTGCCTGATTTGGGAGAGATCGCTTATGATTGGGTGGGCGGGTGTCGTTGAATCTGAAACCTCACCCCATCCAAGATTCGGAGGCTGAAGAGTTTCCGAACTCTGAAGTTCGGATTCTTAGATGTTGTCCAGTGAATCTGGCCCGTTGCCTGATCCTAAGCTCAGGTCTTGAGTTACATCTCCCCCTCCGCGGGTATCCGGCTTGGAGGGGTCAGGAATTCGAACGTAGCTAGTCCTTAAAATAGATGAAGGGTCGCCGCACTGCGTCTCTACCACGGCAACGTGGTGGGTGACTTGGGTAGAGTTAATTTCTCTTAGATCGGGTTTAAGCCCAACCTGGTCGTAATTCGTAGCGACCCCCAGGGTGGCGATGCGATCCAAGAGCTCGTTTATGGAAGAGAGCTCCATTGGATCTAGCTGCTCGACGAGCTCCGAGCTGACGTGTAGGTTGCTTTTGATGACCCGAGAGGTCACCGTCGGCGCAACAGCCGAACAGGTGGTTATGAGGAAACCACCTAGCCGGAGGGTTTGGCCGACAGCCAAGGCTCCCTTAGCAACGGCGCCGTCTTTAAAGACGGGAGGAGGCATCCTTCCTGATTGTGACGGCACAGAGGAACTCTCAATGAAAGCACCAATGTCGGTGTCAAAACCGGCGGATCTCGGGTAGTGGCTCCTGAACTGTGCGTCTAGGCCGGATGGTAACAGGAGGCAGGGAACACGATGTTTTACCCAGGTTCGGGCCCTCTTGATGGAGGTAAAACCCTACATCCTTCTTGATTCATATTGATGATATGGGTAGTACAAGAGTAGATCTACCACGAGATCAAGGAGGCTAAACCCTAGAAGCTAGCCTATGGTATGATTGTTGTATATGGAGTTGATTGCCTACGGACTACAACCCTCCGGTTTATATAGACACCGGATAGGGTTAGGGTTACATAGAGTCGGTTACAATGGTAGGAGATCTTGAATATCCGCATCGCCAAGCTTGCCTTCCACGCCAAGGAAAGTCCCATCCGGACACGGGACGAAGTCTTCAATCTTGTATCTTCATAGTCCTGGAGTCCGGCTGAAGGTATAGTCTGGCTACCCGAACACCCCCTAATCCAGGACTCCCTCAGTTAGGGTTACACAAAGTCGGTTACAATGGTAGGAGATCTACATATCCGTATCGCCAAGCTTGCCTTCCACGCCAAGGAAAGTCCCTTCCGGACACGGGACGAAGTCTTCAATCTTATATCTTCATAGTCCAGGAGTCCGGCTGAAGCTATAGTCCGGCTATCCGAACACCCCCTAATCCAGGACTCCCTCAGTAGCCCCTGAACCAGGCTTCAATGACGACGAGTCCAGTGCGCAGATTGTCTTCGACATTGCAAGGCGAGTTCCTCCTCCAAATACTTCATAGATGATTTTGAACACAAAGATAGTGTCCGGCTCTGCAAAATAAGTTTCCACATATTGCCATAGAGAGAATAATATTTACACAAATCTAATCTGCTGACGCATTTCGTAGTGTGACACACCACGGCCAAGCCTTTATCCGAGTCGTTTCATTATCCCACCTCAGCGCGTCACGCGAGACGGTTTCCTTGGCACGTCTTGTTAAAGCAGAGATCGTGTCCCCTTATTCTAGGATTCTCATCAATACGGGTGTGGGTAACCCAACCGCGCCATTGATTACGGCGCTTGGAGATAAGCGAGTTTTACCAGGCTGGTGGGGACACGTAGTTGCGTCCACCCATATAAGGGGATAAGGATCCACCCTTTCACCTACGCCTTCTTCCTCCCTTGCTTATCCATTCTCGCGCACTCGAGCTCTAGCGCCCAAGTCCACCACTCCCCACCTCAACCTTCTCTAGCCATGTCCGGAGCGGGAGGCAAGTGGATGGTCTCCTCCGTCACGGAGGGACACATCAAAAAACTGAGGAAGGCCGGATACTTGTCTAACGACATCGCGCACCGGCTTCCTGAAAAGTGGCAGCTCCTCCCCACCCCAAGGCCCCATGAGAGGGTACTGTTCCTTCCCCACTTCCTCCACGGACTGGGCTTTCCGATCCACCAATTCGTCCGGGGACTCATGTTCTACTACGGCCTGGATTTCCATGATTTGGCCCCGAACTTCATCCTCAACATCTCGGCGTTTATCGTCGTGTGCGAGGCTTTCCTCTGCATCCGCCCCCATTTCGGCCTATGGCTCAAGACTTTCAATGTCAAGCCGAAGGTGGTGCACGGCAACCAGGCAGAGTGTGGAGGTGCCATGGTGGGCAAGATGTCCAACGTCTTATGGCTCGAGGGCTCCTTTGTGGAGACCCTGAAGGGATGGCAATCAGGGTAGTTTTACATCACCGAGCCGTGCGACCCTGAGTGGGTCGCAGCCCCCGAGTTCCGGTCCGGACCCCCAATGCGGATCACGTCCTGGAAAGAGACGGGCCTGTCCTGGGGCACCAAAGGAGAGGTGACTGGATTGCAAACATGCATCCAAACCCTGGTGGACAAGCAGCTCAAGCTTGTCAACGTAGTCCAGGTTATGCTCATCCGCCTGATCCTCCCGTGTCAACGACGGGCCTTCAATCTGTGGGAGTTCAACTCGGCGCAGCACCGAACTCTGAGCAGGCTCTTCGACACGATGTATGAAGATGCCTGGAAGGTGCTTTTCAAGGGCGCCGAGGCTCCTGCATCCGCTACCGAGGATCGCGGATTCAGCGCGCAGCATCATGCTAGCGCGGTAAGTTGTTTGTACCTTTTACAGGGTATTAGTTTTCCATAGTTTAACTCAATGTGGGATCTAAGCTCCCTTACCTTTGACAGAGTTGGAAGGCGAAGTCCGGACAGATCGACTGTCCGGCTCCTTTGCCCGAAGACCCAGCCGATGCCCGCTTGGCGAAGCTGCTGGTTCCGGCACCCTATGTGGTGCCGGAGAAGAAGGCCACGGGGACTCGAAAGAGTCCCCGGCGCCAGGAGGTGTCGGGTTCATTATCCGACGGCTCCGAGGTGCATTCCTCCCGTGAAGACGAGGAGGAAGAAGAAGAGACCTCTCCCCCTCCAACAGGAGGAGAGAAGAAAAGAAAGGCCGCCCTCTCTAGGGAGGCTGGAGGGTCCAAGAAGGGGAAAACCCTTCCTCCGGACTACTCCACCGACGCCGACGAAGGCGGAGAGGAGTGGACGCTCAGGGCTAAGCCCCTGGCGAAATCGTAAGTATCCGGATACCAGAGTAATTCATAGTATTCCTTTATTGCACAGCTTTCCCTTATGCCGAATATGATTATGCAGCCCACCCAAAGACCGGCTCGACGCATCGTCGAGCGGTTCACTGGACTCGTCGAATGTGAATTCGCTTCCGACAGCTTCCTCCCCTGCCCTACGGACGACGCCAAAGTGTTGTCTCAATAGGTTCCAAGCCGGGAGGAGGTGGTCCTGGAGGCGCCGCAAGGCGACCTCCCGGACTCCAGGAGTAAAGGGGATAAAACCCCCCAGGGCTCCAGGTCCGGCTCAAGGCCAGACACCGCTCCGGAACCTTCAAAGGTTCCAGAGTCCGGCGGGTGACCTCCTTCCAAGAGGGGCAAGCCCACTGTGCCGGTGACCCCCGTCCAACCGGGGGTGCCGGACAATCTATTGGAGGTGCTCGAAGGCGCCTCCATCGATGAGGAGCACCGCACTATTATGAGTGCGGTGGTCCAGAAGGTTCAGTCCGCCAAGAGCGGACTGACTGAAGCTTGTACTAGCCTTTTAATAGGCTTTGAGGTAAGTAAAGAATGTGTAAATAATATTACCGCATAGACAGTAGCCCCTGATGCTATGTTTGGCGTTCGGGAAGAAAAGCCGAATAGAGGATCAAATTAAATTCGCAGGAGTCTAACAAAAAGGAGTCAATATGCGTATGCAGGCTTCCCTGCTGGCGTCCGCCGCACTGACTGCGGAAGTGGACATGCTAAAGCAGAACCTCGAGCAGTCTGAGCAAGAGCTCGGGCGTGCCAAGAAGCAACTCGAGGACAATGAAGGTAAAAATACCTTGTTTAAATATATATATAAAAAGGTGCAATTGCAAAAAATGACAGGATTATAGTGGCAATTGTAGGGGCTACGTCTGAGGTGGCGACCCTTAAGCAAGCGCTGGTCGAGGCCGAGAAGAGGGCGGCCACAGAGCGCACCGAGCGGGAGAAGTATGAGGCCTAGGTTGGCAAGGTGCGGCAAGAGCTCCAGGCTCTCATGAAAAAACATGAGAGTTTGGAGCTTGACTCAAAGACGCGAACGTCCGAGCTCGTGGCGGCTATTAAAAATGCCAAGTCTGCCAAGGCCGAATCCCAGAAGGCCCTCTAGGAGTTGGATGAGGTGAAAAAGATAGCGGTGGGTAAGGCATTCTTTATGCAAAGCAAACACATAAACGTGAGTTACTTGTTACTTACCCGAATCTGGAGCTCTCCAGGAGCGTTCGCAGATCTTCCCCAGAGTGTGTCCGATGCCGCCGCATTCTATCGAGCCGAGGAGGGCAGCTCGACAGAGAAGGTGTTCTGGTCTCAGTACGTTGAGGCCGGACACCCCATGCCCCTGAGAGACCAGCTGAAGCAACTGGTCGAGCTTCACAAGGTGGCCGAACAGGCCATGAAGGGCCTCATAGTTCGGCTGTGGCCTGGAGAGGCTCTGCCTGGGAGCTATTTCGGGCTGGTGCGGCGGCTGGTGGGGGCCTGTCCAAGGCTCGAAGTCATCAAGTGCTCCGTCTGCATTGAAGGTGCCCGTAGGGCCCTTGCCCGTGCTAAGGTGCACTGGGGCAAGCTGGATGCTGAGAAGCTTGTGAAGGACGGGCCACCACCGAGGAAAGAGCACTGCAAGCCCGAGAATTACTATAAGGATGTTCTGAAGGGTGCCTGCCTTGTGGCGGATGAATGTTCCAAGGATGTATTTTTTGAGTAAAACTCGCTCGTTTTGTCCTGTGCGCTGAAAACTTGTTCATATGCGCTAAGCAATGCTGTTGGAATTTAAAATATTACCTTCTGTGCGGCTTTTTATCAATTCTGAGAGATGGCGAATCATCGGCTTCTGCCCCCGTGCCGCTAGTGCTGGGGTGTTCGGGGATAAACCTGAGCGCTCTTTTTCCCATGTCTGGGTCCTTCAAGGGAGGCGCTCAGCCCAACGAACAAGGCAATTGGACTATAATGCATGAACACTCTCACTTAGCCATAGAATTCTATAATTTTAAATTTTGGCGAAGCCCCTGTTATTCGGAAGACCGAGTTCGGGGCCCTATCCACGCCTTGGTCGGACAGAGCCGACTCCTTGCTCTAAGCGGCATAACTCTTTAGGGACTCAAAAAAACCTCTCGAACAGCGACCAGCTCTTGCCTCATCATGACAGTCAGTTTTAGCTTTCTCCACTAAGGTGCTCAACCCAGCTCAACTGGGGCACAATCGCAGTGGTTCTCCTAGTGCTACCTTAGCCGATATAGTGGAACGTAAGGCGCCAAAACATAGGAGCCGGGCAAACCCAACTATTGACCCAAGACATGATTCGGAGCCGATGCATATAATGCTATAAGTTCGGGGTGCCGCACTTGTTAAAGTGTTCGGACTTCTCACACCATATTGGGGGGTACTAAAGCCCCTGGCATATTTTAACCGTACCAAAGTGTACGGGTGCAACATGTCGTTAAGGAACATATATTTAAAAAAAGAGTAATGTGAAGATAGACAAAAGCTATGCATTGTTTATTAAAAAGGGGTGCGATCAAAGCAGAACGATACAAATAATGCGATAAGCAAAAAGGTTGGACTATTTAACATGTCCCTTCCAGGGGCAGTGTGCGGAATGGTATGCGAAACAGGTATACTGCTCGTGATAGAGACCACCTGGGAGTTCCGTAATGCGGCATGGCTTGTCTGCTTCCCTGGCTCTTGCATCGTTTGTGCGGCAATTGAACTGCCGAACAGGCCTTCCGAAGAATGGAGTCCTGAAAGTAAGACAAAATTAAAAAATCAGCAGCCCCTGGTGCGGTTTAAGCCGTGTTTCGGACGTGCCGTGATGGTGCCCCTCCCCCTGTGCCCATGGTATTTCTAGAGCGTAGTTATGTATGTGAAGCACTGGTGTCGCATTTTTGCGAGGGCTGGGGCCGCATTGCTACGCCTGCTCGGAACGTGCCAGGCGGTCTTGTTGTAGGTTACTCCGGGCACGCTTGACGGTGTCCGGACGTTTAATGGTCGGACTGGAGAACTGCCTGGAGAGGCTTCTTTGTACTTCCGCTGCAAGGGCCGCCGTGTGCTCCTCCATTCGGAGGGAGCGTTCGGTGTTTCCATTGACTGTAATTACTCCTCGAGGGCCTGGCATCTTGAGCTTAAGGTATGTGTAGTGCGGTACCGCATTGAACTTGGCAAATGCGGTTCGCCCGAGCAGTGCGTGATAGCCACTGCGGAATGGGACTATGTCGAAGATTAACTCCTTGCTTCGGAAATTATCCGGAGATCCGAAGACCACTTCAAGTGTGACTGAGCCTGTACAGTTGGCCTCTACACCTGGTATTACGCCTTTAAAGGTCGTTTTGGTGGGCTTAATCCTCGAGGGATCTATGCCCATTTTCCGCACTGTATCTTGGTAAAGCAGGTTCAGGCTGCTGCCGCCGTCCATAAGGACTCTAGTGAGATGAAATCCGTCAATAATTGGGTCTAGAACCAATGCGGCGAATCCGCCATGACGGATGCTAGTGGGATGGTCCCTTCGATCAAAGGTGATCGGGCAGGAGGACCATGGGTTGAACTTTGGGGCGACTGGCTCTACCGCATATACGTCCCTTAACGCGCGCTTCCGCTCCCTCTTGGGGACGTGGGTTGCGTATATCATGTTTACCATCCGCACTTGTGGAGAAAAACCCTTCTGTCCACTGTTGTTCGGTGGCCGGGGCTCTTCATCGTCATCGCTATGCAGCCCCTTGTCTTCATTTTCGGCATTTAACTTGCCTGCCTGCTTGAACACCCAACAATCCCTGTTGGTGTGATTGGCCGGTTTTTCGGGGGTGCCATGTATCTAGCACAAGCGGTCGAGTACTCGGTCCAAACTGGACGGGCCCCTAGGATTCCTTTTGAATGGCTTTTTCCGCTGACCGGATTTAGAGCCTCTGAATCTGGCATTAACTGTCGTATCCTCAGCATTGTCGCCGTTAATGCGGCGCTTCTGCTTGTTGCGACGCGACCTGCCACTACTGTCCCTGGTATCTGAATTACCAGGGTTCTTGGTCATATTGTTGCTACGAGCAAGCCAGCTGTCTTCTCCCGCGCAAAAGCGGGTCATGAGTGTCGTGAGTGCTTCCATAGACTTCGGCTTTTCCTGTCCTAGGTGTCGGGCAAGCCACTCGTCGCGAATATTGTGCTTAAAAGCTGCTAGGGCCTTTGCGTCCGGACAGTCGACTATTTGATTTTTATTTGTTAGGAACCGTGTCCAGAATTGCCAGGCCGATTCCTCTGGTTGCTGAATTACGTGGCTTAGGTCATCGGCGTCTGGTGGTCGCACATAAGTGCCCTGGAAATTGTCGAGGAATGCGGCTTCCAGGTCCTCCCAACAACTGATTGATCCTGCTAGCAAGCTGTTAAGCCAATGCCGAGCTGGTCCTTTAAACTTGAGTGGGAGGTATTTGATGGCATGGAGATCATCGCCGCGAGCCATGTGGATATGAAGGAGATAATCCTCGATCCATACCGCAGGATCTGTTGTGCCATCATATGATTCGATGTTTACGGGTTTGAAACCCTCGGGGATTTGATGATCCATTACTTTGTCTGTGAAGCATAGTGGGTGTGCGGCGCCTCTGTACTGGGCTATATCACGACGTAGCTCCAATGACCTTTGTCTACTGTGTTCGGCCCTGCCGGATTTATGTTCGGCATGACGTATATTGTCTCGAGTTGTGGGGCACCCACGCGATCCGTAGATCGATCTTGTTTGCCTTGCCTTGTCCTCCAACATATCTCGCAGGTCTGGCGCATTTTCCCGTGCCTTGGTACGGGGTGCGACTTGAGTGGAGGGCCGAGAGGCCTCTCTGTCACGGCCACGAGGTGGCCGGTCGGCCGTATCATGTGCTAGTAATGTAGGTTTAAGTGCTTCCTCCTCTAATCGGGGTAGCAACCTGCGCTTTGGGTAGCTCTTGGAGGGGCGTTGGAGTTTATGCTCTTCGGCCGCAAGGACTTTAGTCCATCTGTCGAGTAGCAAATCTTGATCAGCTCTGAGCTGTTACTGTTTTTTCTTGAGGCTTCTTGTCGTGGCCATAAGCCTGCATTGAAAACACTCTTGTTCGATGGGATCCTCTGGCACGACGAATTCGTCGTCATCGAGGCTTGCCTCGTCTTCGGAGGGAGGCATATAATTATCATCCTCGACCTCTTTCTCTGCCGCTCCCTCATGAGGGCTGGCTTCTCCATCCTCCTGTGCTGAATCTTGCTGGAGGGGGTTTTCTTCGGCACTCTTCGGAGTATTATTATCTCCCGTGCTGGAATCGCCATATTTTTTTGGCGGGATTTTGAGCGGCGCCGCTAACGCCGGCGCTTAGGCTATTTCTTGGAGGGGTCATCCTCCGCTGTTCCATCGACATCTCCTTCTTTTGGGGTGTCCACCATGTATATGTCATATGACGAGGTGGCTTTCCAGGGCCCGATAGGCGCTGGTTCTTCGTCGTCTCCTGCATCGGCGTCCATACCGTCGATGTCTTCGGAGTCGAAGTCAAGCATGTCGGTTAAATCGTCGACAGTGGCTACAAAGTGGGTGGTGGGTGGGCTTTGAATTTCTTCATCGTCCGTATCCCAACCTTGCTGACCATAGTTCGGCCAGGGCTCTCCTGATAAAGAGAGAGACTTTAGTGTCTTCAGAATATCGCCGAAAGGCGAGTGCTGAAAGATGTCCACGGCAGTAAACTCCATGATTGGCGCCCGGTCGGATTCGATCGGCAAGGGCGCGAGGGGTTCGGAGTTCGGAGAGGAGTCCGGCTCCTTGGAGTCATGAGTCTCGCGGAGTGCGGGGCTGGTGTTCGGCTCGATCGCCGTTGGGATCGCAGCCCCCGAGGCGGTGTCCAACCACCCATCCTTGATCGATGCAGTTGGCTCCGAATTAAGGGTCGAAGCTGATGTGGGTGCGGCCTCCAGGGCACTGTTCGGCGGCAGAACTAGATCATGCTCATCGTGACAGTGCGGCGCGCTCGGCAGTGGCTCGAATCCGTCAAAGATCAAGTCCCCGCGGATGTCCGCCGTGTAGTTTAAACTTCCAAATCTGACATGACGGCCAAGGGCATAGCTTTCGATCTGCTCCAGATGGCCAAGTAAATTGGCCCGCAGTGCGAAGCCGCCGAAGATGAAGATCTGTCCGGGGAGGAAGGTCTCACCCTGGACTGCATCGCTATTGATGATCGTAGGAGCCATCAAGCCTAACGGCGACGACACAGAGGAACTCTCAATGAAAGCACCAATGTCGGTGTCAAAACTGGCGGATCTCGGGTAGGGGGTCCCGAACTGTGCGTCTAGGCCGGATGGTAATAGGAGGCGAGGGACACGAAGTTTTACCCAGGTTCGGGCCCTCTTGATGGAGGTAAAACCCTACGTCCTGCTTGATTAATATTGATGATATGGGTAGTACAAGAGTAGATCTACCACGAGATCGGAGAGGCTAAACCCTAGAAGCTAGCCTATGGTATGATTGTTGTTCTGTATGTTGTCCTACGGACTAAAACCCTCCGGTTTATATAGACACCGGAGAGGGTTAGGGTTACACAAAGTCGGTTACAATGGTAGGAGATCTACATATCCGTATCGCCAAGCTTGCCTTCCACGCCAAGGAAAGTCCCTTCCGGACATGGGATGAAGTCTTCAATCTTGTATCTTCATAGTCCAGGAGTCCGGCTGAAGGTATAGTCCGGCTATCCGAACACCCCCTAATCCAGGACTCCCTCAGTCTTGATAACCCGACACAGGTAGTAAAGGTAAATTCTCTCTATAGATATGATAAAGCTGAAATCCCATTTACTAAGTTTGCTAGCCCATGCTTAGAGGAGTTTGATAAATTTATGGCTAAGCAAGAAGACTTTGATGCCTATTTTTGTAGACAATTGAAATACAATTCAAATATGCTTGAACACTTGGGTGATTATATGGCTAATGTCAAAGGTGAACTTAAACTTATTAGTAAACATGCTTCTATGGTTACCACTCAAGTAGAACAAGTACTTAAAGCTCAAAATGATGTGCTCAATGAATTGAATAGTAAGGATAATGATAATGCTATTAGAGTTATGACTAGAGGCGGTAGAATGACTCGGGAACCTTTGTATCCTGAAGGCCACCCTAAGAGAATTGAGCAAGATTCTCAGAGAAATAATATAGGTGCACCTAGTCCTTCTAAAAGGAAGAAAAGAAAAATGATAGGACTTTGCATGCTTCTGGTGAACTTGTTATTGAACCACCTGAGAATCCAAATGATATTTCTATTTCTGATGCTGAAACTCAAGCTGGTAATGAACCTGAAACTAGTGATAATGCTAATAATAATATTCATGATGATGCTCAACCTAGTAATGATAATGATATAGAAATTGAACCTGTTGTTGATCTTGATAACCCACAATCAAAGAATCAACGTTATGATAAGAAAGACTTTGTTGCTAGGAAACATGGTAAAGAAAGAGAACCATGAGTTCAGAAACCCATGCCTTTTCCTCCCAAACCATCCAAGAAAAAGGATGATGAGGATTTTGAGCGCTTTGCTGAAATGATTAGACCTATCTTTTTGCGTATGCGATTAACTGATATGCTCAAAATGAATCCTTATGCTAAGTATATGAAATAATTGTTACAAATAAAATAAAGATACCGGAAGCTGAAATTTCCACCATGCTTGATAATTATACTTTTAAGGGTGGAATACCAAAGAAACTTGGAGATCCCGGTGTACCAACTATACCATGCTCCATTAAAAGAAACTATGTTAAAACTGCTTTATGTGGTCTTGGAGCCGGTGTTAGTGTTATGCCTCTCTCTTTATATCGTAGACTTGATTTGAATAAGTTGACACCTACAGAAATATCCTTGCAAATGGCTGATAAATCAACTGCTATACATGTCGGTATTTGTGAGGATGTGCCTGTTGTAGTTGCAAACATTACTATTTTAACGGACTTTGTTATTCTTGATATTCCCGAGGACGATAGTATGTCTATTATTCTTGGAAGACCCTTTTGAATACTACAGGGGCTGTTATTGATTGCACTAAAGGCAATGTCACTTTTCATGTCAATGGTAATGAGAATACGGTACACTTTCCGAGGAAACAACCTCAAGTTCATAGTATCAACTCTATCGGAAAAATTCCATCGATTATATTTGGAGGTTTTGAATTTCCTCTTCCTACTGTCAAGAAGAAATATGATATTCTTATTATTGGGGATGTGCATATCCCCGTTGAGGTAACATAGTGTTATTCGAAATTTCTTCGGTTCCCTGTTATTCGGAATGAGTTCGTTAACAAGACTTGATCAACCTTTTTAGTGGATTCGTTTTGATGATCATGAGATGGATGAAACTAGAAGGCACAACCTTCTGTACCCCACTTTTACTTTCTGATATTTATGTTAAATAAAATAAAAACAAATAATTTCTGTCTGTTATCTGATTATCCGTGCAATATAAAAATACCCCGAAAATAAAAGCTCTCCAAATGCCCTGAAATTTAAATATGATTTTTCTAGAATATTTGAGAATATTTGGCACTGAGAACACAGCAGGGAGGTCAACCACCTGCCCACGAGGGTGGAAGGTGCGCCCTACCCCCCTAGGCGCGCCCCCTGCCTCGTGGGTCCTCGGTGGCCCTTCTCCACTTATTCCTGCACCCACACACTTCTTCTTCCTCCCACAAACATGAATATCCAGCTCAAGCACGATTTCAAGCTCGTTTTGCTCCCATTTTCGATCTCCTTGCTCAAAGCACCTCTCACAAAACTGCTTGGAGAGATTGTTCCTTGGTATGTGACTCCTTCGTTGGTCCAATTAGTTTTTGTTCTAGTGCTTTATTCATTGCAAATTTTTGCTGTTTAGGCGACCCTGTTCTTGAGCTTGCATGTCAAATTTATATGGTCAAAAGTAGTTTTGATGCATGATATAGGCTCTAAGCACTTGTAGGAGTAGTTGCTATCAATATTATTGAGTTTGGTTTACTTTTATTTTGAAGTTACTAAAAATATCAGAATTTTTCAGAAAACGTTGAAGAGACTTTTGAGGGGCTCATCGAGCCGAAGCTTGAAGGAAAAGGCACCGAAGCATAAGGATAATCTGCCTCGTACCGCGGAGGTTCGGTCGTGTGAATGGCCTTCCGATGATTTCTTGAGAGCAGCCGGGATTTATGAAGATTTTCATGAATTGGCTAAGAATGCAGGCCCCACCGCTTTCCTCCATGACCAATGCGATCAGTATCTCTTACTCACAAATATCTTTATGCAAAACTTTCATTTCCATTCTAGGAGCTCACCACCTACGGTGGAGTTTTATTTATATGATGAGCATAAGAAGATGTCACTTTATGATTTTGTCGGGTTTGTTTGGTCCCTTTCGAGGGCAAGGCAGAAGAACCACATCGCGAGGATGTGGACGGGTTTATTGATACTATCACTGTAGGGGAAACAAGGAAGGTTTCCGATGCACGAATCACTAGCATACATTTCCCTGTTTTACGCTATTTTGCATTATTTGCTAGTCGTTGCTTAATTGGTCGCGGAAACTGTGGAAACCTTAGTATCCCTGATATTATTATTTTGCTCCATGGTTTATACGGTGATAACTTTGTTAGTATGGGCGGCATTATTGCTAAACGGTTAAGTCTGAACCGTACCAAGGGCCCCATCTTTGGAGGCATCTATGCTTCATGCCTAGCTGCACATTTTAACATACCTATTAGGAATTATGAGAAGGAAGAAAAAGTGTTGCCTCGTGTTTATTTGGATTATAAAAGTATGGTGGCACATGATTTTATTGTTAAGAATAGGGAAGGAGAGCTTAAATACAAATTTTTCTTTGATAAACATCATCCTGAGACTATTACCCTGCCTGCTCCTTCTTTGTTTGATTTATTTGCAGGCCAGTACCTTGTTCCGTTAGTGGCTATTCACGCCTACCGGAACCCTAGACCAGCCATGGAGCCAGAGCCGGAACCACAAGTTGATCCTTCACGACAGTCTAATTACTAGTGGGATCCGGAGATGATTGCCAGCCAGTGGCAATCGGAGTCTTCTTCTTCCTCTCAGTACAACCCCAACTATTATTATGGATATCCGCCAGGCCAGCCATGGCCATAAACCAACTTAGGCCAAAAGCCTAAGCTTGGGGGAGTACGTATTTCCCACCGACACTACATTTATGTTCACATACTCATTGCCAGATGTCGGTGCTCATCCTTTTTCATTGTATCCTCCATGCTAGTTTATTTCCCTTTTTATGCTTTCTTCATGTGTGTTTAATAAACCTTAAGAAAAACAAAAAAAATAGTTGTAGCTTTTAATTAGTTTACTTTCCATGCCTGTAGTAGTAATTGAAAAGAAAACCCCAAAAGATTTCTTGTTCCTCTTTTACTTGTTGGGAGCTCTCCCGTGTAAATAGTTTTATTTGTTTTCTTTTCTTTGGGGTCGATAGGAGAAGACCATAATTAAATTGTTGAAGTGGCTCTTGTATGCATACTTGTTGATCTGACAAAAGAGCCCATATTGCCTTGCCTTCTCCTGTTTATTGAATGCTTGCAGATTCCAGCTTAGTCCAATGCACGCACACTATTATTATTAGTATTCACATCATTCGGTCGTGCAAGTGAAAGGCAATTATGATGATATATGATGGACTGACTGAGATGAGAAAAGCTGGTATGAACTCGACCTCTTTTGTTTTTGTAAATATGATTAGTTCATCGTTCCTGATTCAGCCTATTATGAATAAACATGTTTGCAATGACAACTAGAGATCATAGTTCCTTGTGCCATGCTTGATTAGCTATGAGTCATAATGGTTTACCTTGCGTGCCAACATGCTATTGAGATGATTATGATGTGGTATGATAGGGTGGTATCCTCCTCTGAATGATTTAAGTGACTTGACTTGGCGCATGTTCACGCATGTAGTTGAAACAAAATCAACATAGCCTTCACGATATTTATGTTCATGGTGGATTATATCCTACTCATGCTTGCATTCGGTGTTGATTAATTTTAATGCATGTTCATGACTGTTGTCGCTCTCTAGCTCGTCGCTTCCCAGTCTTTTGCTAGCCTTCACCTGTACTAAGAGGGAGTACTGCTTGTGCATCCAAACTCAATAAACCCCAAAGTTATTCCACATGAGTCCACTATACCTACCTATATACGGTATCTACCTGCCGTTCCAAGTAGATTTGTATGTGCCAAACTCTAAACCTTCAAATAAATATCCTATTTTGTATGCTCGAATAGCTCATGTATCAACTAGGGCTGTTCGTATCTTCCATGTTAGGCGGGTTATTCTCAAGAGGAGTGGACTCCGCTCCTCACTCATGAGATAAATGGCTAGTCACCGGGATGCCCAGTCCCATGCTTTATGCAAACTAAATCAAAATAATTGCAAACAAAACTCCCCCTGGGATTCCTGTTAGTTGGAGGCACTCGTTGTTTTCAGCAAGCCATGGATTGATGCTTGTTGGTGGAAGGGGGGGTATAAACTTTACCATTCTGTTTGGGAACCGCCTATAATGTGTGTAGCGTGGAAGATATCGCCATCTCTTGGTTATTATGTTGACAATGAAAGTATACCGCTCAAAATATTATTCACCTCTATTTCAAAACCGAGCTCTGGCACCTCTACAAATCCCTGCTTCCCTCTGCGAAGGGCCTATCTATTTACTTTCATGTTGAGTCGTCATCCACTTATTAAAAAGCACCAGTTGGAGAGCACCATTGTCATTTGCATTCATTACTGTTAATTTACATTGAGTATGACTTGACTAGATCTCTTTTACTATGAATTACAATGTCTAGTCGGTCCTTGGTCTTTAAAGGTGCTCTGCATTTATGTTTTGCGGTCTCAAAAAGGGCTAGCGAGATAACTTCTTGTTATATCATATTATGATTGTTTTGAGAAAGTGTTGTCATCCGAGATTTATTATTATTGCTCGCTAGTTGATTATGCCATTGATATGAGTAAAACTTGAGACCTAAGCGCTATTGCGAATGTGGTTAGTTATAATCTTTGCTGAAAACTTGAATGTTGCCTTTGCATATTTACAACAACAAGAGCAAACAGAGTTTGTAAAAAAATTTCTCTCTCACTTTCAGTTTGTCAACTGAATTGCTTGAGGACAAGCAAAGGTTTAAGCTTGGGGGAGTTGATACGTCTCCGTCGTATCTACTTTTCCAAACACTTTTGCCCTTGTTTTGGACTCTAACTTGCATGATTTGAATGGAACTAACCCGGACTGACGCTGTTTTCAGCAGAATTACCATGGTGTTATTTATGTACAGAAACAAACGTTCTTGGAATGACCTGAAACTTTACAGAGCAACTTTTTGGAAAATATAAAAAATACCTGCAAAAGATGAAGGCCAGGGGCCCACCACCTGTCCACGAGGGTGGGGGTGCGCCTGGCCCCCTACGGCGCGCCCCCTACCTCGTGGGCCCCCTGGAGCTCCTCCGACTCCAACTCCAACTCTATATATTTTGTTTCGGGGAGAAAAAAATCAGAGAGAAGAATTCATCGTGTTTTACGATACGAAGCCGCCGCCAAGCCCTAAAACCTCTCGGGAGGCTGATCTGGAGTCCGTTCGGGGCTCCAGAGAGGGGAATCCGTCGCCATCGTCATCATCAACCATCCTCCATCACCAATTTCATGTGCCTCACCGCCATGCGTGAGTAATTCCATCGTAGGCTTGCTGGACGGTGATGGGTTGGATGAGATCTATCATGTAATCGAGTTAGTTTTGTTAGGGTTTGATCCCTAGTATCCACTATGTTCTGAGATTGATGTTAATATGACTTTGGTACGCTTAATGCTTGTCACTAGGGCCCGAGTGCCATGATTTCAGATCTGAACCTATTATGTTTTCATCAATATATGAGTGTTCTTGATCCTATCTTGCAAGTCTATAGTCACCTATTATGTGTTATGATCCGTTAACCCCGAAGTGACAATAATCGGAATACTTACCGGTGATGACCATAGTTTGAGGAGTTCATGTATTCACTATGTGATAATGCTTTGTTCTGGTTCTCTATTAAAAGGAGGCCTTAATATCCCTTAGTTTCCGTAAGGACCCCGCTGCCATGGGAGGGTAGGACAAAAGATGTCATGCAAGTTCTTTTCCATAAGCACGTATGACTATGTTCGGAATACATGCCTACATTATATCAATGAACTGGAGCTAGTTCTGTGTCACCCTAGGTTATGACTATTACATGATGAACCGCATCCGGCATAATTCTCCATCACTGATCCATTGCCTACGAGCTTTCCATATATTGTTCTTCGCTTATTTACTTTCCCGTTGCTATTGCTATCATCACTACAAAATACCAAAAACATTACTTTTACTACTGTTACCTTTTGTTACCATTACCACTACTATCATATTACTTTGCTACTAAATACTTTGCTGCAGATACTAAGTTTCCAGGTGTGGTTGAATTGACAACTCAACTACTAATACTTGAGAGTATTCTTTGGCTCCCCTTGTGTAGAATCAAAAATTTGGGTTGAATACTTTACCCTCGAAAACTGTTGTGATCCCCTATACTTGTGGGTTATCAGGATCGAACTCAGAAAAACGGTAAAGGTAGAAATGATGGTGATATGATACCCAGGCACTCCCCCAAGCTTGGCAGTTGCCAAGGGGAGTGCCCATACCAGATACTCAATTCTTCTTTGTTGGTGGAGAAGGTGATGGTTTTGTTGATGGCGTAGGCTTGTCGTCCTTCTTCCAAGGCATGGGCTCACCATCATAGAAGGATGATCGAGTCTCCTGAAACCTCAAATCTGTAGCCAAACTCATCCTCTTGAATCTATATTCATACTCACAGTTTTGATTTTGTAGGTCATAGATCTGGGCTTGGAGGTGCTCATTTTTCTCATGAAGCTTGAAGATGGCCTCCCCAATGTCCTTCACGTCCAGCTTGTGGTTGTTGGTGAACTCCGTGATCATAATGTGATTGGAGTCGAGTCCACGCTCTACCATCTCCTGACACTTGAAAACTTCTTGCTCCAATGCCTCGAGCCTTGCCTCCGCGCTTCCAGTCTTCCTTGGTCCCTCAACATCGCGGATGTGCAACAACCCCTCACGCATCTAAATGGTTTGAGGGTGTTGCAGCACTTCTGTGAGGTAGGGTTTGATGACCTTCTCGAAGAACTGGTCCTTGGGGGCGCTTGAAGACGACATGACGACCTGGATCTGTCAGAAAAACAGCTCGAAACAAAAACATGATATTTTTGCGTGATACGGGAGTCAAAACCTCCGAGAGATTATATAATTAATTTTTACCAACCAAAATATGTGTCGTGTACGAAAACAGAGTCCGGAGAGCACACGAGGTGCCCACGAGGTAGGGGGCGCGCCCTCCACCCTCGTGGAGCCCTCGTGTCCTTCCCGAACTGCTTCTTATTTTTCTATTTTTCTAAATATTCCAAAATGGAGAAATATTGCCTTAAAAACTGTTTTGCAGTCGGTTTACTTACCGTACGACATACCTATTCCTTTTCGGAGTCTGAAACGTTCCGGAAAGTGTCCCTAATGTATTCCTCCGGGGTTACGGTTTCAAAAATATTGGTTTCAAAATTTATGGGATTACATGAGATATAATGTTTGATTCTTTGACCGTTCACCACCTTCGGATTTGTGCCTTTGAAGTTGTTGATTTTTATGGCACCGGAATGATAGACCTCCTCGATAACGTAAGGACCTTCCCATTTAGAAAGAAGTTTTCCTGCAAAAAATCTTAAACAAGAGTTGTATAGCAATACATAATCACCTATATTAAACTCACGCTTTTGTATCCTTTTGTCATGCCATCTTTTAACTTTTTCTTTAAACAACTTGGCATCTCCATTCATTGAGTGAGCTAATATCGAATAACCTCTTCTCACCGGCAAGTTTAAAATCATAATTGAGCTCTTTAATAGCCCAATATGCCTTGTGTTCTAGTTCTAGAGGTAAGTGACATGCTTTTCCATAAACCATTTTATACGGAAACATACCCATAGGATTTTTATATGCAGTTCTATAAGCCCATAATGCATCATCAAGTTTCTTGGACCAATTCTTTCTAGATCTATTAACAGTCTTTTGCAAAATTAATTTGAGCTCTCTATTACTCAATTCTACTTGACCACTAGACCGAGGATGATAAGGAGATGCAATTCTATGATTAACATCATATTTAGCAAGCATTTTACGGAAAGCACCATGAATAAAATGTGAACCACCATCAGTCATTAAATATCTAGGGACTCCAAATCTTGGAAAAATAACTTCTTTAAGCATTTTAATAGAAGTGTTATGATCAGCACTACTAGTTGGAATAGCTTCTACCCACTTAGTAACATAATCAACAGCAACTAAAATATTTGTATATCCATTAGAGGAAGGAAAAGGCCCCATATAGTCAAAGCCCCAAACATCAGATGGTTCAATAACAAGTGAATAGTTCATAGGCATTTCTTGACGTCTACTAATATTACCAATTCTTTAACATTCATCACAAGATAAGACAAACTTACGGGAATCCTTGAAGAGAGTAGGCCAATAAAAACCAGATTGCAATACCTTATGTGCAGTTCTATCTCCAGCATGGTGTCATCCATAAGCTTTGGAGTGACACTTGCGTAGGATATGTTCCTGTTCATGCTCAGGTACACAACGTCTAATAACACCATCTACTCCTTCTTTATAAAGATGTGGGTCATCCCAAAAGTAATGCCTCAAATCATAGAAGAACTTTTTCTTTTGCGGGTATGTGAAACTAGGTGGTATAAACTTAGCAACAATGTAATTAGCATAATAAGCATACCATGGAGCGGTATGAGAAGCATTTATGACATTTAATTGCTCATCAGGAAAGCTATCATCAATAGGAAGTGGGTCATCAAGCACATTTCTAACCTAGACAAGTTGTCTACAACAGGGTTCTCAGCTCCCTTTCTATCAACAATATGCAAATCGAATTCTTGTAGCAAGAGAACCCATCTAATAAGTCTAGGTTTAGCATCTTTCTTTTCCATAAGATATTTAATAGCAGCATGATCAGTGTGAATAGTTACTTTAGAATCAACAATATAAGGTCTGAACTTATCACAAGCAAATACAACTGCTAAAAATTCTTTTTCAGTAGTGGCATAATTTCTTTGAGCATTGTCTAGGGTTTTACTAGCATATTGAATAACATTTAATTTCTTATCAATTCTTTGCCCTAGAACAACACCTGCAGCATAATCGCTAGCGTCACACATAATTTCAAAGGGTAAATTCCAATCAGGTGGCTGAACAATAGGTGCAGAGATTAATGCTTTCTTAAGTATTTCAAACGCTTCTACACAATCATCATCAAAGACAAATGGTATATCTTTTTGTAATAAATTAGTCAGAGGCCGAGAAATTTTTGAGAAGTCCTTAATGAACCTCCTATAATATCTGGCATGACCAAGGAAACTTATTATACCTTTGATGTCCTTGGGACATGGCATCTTCTTAATAGCATCAACCTTCGCTTTATCAACTTCAATACCTCTTTCAGAAACTTTATGCCCCAAGACAATACCTTCATTAACCATAAAGTGGCACTTTTCCCAATTCAAGACAAGATTAGTTTCTTCACATCTCTGCAAAACTCAATCAAGGTTGCTCAAGCAATCATCAAAAGAAGATCCATAGACAGAGAAATCGTCCATGGAAACCTCACAAATCTTTTCACAGAAGTCAGAGAATATAGCCATCATGCATCTTTGAAAGGTAGCAGGTGCATTACATAAACCAAAAGGCATACGTTTATAAGCAAAAGTACCAAAAGGGCAAGTAAAAGTAGTCTTTGATTGATCTTTGGCTGACACAGGTATTTGAGAGAAACCAGAATAACCATCTAGAAAGCAAAAATGTGTATGTTTGGATAATCTTTCTAGCATTTGATCGATAAAAGGTAAGGGGTTATGATCCTTTTTTGTGGCCTTATTTAATTTGCGAAAATCAATTACCATCCTATAACCTGTAATAATTCTTTGAGGAATCAATTCATCTTTATCATTAGGAACGACAGTAATACCTCCCTTCTTAGGGACACAATGGACGGGACTTACCCACTGACTATCAGCAACGGGATAGATTATACCTGCCTCAAGGAGCTTTAGTATTTCTTTTCTTACCACTTCTTTCATTTTAGGATTCAGTAGTCGTTGATGGTCACGAACTGGTTTAGCATCTTCTTCCAAATTAATTTTATGTTGACATAGAGTGGGACTAATGCCCTTAAGATCATCAAGAGTATACCCAATAGCAGCACGGTGCTTCTTCAGAGTTTTCAATAATCTCTCTTCCTCATGCTCTGAAAGGTTAGCACTAATAATAACAGGATATATCTTTTTCTCAACAAGATAAGCATATTTAAGAGTATCAGGTAACGGTTTAAGCTCAAACACGGTATCACCCTTGGGTGGAGGAGGATCCCCTAGGATTTCAACAGGTAAATTCTTTTTAAGAATAGGTTCCTGTTTAAAGAATACTTCATCTATTTCCCTTCTTTCATTCGTAAACATATCATTTTCATGGCCTAGCAAATATTGTTCTAAAGGATTACTAGGAGGTACGGCAATAGAAGGAAGACCAATAATTTCATCCTTACTAGGTAATTCTTCTTCACGGTGTTGTCTACTAAATTTAGAGAAATTAAATTCATGAGTCATATCATCTAGACCGATAGTAACAACATCTCTTTTGCAATCTATGGTAGCATTAACAGTGTTCAGGAAAGGTCGACCAAATATAATGGGACAAAAGCTATCTTGTGGGGAACCAAGAACAAAAAAATCAGTAGGATATTTAGTTTTCCCACACAAGACATCAACATCTCTAACAATTCCCATTGGTGAAATAGTATCTCTATTGGCAAGTTTAATTGTGACATCAATATATTCTATTTCAATAGGTGCAATATCATGCATGATTTCTCTATATAGGCTAATAGGTATTGCACTAGCACTGGCACCCATATCACATAAGCCATGATAACAATGATCTCCTATTTTAACAGAAATAACAGGCATGCCTAGCACAGGTCTAGGTTTATCTTTAGCACAAGGTTTAGCAATTCTAGTAGTTTCATCGCGGAAATAAATAACATGCCCATCAATATTATCAGACAAGAGATCTTTAACAATAGCAATATCAGGTTCAACTTTAATTTGCTTAGGAGGTGCATAAGTTTTAATATTGCTTTTATGAACCACAGTTGAAGATTTAGCATGATCCTTTATCCAAACAGGGAAAGGTGGTTTCTCAACATAAGAAGTGGGAACAATTGGATCATTATAAGTGATAGTCTTTTCTTCAACTTTAATAGGTACAACTACTTTTACTTCTATGGGAGGATGATATTTAAACCACTTCTCCTTGGGGAGATCAACATAAGTAGCAAAAGATTCACAGAAAGAAGCTACTATCTCAGAGTCAAGTCCATATTTAGTGCTAAATTTACGGAAAGCATCGGTATCCATAAAAGATTTAACACAATCAAAACTAGGTGTCATACCTGACTCCTTACCTTTGTCGAGGTCCCAATCTTCAGAGTTGTGTTTAATTCTTTCCAATAAATCCCATTTAAATTCAATAGTCTTCATCATAAAAGAGCCAGCACAAGAAGTATCAAGCATGGTGCGATTGTTATCAGGAAGTCGAGCATAAATTTTTTGAATAATCATTTCTCTTGAGAGCTCATGATTAGGGCATGAATATAACATTGATTTAAGCCTCCCCCAAGCTTGAGCGATGCTTTCTCCTTCGCAAGGCCAAAAATTATATATATAATTGCGATCACGATGAACAAGATGCATAGGATAAAAGTTCTGATGAAAGTCCAATTTCAATCATTTGTAATTCCAAGACCCCATATCATCACATAGCCTATACCATGTCGATGCATATACCTTCAAAGATAAAGGGAAGACCTTCTTCTTAACAACATCTCCGGGTACACCTGCAAGCTTAAATAATCCACAAACTTCATCCACATATATTACATGTGTTGGGGAACGTTGCAGAAAATTAAAATTTTTCCTACGGTTTCACCAAGATCCATCTATGAGTTCATCTAAGCAACGAGTCTAGGGAGAGAGTTTGCATCTACATACCACTTGTAGATCGCGTGCGGAAGCTTGCAAGGTGATGATGTAGTCGTACTCGACGTGATCCAAATCACCGATGACCTGCGCCGAACGGACGGCACCTCCGCGTTCAACACACGTACGGAACAGCCACGTCTCCTCCTTCTTGATCCAGCAAGGGAGGGAGGAGAGGTTGAGGGAGATGGCACCAGCAGCAGCACGACGGCGTGGTGTTGATGGAGCTGCAGTACTCCGGCAGAGCTTCGCTAAGCACTATGGAGGTGGATGAGGTGTTGGGGAGGGAGAAGGAGGCAACCAAAGGCCGAGACGTTCAGGTATGAAGTCCCTCCTCTCCCCCACTATATATAGGGGTGCCAAGGGGGGGGGTGGCCGGCCCTAGGAGATCCAATCTCCTAGGGGGTGCGGCGGCCAAGGGGGGTTTCCCTCCCCCCCAAGGCACCTAGGAGGTGCCTTACCCTCCTAGGACTCTTGCCCCCCTTGAACCCTAGGCGCATGGGCCTATGTGGGGCTGGTGCCCTTGGCCCATTAGGCCAAGGCGCACCCCCCACAGCCCATGTGGCCCCCCCGGGACAGGTGGACCCACCCGGTGGACCCCCGGGACCCTTCCGGTGGTCCCGGTACAATACCGATAACCCCGAAACTTGTCCCGATGCCCGAAACAGGACTTCCCATATATAAATCTTTACCTCCGGACCATTCCGGAACTCCTCGTGACGTCCGGGATCTCATCCGGGACTCCGAACAACATTCGGGTTACTGCATATACATATCCCTATAACCCTAGCGTAACTGAACCTTAAGTGTGTAGACCCTACGGGTTCGGGAGACATGCAGACATGACCGAGACTATCTCAGTCAATAACCATCAGCGGGATCTGGATACCCATGATGGCTCCCACATGCTCCTCGATGTTGTCATCGGATGAACCACTATGTCGAGGATTCGATCAAACCCTGTATGCAATTCCCTTTGTCAATCGGTACGTTACTTGCCCGAGACTCGATCGTCGGTATCCCAATACCTTGTTCGGTCTCGTTACCGGCAAGTCACTTTACTCGTACCGTAATGCATGATCCCGTGTCCAACACCTTGGTCACATTGAGCTCAATATGATGATGATGCATTACCGAGTGGGCCCAGAGATACCTCTCCGTCATACGGAGTGACAAATCCCAGTCTCGATCCGTGTCAACCCAACAGCTACTTTCGGAGATACCTGTAATGTACCTTTATAGTCACCCAGTTACGTTGTGACGTTTGGTACACCCAAGGCATTCTTACGGTATCCGGGAGTTACACGATCTCATGGTCGAAGGAAGAGATACTTGACACTTGCAAAGCTCTAGCAAAACGAACTACACGATCTTTTATGCTATGCTTAGGATTGGGTCTTGTCCATCACATCATTCTCCTAATGATGTGATCCCGTTATCAATGACATCCAATGTCCATAGTCAGGAAACCATGACTATCTGTTGATCACAATGAGCTGGTCAACTAGAGGCTTACCAGGGACATTGTGTGGTCTAAGTATTCACACGTGTATTACGATTTCCGGATAATACAGTTATAGCATGAATACAAGACAATTATCATGAACAATGAAATATAATAATACTTTTATTATTGCCTCTAGGGCATATTTCCAACAGTCTCCCACTTGCACTAGAGTCACTAATCTAGTTACATTGTGATGAATCGAACACCCATAGAGTTCTGGTGTTGATCATGTTTTGCACGCGAGAGAGGTTTAGTCAACGGATCTGCGACATTCAGATCCGTGTGCACTTTGCAAATCTCTATGTCTCCATCTTGAACATTTTCACGGATGGAGTTGAAACGACGCTTGATGTGCCTGGTCTTCTTGTGAAACCTGGGCTCCTTTGCGAGGGCAATAGCTCCAGTGTTGTCACAGAAGAGTTTGATCGGCCCCGACGCATTGGGTATGACTCCTAGGTCGGTGATGAACTCCTTCACCCAAATCGCTTCATGTGCTGCCTCCGAGGCTGCCATGTACTCCGCTTCACACGTAGATCCCGCCACGACGCTCTGCTTGCAGCTACACCAGCTTACTGCTCCACCATTCAACATATACACGTATCCGGTTTGTGACTTAGAGTCATCCGGATCTGAGTCGAAGCTAGCGTCGATGTAACCCTTTACGACGAGCTCTTCGTCTCCCCCATAAACGAGAAACATGTCCTTTGTCCTTTTCAGGTACTTCAGGATATTCTTGACCGCTGTCCAGTGTTCCTTGCCGGGATTACTTTGGTATCTTGCTACCAAACTTACGGCAAGGTTTACATCGGGTCTGGTACACAGCATGGCATACATAATAGATCCTATGGCTGAAGCATAGGGGATGACACTCATCTCTTCTTTATCTTTTGCCGTGGTCGGTGACTGAGCTGAGCTCAGTCTCATACCTTGTAACATAGGCAAGAACCCCTTCTTGGACTGATCCATTCTGAATCTCTTCAAAATCTTATCAAGGTATGTACTTTGTGAAAGACCTATGAGGCGTCTCGATCTATCTCTATAGATCTTGATGCCTAATATATAAGCAGCTTCTCCAAGGTCCTTCATTGAAAAACACTTATTCAAGTAGGCCTTAATGCTGTCCAGAAATTCTATATTATTTCCCATCAGGAGTATGTCATCTACATATAATATGAGAAATGCTACAGAGCTCCCACTCACTTTCTTGTAAACGCAAGCTTCTCCATAAGTCTGCATAAATCCAAACGCTTTGATCATCTCATCAAAGCGAATGTTCCAACTCCGAGATGCTTGCACCAGTCCATAAATGGATCGCTGGAGCTTGCATACTTTGTTAGCGTTCTGAGGATCGACAAAACCTTCCGGCTGCATCATATACAGTTCTTCCTTAAGATGCCCGTTAAGGAATGCTGTTTTGACGTCCATCTGCCATATCTCATAATCATAGTATGCGGCAATTGCTAACATGATTCGGACGGACTTTAGCTTCGCTACGGGAGAGAATGTCTCGTCGTAGTCAATCCCTTGAACCTGTCGATAACCCTTAGCGACAAGTCGAGCTTTATAGATGGTAACATTACCATCCGTGTCCGTCTTCTTCTTAAAGATCCATTTGTTTTCTATCGCTCGCCGATCATCGGGCAAGTCTGTCAAAGTCCATACTTTGTTTTCATACATGGATTCTATCTCGGATTTCATGGCTTCAAGACATTTGTTGGAATCCGGGCCCGTCATTGCTTCTTCATAGTTCGAAGGTTCATTGTTGTCTAACAACATGATTTCCAGGACAGGGTTGTCGTACCATTCTGGTGCGGAACGTGTCCTTGTGGACCTACGAAGTTCAGCAGTAACTTGATCCGAAGTACTTTGATCATTATCATGGTTTTCCTCTTCGGTTGGTGTGGGCATCACAGGAATGGTTTCCTGTGCTGCGTCACTATCCCTCTCAAGAGGTAGTACTTCATCGAGTTCTACTTTCCTCCCACTTACTTCTTTCGAGAGAAACTCTTTTTCCAGAAAGCATCCGTTCTTGGCAACAAAGATCTTGCCTTCGTATCTTAAGTAGAAGGTATACCCTATAGTTTCCTTAGGGTATCCTATGAATACGCATTTTTCCGACTTGGGTTCGAGCTTTTCAGGTTGAAGTTTCTTGACATAAGCTTCGCATCCCCAAACTTTTAGAAACGACAGCTTAGGTTTCTTTCCAAACCATAATTCATACGGTGTCGTCTCAACGGATTTAGACGGTGCCCTATTTAAAGTGAATGTAGCTGTCTCTAGAGCGTATCCCCAAAATGATAGCGGTAAATCGGTAAGAGACATCATAGACCGCACCATATCCAATAGAGTGCGATTACAATGTTCGGACACACCGTTTCGCTGAGGTGTTCCAGGCGGCGTGAGCTGTGAAACGATTCCACATTTCTTTAAGTGTGTACCAAATTCGTGACTTAAGTATTCTCCTCCACGATCTGATCGTAAGAATTTTATCTTTCGGTCACGTTGATTCTCCACCTCATTCTGAAATTCCTTGAACTTTTCAAAGGTCTCAGACTTGTGTTTCATTAAGTAGACATACCCATATCTACTCAAGTCATCTGTGAGGGTGAGAACATAACGATATCCTCCGCGAGCCTCAACGCTCATTGGACCGCACACATCGGTATGTATGATTTCTAACAAGTTGGTTGCTCGCTCCATTGTTCCGGAGAACGGAGTCTTGGTCATTTTGCCTAAGAGGCATGGTTCGCACGTGTCAAACGATTCATAATCAAGAGACTCTAAAAGTCCATCGGCATGGAGCTTCTTCATGCGCTTGACACCAATGTGACCAAGGCGGCAGTGCCACAAGTATGTGGGACTATCGTTATCAACTTTCAATCTTTTGGCATCTACACTATGAACATGTGTAATATTACGCTCGAGATTCATTAAGAATAAACCATTGACCATCGGAGCATGACCATAAAACATATCTCTCATATAAATCGAACAACCATTATTCTCAGACTTAAATGAGTAGCCATCTCGTATTAAACGAGATCCAGATACAATGTTCATGCTCAAACTTGGCACTAAATAACAATTATTAAGGTTCTAATCCCGTAGGTAAATGTAGAGGCAGCGTGCCGACGGCGATCACATCGACTCTGGAACCATTCCCGATGCGCATCGTCACCTCGTCCTTCGCCAGTCTCCGTTTATTCCGCAGCTCCTGCTGTGAGTTACAAATATGAGCAACGGCACCGGTATCAAATACCCAGGAGTTACTACGAGTACTGGTAAGGTACACATCAATCACATGTATATCAAATATACCTTTGGTGTTGCCGGCCTTCTTATCCGCTAAGTATTTGGGGCAGTTCCGCTTCCAGTGACCCTTCCCCTTGCAATAAAAGCACTCAGTCTCAGGCTTGGGTCCATTCTTTGACTTCTTCCCGGTAACTGGCTTACCAGGCGTGGCAACATCTTTGCCGTCCTTCTTGAAGTTCTTCTTACCCTTGCCCGTCTTGAACTTAGTGGTCTTATTGACCATCAACACTTGATGTTCTTTCTTGATTTCAGCCTCTGCTGACTTCAGCATCGAGAACACTTCAGGAATGGTCTTTTCCATTCCCTGCATGTTGTAGTTCATCACAAAGCTCTTGTAGCTTGGTGGGAGCGACTGGAGGATTCTGTCAATGACCGCCTCATCTGGGAGGTTAATGTTCAGCTGGGTCATACGGTTGTGCAACCCAGACATCTTTAGGATGTGCTCACTGACAGAACTGTTTTCCTCCATCTTACAACTGTAGAACTTGTCAGAGACATCATATCTCTCGACCCGGGCATGAGCTTGAAAAACTAGTTTCAGCTCTTCGAACATCTCATATGCTCCGTGATGCTCAAAACGCTTTTGGAGCCCCGGTTCTAAGTTGTAAAGCATGCCGCACTGAACGAGGGAGTAATCATCAGCGCGAGACTGCCAAGCATTCATAATGTCTTGGTTCTCTGGGATGGGAGCGTCACCTAGCGGTCCTTCTAGGACATATTGTTTCCTGGCAGCTATGAGGATGATCCTCAGGTTCCGGACCCAGTCCGTATAGTTGCTGCCATCATCTTTCAGCTTGGTTTTCTCTAGGAACGCGTTGAAGTTCATGTTGACATTAGCGTTGGCCATTGATCTACAAGACATATTTGCAAAGGTTTTAGACTAAGTTCATGATAATAAAGTTCTAATCAAATTATGAACTCCCACTTAGATTAGACATCCCTTTAGTCATCTAAGTGTTACACGATCCGAGTCGACTAGTCCGTGTCCGATCATCACGTGAGACGGACTAGTCATCGTCGGTGAACATTTTCATGTTGATCGTATCTTCCATACGACTCGTGTTCGACCTTTCGGTCTCCGTGTTCCGAGGCCATGTCTGCACATGCTAGGCTCGTCAAGTTAACCCCAAGTGTTTTCGCTGTGTAAAACTGTCTTACACCCGTTGTATGTGAACGTAAGAATCCATCACACCCGATCATCACGTGGTGCTTAGAAACGACGAACTGTAGCAACGGTGCACAGTTAGGGGAGAACACTTCTTGAAATTTTATAAGGGATCATCTTATTTACTACCGTCGTCCTAAGTAAACAAGATGCATAATACATAATAAACATCACATGCAATTATATAGTTGTGACATGATATGGCCAATATCATATAGCTCCATTGATCTTCATCTTCGGGGCTCCATGATCATCTTGTCACCGGCTTGACACCATGATCTCCATCATCATGATCTCCATCATCGTGTCTTCATGAAGTTGTCACGCCAACGACTACTTCTACTTCTATGACTAACGTTTAGCAATAAAGTAAAGTAGTTTACATGACGTTATTCAATGACACGCAGGTCATAATAAAAAATAATGACAACTCCTATGGCTCCTGCCGGTTGTCATACTCATCGACATGCAAGTCGTGAATCCTATTACAAAGAACATGATCTCATACATCACAATTCATCATTCATCACAACTTCTGGCCATATCACATCACATGATCAATCGCTGCAAAAACAAGTTAGACGTCCTCTAATTGTTGTTGCATCTTTTACGTGGCTGCAATTGGGTTCTAGCAAGAACGTTTTCTTACCTACGAATTACCACAACGTGATTTTGTCAACTTCTATTTACCCTTCATAAGGGCCCTGTTCATCGATTCCGCTCCAACTAAGGTGGGAGAGACAGACACCCGCCAGCCACCTTATGCAACTTGTGCATGTCAGTCGGTGGAACCGGTCTCACGTAAGTGTACGTGTAAGGTTGGTCCGGGCCGCTTCATCCCACAATACCGTTGAGCAAGAAAATACTAGTAGAGGCAAGTAAGATGACAAAATCCACGCCCACAACAAAGTTGTGTTCTACTCGTGCAAAGAGAACTACGCATAGACCTAGCTCATGATGCCACTGTTGGGGAACGTTGCAGAAAATTAAAATTTTTCCTACGGTTTCACCAAGATCCATCTATGAGTTCATCTAAGCAACAAGTCTAGGGAGAGAGTTTGCATCTACATACCACTTGTAGATCGCGTGCGGAAGCTTGCAAGGTGATGATGTAGTCGTACTCGACGTGATCCAAATCACCGATGACCTGCGCCGAACGGACGGCACCTCCGCGTTCAACACACGTACGGAACAGCCACGTCTCCTCCTTCTTGATCCAGCAAGGAAGGGAGGAGAGGTTGAGGGAGATGGCACCAGCAGCAGCACGACGGCGTGGTGTTGGTGGAGCTGCAGTACTCCGGCAGAGCTTCGCTAAGCACTATGGAGGTGGAGGAGGTGTTGGGGAGGGAGAAGGAGGCAACCAAAGGCCAGGGCGTTCAGGTATGAAGTCCCTCCTCTCCCCCCACTATATATAGGGGTGCCAAGGGGGGTGGCCGGCCCTAGGAGATCAAATCTCCTAGGGGGTGCGGCGGCCAAGGGGGGTTTTCCCTCCCCCCAAGGCACCTAGGAGGTGCCTTACTCTCCTAGGACTCTTGCCCCCTTGAACCCTAGGCGCATGGGCCTATGTGGGGCTGGTGCCCTTGGCCCATTAGGCCAAGGCGCACCCCCTTACAGCCCATGTGGCCCCCCGGGACAGGTGGACCCACCCGGTGGACCCCCGGGACCCTTCCGGTGGTCCCGGTACAATACCGATAACCCCGAAACTTGTCCCGATGCCCGAAACAGGACTTCCCATATATAAATCTTTACCTCCGGACCATTCCGGAACTCCTCGTGACGTCCGGGATCTCATCCGGGACTCCGAACAACATTCGGGTTACTGCATATACATATCCCTATAACCCTAGCGTAACTGAACCTTAAGTGTGTAGACCCTACGGGTTCGGGAGACATGCAGACATGACCGAGACTATCTCAGTCAATAACCATCAGCGGGATCTGGATACCCATGATGGCTCCCACATGCTCCTCGATGTTGTCATCGGATGAACCACTATGTCGAGGATTCGATCAAACCCTGTATGCAATTCCCTTTGTCAATCGGTACGTTACTTGCCCGAGACTCGATCGTCGGTATCCCAATACCTTGTTCAGTCTCGTTACCGGCAAGTCACTTTACTCGTACCGTAATGCATGATCCCGTGTCCAACACCTTGGTCACATTGAGCTCAATATGATGATGATGCATTACCGAGTGGGCCCAGAGATACCTCTCCGTCATACGGAGTGACAAATCCCAGTCTCGATCCGTGTCAACCCAACAGCTACTTTCGGAGATACCTGTAATGTACCTTTATAGTCACCCAGTTACGTTGTGACGTTTGGTACACCCAAGGCATTCTTACGGTATCCGGGAGTTACACGATCTCATGGTCGAAGGAAGAGATACTTGACACTTGCAAAGCTCTAGCAAAACGAACTACACGATCTTTTATGCTATGCTTAGGATTGGGTCTTGTCCATCACATCATTCTCCTAATGATGTGATCCCGTTATCAATGACATCCAATGTCCATAGTCAGGAAACCATGACTATCTGTTGATCACAACGAGCTGGTCAACTAGAGGCTTACCAGGGACATTGTGTGGTCTAAGTATTCACACGTGTATTACGATTTCCGGATAATACAGTTATAGCATGAATACAAGACAATTATCATGAACAATGAAATATAATAATACTTTTATTATTGCCTCTAGGGCATATTTCCAACAACATGCTCATCAGGATGTTTTGTTCCATCTCCTAAAAAAGGATTAGCTAGCAGTTTCTCTATCATACCCAAAGGAATTTCAAAGCAGACATTTTCATTTTCAGTAGGTTGAGGAGAAACTCTTTGCTCTACTGGTCGGGGTGAAGATACCCCGAACAAGCCCCTCAGAGGATTACTTTCCATAGTAACAAGTGACAGTAAATTTCAGCACACTATATAAAATTTTCCTTACCAAATTCCACCTACCAAAGGCGCTTCACTCCCCGGCAACGGCGCCAGAAAAGAGTCTTGATGACCCACAAGTATAGGGGATCTATCGTAGTCCTTTCGATAAGTAAGAGTGTCGAACCCAACGAGGAGCAGAAGGAAATGATAAGCGGTTTTCAGCAAGGTATTCTCTGCAAGTACTGAAATAAGTGGTAACAGATAGTTTTGTGATAGGATAATTTGTAACGAGCAACAAGTAACAAAAGTAAATAGAGTGCAGCAAGGTGGCCCAATCCTTTTTGTAGCAAAGGACAAGCTTGGACAAACTCTTATATAGAGAAAAGCGCTCTCGAGGACACATGGGAATATCATCAAGCTAGTTTTCATCATGCTCATATGATTCGCGTTCGGTACTTTGATAATTTGGTATGTGGGTGGACCGGTGCTTGGGTATTGTCCTTACTTGGACAAGCATCCCACTTATGATTAACCTATATTGCAACCATCCGCAACTACAACAAAAGTATTAAGGTAAACCTAACCATAGCATGAAACATATGGATCCAAATCAGCCCCTTACGAAGCAACGCATAAACTAGGGTTTAAGCCTCTGTCACTCTAGCAACCCATCATCTACTTATTACTTCCCAATGCCTTCCTCTAGGCCCAAATAATGGTGAAGTGTCATGTAGTCGACATTCACATAACACCACTAGAGGAGAGACAACATACATCTCATCAAAATATCGAACGAATACCAAATTCACATGACTACTAATAGCAAGACTTCTCCCATGTCCTTAGGAACAAACGTAACTACTCACAAAGCATAAACATGTTCATAATCAGAGGGGTATTAATATGCATATAGGATCTGAATATATGATCTTCCACCAAATAAACCAACTAGCGTCAACTACTAGGAGTAATTAACACTACTAGCAACCTACTAGCACCAATCCCGGACTCAGAGACAAGAATTGGATACAAGAGATGAACTAGGGTTTTGAGAGGAGATGGTGCCGATGAAGATGTTGATGGAGATTGCCCTCTCCCGATGAGAGGAGCGTTGGTGATGACGATGGCGATGATTTTCCCCTCCGGGAGGGAAGTTTCCCCTGCAGAACAGCTCCGCCAGAGCCCTAGATTGGTCCCGCCAAGGTTCTGCCTGGTGGCGGCGGAGTTTCGTCGAGAAGATGGCTTCTTATTTTTTTCCGATCGAAAGACTTCATATAGCAGAAGATGGCAGCCGAAGGGCCACCAGGGAGCCCACGAGGTAGGGGCGCCCATGGGGGTAGGGCGCGCCCCCACCCTCATGGGCAGGGTGTGGCCCCCTGGTGAATCTCTTCCGCTGAGTATTTTTTATATATGCTGAAAACATCTTCCGTGAAGTTTCAGGACTTTTGGAGCTGTGCCGAATAGGTTTCTAATATTTGCTCCTTTTCCAGCCCAGAATCTCAGCTGCCGGCATTCTCCCTCTTTATGTTAAACTTGTAAAATAAGAGAGAATGGGCATAAGGATTGTGACATATTGTGTAATAACAGCCCATAATGCAATAAATATCGATATAAAAGCATGATGCAAAATGGACGTATCAGGGTCCAGGGCGCGCCCCTGCCTCGTGGGCCCATGGTGGCTCCCCTCCACTTATTCCAGCTACCACACACTCCTTCTTCCTCCCAAAAAAATCACCAACCAGCTCAAACCCGAGTTCTAGCTCATCTTGCTGCCATTTTCGATCTCCTAGCTCAAAGCTCCATTCACAAAACTGCTTTGGGGGATTGTTCTTTGGTATGTGACTCCTCCAATGGTCCAATTAGTTTTTGTTCTAGTGCTTTATTTATTGCAAATTTTTGCTGCTTAGGTGACCCTGTTCTTGAGCTTGCATGTCAAATTTATATGGTCAAAAGTAGTTTTAATGCATGATATTGCCTCTAGGCACTTGTAGGAGTAGTTGCTATCAATTTTGTTGAGTTTGGTTCAATTTTATTTTGAAGTTACTAAAAATTTCAGAAATTTTCAGAAAAAGATAAAGAGATTTTTGAGGGGCTCATTGACCCAAAGCTCGAAGGATAAACAAAGTGAAGAGAACAAGAAGCCCAAGTATAATCTTCCTCGCACTGCGGAGGTTCGGCCGTGCGAATGGCCTTGTGATGATTTCTTGAGAGCAGCCGGGATTTATGATGATTTCTATGAATTGGTTGAGAATGCAGGCCTCACCGCCTTCCTCCACGACCAACACGAACAGTATCTCTTACTCACCAATACCTTTGTGCCAAACTTTCATTTCCATGCTAGGAGCTCACCACCTATGGTGGGATTTTATTTATATGATGAGCATAAGGAGATGTCACTTCGTGATTTTTGTCGGGTTTGTTTGATCCCTTTTGAGGACAGTGTAGAGGAACCACATCATGGAGATGTGGAAGGGTTTATTGATACAATTGTTGTAGGGGAAACGAGGAAAGTTTCCGATGCAAGAATTACTAGCATACATTTTCCTATTTTACATTACTTCGTAATATTTGCTAGTAGATGTTTAATTGGTCGCGGAAACTGTGGGAACCTTAGTGCCCCTGATATTGTTATTTTGTGTCATGCCTTGTTCCGTGATGACACATTTAGTATGGGCGCTATTGTTGCAAAGCGGTTAAATCTTAACCATACTAAGGGCCCCATCTTGGGAGGTATCTTTGCCTTGCGCCTAGCTGCACATTTTAACATACCTATTAGGCATTATGAGAAAGAAGAAAAGTTGATGCCTCCTGTTTTTCTAGACTATAAGAGTATGGTAGCACATGATTTTATCGTTAAGAATAAGGAAAATATGCTTAAGTACAAGCTGATTTTTGATAAAATCACCCTGAGACTATTACTTTGCCTGCTCCTTCCTTGTTTGACTTATCTGCAGGCAAGTACCTTGTTCCACCGGAGGCCATTCACGCCTACCAGAACCCCACATCAGCTACAGAGCCAGAGCCGGAACCACAATTTGATCCTCACTGGCAGTCTATTTATCAGTGGAATCCGGAAGAGATCGCCAACCAGTGGCACCAGGGGGATCCTTCTCAGTACGAACACAACTATAACTTTGGATATCCGGCAGGCCAGCCATGGCCATAGACCAACTTATGCCAAAAGCCTAAGCTTGGGGGGGTACGTATTTCTCACCGACATTACATTCATGTTCACACACTCATGCTAGTTGTCGGTGCTCATACTTTTTCATTGTAATATCCATGCTAGTTTATTTCCCTTTTTATGCTTTCTTCTTGTGTGTTTGATAAACCTTGGAAAAAATATTAGTTGTAGCTTTTAGCTAGTTTACTTTTCATGTTGTAGTAGTAATAATTAAAAAGAAAACCCAAAAATATTTCTCGTTCTTCTTTTGCTTGTTGGGAGCTTTCCCGTGTGAATAGTTTTATTTCTTTTCTTGTTCTTTGGAGGTCGAGAGGAGAAGACCATAATGAGAATGTTGAGTGGCTCTTATATGCATTATTGTTGATCTAACAAAGAGCCCATATTACCTTGTCTTCTCTCTTGAATTGAATGCTTGCAGATTCCAGCTTAGTCCAATGCACGTGCACTATTATTATTATCCACACTATTCGGTCGTGCAAGTGAAAGGCAATAATGATGATTATATGATGAACTTATTGACATGAGAAAAGCTGGTATGAACTCGACCTCTCTTGTTTTGTAAATATGATTAGTTCACCGTTCCTGATTCAGCCTATTATGAATAAACATGTTTGCAATGACAATTAGAGATTGTAGTTGCTTATGCCATGCTTAATTAGCTAGGAGCTTATAATGGTTTACCTTGCGTGCCAACATGCTATTAAAATGGTTGTGATGTGGTATGATAGGGTGGTATCCTCTTTTGAACAATTCGAGTGGCTTGACTTGGCACATGTTCACGCATGTAGTTGAAACAAAATCAACATAGCCTCTACGATATTTATGTTGATGTTACATTATATCCTACTCATGCTTGCATTCGGTGTTGATTAATTTTAATGCATGTTCATGACTGTTGTCGTTCTCCAGCTGGTCGCTTCCCAGTCTTTTTCTAGCCTTCACTTGTACTAAGAGGGAATACTGCTTATGCATCCAATTCCATAAACCCCAAAGTTGTTCCATATGAGTCCACCATACCTACCTATATACGGTATCTACCTGCCGTTCCAAGTAAATTTGTATGTGCCAAACTCTAAACCTTCAAATAAACATTCTGTTTGGTATGCTCGAATAGCTCATGTATCAACTAGGGTTGTCTGTATCTTCCATGCTAGGTGGGTTATTCTCAAGAGGAGTGAACTCCGCTCCTCACTCACGAGAAAATGGCTGGTCACCGGGATGCCCAGTCCCATGCTTTATGCAAATCAAATCAAAATAACTGCAAACAAAACTCCCCAGGACTCTTGTTAGTTGGAGGCACTCGTTGTTTCGAGCAAGCCATGGATTGATGCTTGTTGGTGGAGGGGGAGTATAAACTTTAACATTATGTTTGGGAACTGCCTATAATGTGTGTAGCATGGAAGATATCGAAATCTCTCGGTTGTTATGTTGACAATGAAAGTATACCGCTCAAAATATTATTCATATCTATTTCAAAACCGAGCTCTGGCACCTCTACAAATCCCTGCTTCCCTCTGCGAAGGGCCTATCTATTTACTTTTATGTCGAATCATCATCCTCTTATTAAAAAGCACCAGTTGGAGAGCACCGCTGTCATTTTCATCCATTACTATTAGTTTACATTGAGTATGACTTGACTGGATCTCTTTTACCATGAATCTAGTCAGTCCTTGATCTTTAAAGGTGCTCTGCATTTATGTTTTGTGGTCTCAGAAAGGGCTAGCGAGATACCATCTTGTTATATCATATTATGATTGTTTTGAGAAAGTGTTGTCATCCGAGATTTATTATTATTGCTCGCTAGTTGATTATGCCATTGATACGAGTAAACATGAGACCTAAATGTTATCACGAATGTGGTTAGTTCATAATCTTTGCTGAAAACTTGAATGCTGGCTTTACATATTTACAACAACAAGAGTAAACAGAGTTTGTAAAAGTTTTTCTTTATCACTTTCAGTTTATCAACTAAATTGCTTGAGGACAAGCAAAGGTTTAAGCTTGGGGGAGTTGATACGTCCCCGTCATATCTACTTTTCCAAACACTTTTGCCCTTGTTTTAGACTCTAACTTGCATGATTTGAATGTAACTAACCCGGACTGACGCTGTTTTCAGCAGAATTGCCATGGTATTATTTTTGTGCAGAAATAAAAGTTCTCGGAATGACCTGAAAATCAATGGAGATTATTTTTGGAATATATGAAAAATACTGGAAGAAAGATCCACGTCAGGGGGCCCACACCCTGTCCATGAGGGTGGGGGCGCGCCTACCCCCCCTGGGCGCGCCCCCTGCCTCGTGGGCCCCCTGACGCTCCACCGACCTCAACTCCAACTCCATATATTCACTTTCGGGGAGAAAAAAATCAGAGAGAGGAATTCATCACGTTTTACGATACAGAGTCGCCACCAAGCCCTAAACTCTCTCGGGAGGGCTGATTTGGAGTCCGTTCGGGGCTCCGGAGAGGGGAATCCGTCGTCATCATCATCATCAACCTTCCTCCATCACCAATATCATGTAATCGAGTTAGTTTTGTTAGGGTTTGATCCCTAGTATCCACTATGTTCTGAGATTGATGTTGCTATGACTTTGCTATGCTTAATGCTTGTCACTAGGGCCCGAGTGTCATGATTTCATATCTGAACCTATTATGTTTTCATGAATATATGTGAGTTCTTGATCCTATCTTGCAAGTCTATAGTCACCTACTATGTGTTATGATCCGGCAACCCCGAAGTGACAATAATCGGGACCACTCCCGGTGATGACCGTAGTTTGAGGAGTTCATGTATTCACTATGTGTTAATGCTTTGGTCCGGTACTCTATTAAAAGGAGGCCTTAATATCCCTTAGTTTCCAATAGGACCCTGCTGCCACGGGAGGGTAGGACAAATGATGTCATGCAAGTTCTTTTCCATAAGCATGTATGACTATATTCGGAATACATGCCTACATTACATTGATGAATTGGAGCTAGTTCTATGTCACCCTATGTTATAAGTGTTGCATGAATAATCGCATCCGGCATAATTCTCCATCAACGATCCAATGCCTACGAGCTTTTCATATATGTTTCTTTGCTTATTTACTTTTCCGCTGCTATTGTTACAATCATCACAAAACCCAAAAATATTACTTTTGCTATAGTTACCACTACTATCATATTACTTTGGTACTAAACACTTTGTTGCAGATATTAAGTTATCCAAGTGTGGTTGAATTGACAACTCAGGTGCTAATACTTGAGAATATTCTTTGGCTCCCCTTGTGTCGAATCAATAAATTTGGGTTGATACTCTACCCTCGAAAACTGTTGCGATCCCCTATACTTGTGGGTTATCAACATCTTTCTTCTTCTGCATATCACACAAATCAACAAAGTTGTTTATATGGGTAGCGGCATCTTCACTAGGAAGGCCAGAAAATTGATCTTTCATGACAAGATTCAACAAAGCGGTATTAATTTCAGAAGATTCAGCATCGGTAGTAGGAGCAAACAGAGTGCTAATAAAATCTTTGTTGTTGGTATTGGAAAATTCACACAATTTGGTATTATCTTAAGCCATCGTGACAAACAGTCAATCCAACACACAAGCACACAAGAAGCAAGCAAAAAGAGACGAACGGAAAAGGGGCGAAGAAAAGGCAATGGTTTTCGAAAATCGTTTTAGAAGTGGGGAGAGGAAAATGACAGTCGAATGGCAAATAATGTAATGCGAGGGAGAAGAGTTTATGATGGATACTTGGTATGTCTTGACTTGGCGTATATCTCCCCGGCAACGGCACCAGAAATCCTTCTTGCTACCTCTTGAGCATGCGTTGGTTTTCACGTGAAGAGGAAAGGGTGATGTAGCAAAGTAGCGTAAGTATTTCCCTCGGTTTTTGAGAACCAAGGTATCAATCCAGTAGGAGACAACGCACAAGTCACCCAGTACCTGCACAAACAATCAAGAACCTCGCAACCAACGCGATAAAGGGGTTGTCAATCCCTTCACGGTCACCTGCAAAAGTGAGATCTGATAGAGATAGTAAAGTAAATATTTTTGGTATTTTTGTTGTATAGATTGGAAAGTAAAGATTGCAAAATAGTAAACGAGATGCGATGTAAATAAAAGAGATGCAATATAATAAGAAAGAGACCCCGGGGCCATAAATTTCACTAGTGGCTTCTCTCAAGATAGCATGTATTATGGTGGGTGAACAAATTACTGCCGAGCAATTGATAGAAAAGTGCATAGTTATGAGAATATCTAGGCAATGATCATGAATATAGGCATCACGCCCGTGTCAAGTAGATCGAGATGATTCTGCACCTACTACTATTACTCCACACATCGACCGCTATCCAGCATGCATCTACAGTATTAAGTTCATAAGAACAGAGTAATGCATTAAGCAAGATGACATGATGTAGAGGGATAAACTCAAGCAATATGATATAAACCCCATCTTTTTATCCTCGATGGCAACAATACAATATGTGCCTTGCTTCCCCTACTGTCACTGGAAAAGGACACCGCAAGATTGAATCCAAAGCTAAGCACTTCTCTCATTGCAAGAAAGATCAATCTAGTAGGCCAAACTAAACCAATAATTCGAAGAGACTTGCAAAGATATCAAATCATGCATATAAGAATTCAGAGAAGAACCAAATAGTATTCATAGATAATCTTGTTCATAAACCCACAATTCATTGGATCTCGGCAAACACACAAAAGAGTATTACATCGAATAGATCTCCAAGAACATCAAGGAGAACTTTGTATTGAGAATCAAAGAGAGAGAAGAAGCCATCTAGCTAATAACTATGGACCCGAAGGTCTGTGGTAAACTACTCATGCTTCATCGGAGAGGCTATGGTGTTGATTTAGAAGCCCTCCGTGATCGATTCCCCCTCCGGCAGATCGCCGAAAAAGGCCCCAAGATGAGATTTCATGGGTACAGAAGGTTGCGGCGGTGGAAAAGTGGTTTCGTGGCTCTCTGTAATCGATCTAGGGTATAAGAGTATATATAGGCGGAAGAACTACGTCGGTGAAGCTACGTGTGGCCCACAAGGGTGGGGGCGCGCCTACCCCCCTGGGCGCGCCCTCCTGCCTCGTGGCTGCCTCACGGAGTTCCAGACTTCAACTCCAAGTCTTCTGGTTTGCTTTCGGTCCAAGAAAGATCATCGCGACAGTTTCATTCCGTTTGGATTCCATTTGGTATTCTTTTTCTGGAAAACTATAAAATAGGCAAAAAAACAAAAACTGGCACTGGGCCTCCGGTTAATAGGTTAGTCCCAAAAATAATATAAAAGAGCATATTAAAGCCCATTAAACATCCAAAACATATAATATAATAGCATGGAACAATCAAAAATTATAGATACGTTGGAGACGTATCAATTACTATTTTTCAAAATATTTAGACTGAAAACTTGTAAATCATATGCATAGAATTTTCTCAAAATATATATATATATAGTTTTTTTATCAAGGAGTACTTTTTGAACATTATAATTTTGTTGGTCGTTATACATATATAGCAATAGGAACTAGCGAATAAAGTTAAGCTTCGGAGACTAATATCCAAAACATAAATTTTTGGACCGTGATCTGGGAGTGCTAAATTTTGTAACTTTATTGAGAAAAAAGATAGGTTTAACTAATGGTATCACTGAGAAACAAGATAAAGAATTAAAATTTACTCTGCAAAGTCACGACAAATTTGTCTTCTTAAGTGTACCTTTAGACTTCCATTGATTTGTATTTGCATAGTTTGCTATGCCCATGGGTCCAGTTGATATTTTCGAAGTTAGTCTTGTGGGGTGGTTGGACATATATCACTGGCTTTTGGTGAGCATCTCTTTCTTGAGAAAATATCATTGGAGATATCTTCCGATGTATATGCAATATACATGTTTAAGTTTGTACTATGATGGGTCTATCAATATTATAAAGAAAAGGGGGCAAACTCGATCATTCAATAATGTAAATGACTTCATACATATCCGAAAGACTAGCAAAGCAAAACATAAAAAGAAATACCATGTAAGAACTCTAATTGATCTTAGCTCGTGTGCATGGTTACTATGGCTCTATGGTGATTGGTGGGTGAACCATGTATTAGTTACATATGTATCAAAAATAATTGCGGCCACTATTTATAAATTGTCTAAAACTAAAATAGCTCCAACTATTATTTTTCACAACTATATCAGCACCCAACAAGTAAGATATTGTCTTTTCTCACTCAACCCTCACCCTGTCATTCCTTCCGCGAGCAGCCGGAGCCGCCCTCCTCTTCCTTTCTTTCCACTTTCCACCACAATGCTAACCATGAGGGCTCGCCACATTCCATCTGCTCTAGCTCGTCGACCCATCGTTTCAAATTAGCGCACCAATTGTCCCTCCACTAATTCTCACGACCATTCCTATAAGTGGAGGTACAAGTAGTTCTCATTTGCCAATGGTGAGCATCAATATCTCACCCTAACATGTAATCTTTGAGCCTTAACCCCACTCCAGTCACGATCGCCTTCAACTTCATATGGCCTTATCCACGGTTAGAGTGGATGCAAAATATGGAGATGAGCACGATGTCGATAGAATCCATTCGAGCAAAATAAATATATTTAGCTAACTGGATAATAACAAAGATGATAGCTAGTAAATCAATCTTCCGTCTAAACCCTATCCTTATGTTCTAGTTTTTTTTTCCTTTTTGTGTTTTCGTTTTTGTAAGGTCTACTTTGATTCAAGGAATTTCATAGGTTTCCTTGGAGGATTTGGATCCTTAGTTTTTTTTGCTATGGCGGTCATTTTATTTGTACGAGTGGAATCCTTAGAATTTTTTCCACATGACTCTTTGTACTCTATTTTGGTGGAAAATTTTCATCCACTCAAATTTCTTAGTAAAATTATTTGTTTTCCAATAATATGAAACACTCTTCCATGCAAATTCATGTAGTTTTGTATCCTATAGGATAGAACACTCTTTTCATGAATAAGCCTATGGATTTATACTAAATGGTATGAACTGTACAAGACATCCCAAGAAAAAGGAAATTAGAATCTGGTTCTTAGTGGG
>NC_041388.1:582060347-582146026 GCF_002162155.2 Triticum dicoccoides
CGCGACAGCCGTCGTAGACACAAACTCCCAGATCCAACAGCGACAACCAAGAATCACGAGTAAAGTTATTTGTCACCACTCGAGCCAAAGCCATGAACAACCAAAGACTTAATCAAGACAACTAGACTACTGAACGCACACGAAACAAGTTCCTCGGGTTACCATTCCTCCATCCAACATCGGAGGTGATGGAACCCTGGTGACACCGGAATCTGCGTGCCTATTCACACCTCTTGTTGGATCTCTTGTGGCGTATAGGGTTTCACGGACGGAAAAGGAGGACGAGAAAGGAACCTATGGGATAGAACACTCAATGCCACATTTTCATGTCCCTACGTTTTAAGAATCATGTGAATCAAAGAGGCTCTAACTGGTTTTCAACCAGTTCTCCATAAGCATATGAGTATTTTTCTTATATTTATAGTGTAGCCTCTAGATTCGGCCTCTTTGATTCGAATGATTTTTTGGAGGGTTGGAATCCTTAGATTTTTTTTTCAGTTGGTCATTTTATTTGTAGGATTCAATCTTATAAATAATTCTTACATGACTTTTTTAGAAACATAGTACAAACACATACGCTCATAACACACACACACACACACACACACACACACACACACACACACACACACACACACTCACCCATGAAACACACACATGCAACCCTACCACTGCGAGCACCTTTGTCATTTGTACTAGATTCCATAGAAAGTTTAGCATTACCTCAAACCCTTTAAAAGAGCCTTTTAATTTCTTTTCTGTGATGCAATCAAGCCAAAAAATTGAAGGATTATAATGGGCACGATATTATAATTATATGCTTTCTCTATCCGGAGGAGATATGTAGCACGCACGTGTGGGCATACGCAGGCCTCTTTTTCTTTGGTTTTTGATTATCAATCTTTTATATTTTTTGAACAAAAAATCCAAATTAAGTTTCTTTGTGTATTCATGTTTTTGTGACAGGACTTTCAAACGAGATCCATTTTGAATACGCTTTGAAGAGTTTTTAAGTTTTTGTTAAGTCTCAACTTTCAAAACTTAGTATGGGCGACAGACAAAATCGTAAGTTTCGAAACCTGTGACCGATAAAATTGTAAGTTTTAGAAACCAAAATTTGTAATTTATTGTGCTCTTTTGAGGGATCCAACAACTTTACGGATCATGCGACAATCGAACGGCTGCGTGGCCGGACAGATGTGTGCTCCTGCACCTGCGTGCCCGTGCGGATTTCCGTTTTCCTACCGTGCATTCCCTTGATTGGGAAAGATAGCTGTTGTCCTAGCTTTCGGCTATAAAGGAAGTCGCTCCCCTCGGAGCTATCCTCTGCCTTCATGAACATGCGTATAGTCTCGGGAAACTGTGTGCGCGAGCGCGAGACGTGCATGATGGAGGGATCTCGCAAAGTTGCGCCGGGAAAGCAGCGGGACACCAACCGTGCGCACACAAGAGCAAAGTCGCTCGACCATCCAGCCGCAAACAGAGCCGCCGCAGTTGCGGCGCGGCAAGTTGTGTAGCAGCCGTTCTGGTTAGGCGGTCGCAATTACCGTGTCAAACTCAAGCGAGATCCATCGATGTTATCCTTTAAGTCCGCATCACGATTAGCCCGTCGTGTCGATCCATCGTTTCACGCATGTGCTAGCCCCTCGATTGGCGTTTCCTTGATCCTTGTCGGTACACACATCATGCAAATCTTAGACCGGAGACACGGGTTGGTTAATGGTACAGGACATTTCTGTTTCTATGCATATTGATATGGCGGGAACAGGAGAGATCGAACGAATGATGATCGAGTTAACGAGTCAGTAAGCCGTAGTGAGCTTTATTTTAATCTCTAAAAAGTATTAAAAACCCCAGATAACGGCAGAGCACCACGACCTTTGGGCCGTGGAGGTCCAGATGACCCTAGCCTTTCACAGGCAGGAGGGACCCGCTCTTGTTCTTGATGGTTCAGTGTCTTGGCTAAAGTTGTGTGGCGATGGTGTTGCCCCTGGTAGGAATTATGACTCCCACGTCCGAGCCCTGCTCGATGGGCTGTCTAGTGTTATGAGGGATGTGTGATGATGTGTCTTTGTCAGATCTCATAGGTCTCGAGCGGTGTTGTGTTGGTATTCGATGTATGTGTATCCAGTGTTGAGTCATGTGTCTACATATTTGATTCTTTCGATGTACTTCTCTATTCATCGAGGACGATTGTTGTGTTCTGATGTGCCGGCCTTGTGGGGCATTAATACGATGGCTTTCTGACTATCTACTATAACAAGGTTTGATAGGCTTTGACGAGAGAGGGTGATGACGGCGACGCGTCTTTAACTTGCTCCAGCTCTTGTAGTCATTGCTAGATTGTTCATAGACCTGATTGTAATTTTTGTTACTTTTGATATTCTTTATATGGATAATGAATAGGTGGAAGTTTCTTTGAGGAATAAAATCAAAGCCTGTTATACTTCATTTACACCATTCCTCAAGGAAAAAAGGGTTACCATTGCACCTGCTAAATTACTAATTGAGGAGTATTCATTGCAAAGATCAATTCCACCTTCCCAGGTTGCGACAAATGGCGCACTATGCGTCATTTGCCGCAACCTGGGAGTTTTTCCCTTCGTATATCCGTTTATTCAAAATATTTTATCTCTTAAACCGTCCATCCAAATCTAGAACCGTTTTCACCGTTGGATTCTTCGCGCCGAGATTTTCAAAACTAGATCCTATGTTGATAGATTTTCACGAACATTTTTCACGAAAAAACCGAATGAAAAAAACAAACTGGGAGCACGGGTTTTTTCCCTTTCCAAAAGAGGCGCGTCCGTGCCTCTCGTGAAATCACAACCATGCCTCTCACGGGAGCAAACCCGTGCCTCTCGCGAAAGAAAAAAAAGAAAAAAATACGAGTTTTTTTCGATACCGAGGAGGCATGACCGTGCATCTCGCGAAAGTACAACCATGCCTCTCGCGAAAGCAAAACCGTGCCTCTCGTGAAAGAGAAAAAACAGAAAACGCGTTATTTTTCGTTTCCGGGAGGCACGGCTCGCGAAAGCATAACCGTGCCTCTCGCGGAAGCAAAACCGTGTCTCTCACAGAAGGAAAAGAAACAGAAAACACGTATTTTTTCCATTTTCGAGAGGCACGGCCGTGACTCTCGCGGAAGCACAACCGTGCCTCTCGCGGAAGCAAAACCATGCCTCTCGCGGAAGGGGAAAATAGAAAACGTGTTTTTTCCGTTTCTGAGAGGCACGGCCGTGACTCTCGCCAAAGCAAAATCATGCCTCTCACGAAAGCAAAACCGTGACTCTCGTGAATGAAAAAAAACACGTTTTTTCACGCAATTTCTTTATGCAAAAGCTAAGGAAGACCGGTGAAAAACAAAACGTTGAAAAAACCCAAAAAAACCCGTTTATAAAGCCGAAACACGTGCGAAAAAAATTAAAAAAAATTGAGAGGGAGCGTCCAAAGCGCGACACGTGGCGGGCGGCTGAGAGCACACCAAGTGGCTCTGATCGTTGCGAGGCTCCCGAAGAAGCGCTCGTCAACTAGTTGCTCCCTTACACCTGCCAAGCGATGAACCAGCGAGGAGAAAATTACCTGGCCTTACCTTTTTTTTGAGGGAAAAGCCTTATATTTTTCTTAGAAACACCAGGCCATACACTCGCGCCAGAACTATATATCTCGCGAGCTTTTGTACCGGCCAGGCCCATTTTCGTGCTCGCTCGCGCTAGTTGGCTGGGCTGGCTTCGCTCCTTTGCTTTTTAGTTTTTTTAATTTTTTCTTCGGTTTTCTCTGTTTCTTCACTGGTTTTCTTTGGTTTTCTGTTGTTCTTGTTTTTCATCAGTTATCTTCATAACTTTCACGGTTTTCATTAATTGTTTTTCCTTTCTTTTTCTGCGTTTTTCTTTGTTTCTTTCTAGGTTTTTACTGGGTTTTTTCATTCTTTCTTCATTTTGCTCCATTTTTCTTTGTTCCTTTCCTGGTTTTCATTCTTTCCCGGCATTCTCTATTTCCATTCCTTTGCATTGGTTTTCTTTGGTTTTTATTTTTTTCCTTTTATTTTCGTTTTTATTGGGTTTCTTTGTTTCTTTCTCAATTTTCACTGGGTTTTTTATTCAAAACATCTCAACATTTTTTGTACACATTCAAAAGTTTTTGTAGACATTTGAAACTTTTTTATATACACGCTTAGCATTTTAAAATACATGATTAACATTTTTTGAAAAAGTATATTTTTATGCCTAGTTTTTTCCATACATTTTTAGTACACATTTAACATTTTTCAAGTTCCTGATTAATATTTTAAAATACCTGATTAATTTTTTAAATGGTTGATTAACATTTTTTAAATACATGATCAACTTTTTTCATACATATTGTATATTTTGTATACATTCTGGTATACATGAGAAACATTTTCTCTATACACAATTATCATTTTTCAAATGCTTGGTTAACACTTTTCAATTGTTTTATGTAAAGTGTTTTTAATATATATTTAGAATATTTAAAAGTATAAAAAATTAAAAAAGCAAAAAACGTGCACAAAATAGAAGAACAAAATGAGGCAGTGGCATGTGGCCTCCGTGTGCTGGGCCAGCCCATTTAGGGAGGTGTCTTCTTCCATGAGCGCACCCTACGTCTCGACATAAGCAAGACATAGGCGCGCCCATACACTCATGTGCCCAACAAGTTTCAGCACCGGGGCTGGCCCATGCATTAGTGAGAATCATGCTGATACCCACCCAGGTTATGAGGATAATGGGTGGAAATTCATTTCGGTGCCCAGGCTCAGATGCTCCGAAAATCTATGCCATCAAGTTTTCGGTGACCATGATCAAGTTTTCTCGAGAAGAGGGATAATGGGTTTAGATGAATAGCGATGATCCCGAGGCACGGGTCAGAACCCACTACCAGACGGCGATGTCTATCCCAGTCAACGTATGCCCCGCCACCCTTCGAAACGACCCCACCGTAACTCCCTGCTCACACATGTATTATTCGACACCTTGTTTTTTTACGCACCGATCATGACATCTGCTAGCCCATTTCTTAGATCCCCATACAACAATCAAGGGACATGATATCAGGTGTAGATGAGCCTGTGCACCAAAATGCCCCTCTCGATAATGGGTTGCTTCATCATTTGCACTCTCGCCCGAATTGTGCCGGGAACTATTTGGATTCGTTTGGAAGGAGGTGACGGGCGTAATGTTATCTTTCATTAAGATTAACTTTGGAAGCTTATATATGTTTGAGATAACTAAAAGTATTGTAATTTTAGAAACATCAAGATGATATTTAAAAACAATTGATTTTTTTGCATATTTCAGTGAGGCCAAATGATTTTTTGCTTCTAAAATTTAACGTTGGGCAAAACACTATGTGATGACCACATGTTAGCTAACTATGCAGAGGTAATAAAAGAGGAGAACGCTTCGCAACCCTATGTCTTGTAAGCCGACACTAGCTTCCTCTTAATCCGCCTCCCCTCCTCGCCACTGTTGGCGGGGCCTCTACGGGACCTGCACACCATCTCCTCTTCGCACCCTTGACCCTTGTGATGGTCTCGGTGAGATGCGTTCGCTTCTGTATTCGCCACAAGGTCTTGTAATTGATCTTGGCGAGGGACCGGTGAGGCGTGTTCGCAATGGAGGATTCCTGCAACAAGGTCCTTACTCATGTTGGGTACAAATGCAATCATGTCCGGATGTCACACGAGAAGATCTGCGCTCGTGGTGGTTGACCTTGGGGTTGCGCCCACTTGTTGCATGACGCCTAGGAACAGGAAAGTAGACCTAACATCGATGGCGTGCTCCTCTCCTCACGTCGGGGTGGCCTTGGTCAGACATGTGGCTCCATAGATCGCCGAACTATGGTGGTGGTATCACTGCAGATTGTGGTGACCATCAAAAGGTCTTTGTGATGGTTCCTCCCTCCAGACCCTTTGATTGACTTTGGTGGAGAGATGTAAACTATAGGTGACGGCTTGATGTAGAGGGATGGCTATGCAGTGACGGCGATCGCACATCGCATGCCGCTGCTAGGATCAAGGAAAAGTGATGGTGGCAACACTTGAGTGACGTCGGTGATGGTCGTGCACTCGGTCTTGAGCTTTGTGGTGAAAAGTGAGGTTTGACCTAAGTTGGTTATTGCTGGCAATGATGATGTTTTTATATTGTTACCTTGTTGAAGGCATTGCTCAGATATGCTTTAACTAGCTCTTTAGGGTGAAAACTTAGACTTTAGTCTTGGGTGGTTGGATCCAATGATGGCGGTGTTTGAGCGTCGCTCCATTTCTAAAAGCGTTGTTGTTGAAAAACTTCATCATCGGTGTGGTTTCATGACATGGTTGGTGCAGATATGGTTAGTGTCTTAGTTTGCCAATCGTGGATCCGATCTCTTTCTTTTTTGTTTTCTCGCATACACATAGCTTCGGTCTTATATGACTTTGCTATTTGTTGGCATGTTTTTTGTGTGCATGTGTTGGTGTTGATTATATGCATGCTAACTATGCGGAGGCCGGGATGTGGGCTTCATTGTGTTTGTATCCTTTTACGGAAACACTAACGCCCATACGTGTGGGTGTTCCCCAACTCACCCACACGCCTGGATCGTCGTTCACTGTCTTTTACATGAATCTTGACACAAAAATGTGGATTTGATGTGCCACGTAGGACAGGGCTGGTGTGTGGGCGTTGGAGAGTTTGCCCACACGCCCGCACCATGTTGTTTGCCAGCTGCGCTGTGTGGGAGAACTAGTTTCTGCCCACACAGCCACCACCTAGTTCATGCGCGTGTGAGCGAACTGCTTTTCGCCTACACGACACTCCTATGTTGTGGATGGCAACTGCAGTTACGCGAACGTGGCAACTAGGTAAACACACATGGCAACTGTGATTCTTTGCTAGACGGCAACTGCAGTTGCGCGTACGTGGCAACCAGATAAACACATATGGCAACTGTGATTAACAATACATGGCAACTATGGTTGGACCACACGTGGCAACTAGGTAAACACACATGGCAACTACTATTTGACTATATGTGGCAAGTAGTTAATCACACACGGCAACTACGGTTTGATTACACGCGGCAACTACCAGAAATTAGACATGACAACTATAGTTAACCAAAACAGATAGAGTTGCCATGCTTTTACAACTACACTTCATTCCGGATAACTACATCTGCCAACCAGGATGACAACTAAATTGTCATCCCGCGGGGTACCTAACATAGCTGCGCCAGGACATGTGGCCATTTTTGCTTCGTGTCACACACGCGCGATGGAGATGGGTAGTATTTGTTGAACATGTGACACGAAGTAACCGCGCCCACATGTGTGGGCAATTCTAATGTCTGCCCACACAATCCGTGTGGGTTACCTCCTGCTAACACCACACACCGTGTGCGCATGTCGAATATACCACATATGTGGCAGTTATCGGCGTCCATCCTTTTAATGCTCTATTTTAAACCAATAAAATTCACTCTTTATCAAACAAACTATGTAGATAACTTGAACTATAATTCACTAGTATCACAACCGGCATGACACAAAGCCTTGATTGTGGCTTACTGCACCTGTTTGGCAGAATGTAACATAATTTAATAAATTTTGTGAGAAATATTTTTTTGCGAATATTTTTTTTGGAGAGAATCGACATATGAAATGCCTCCTGCAAAATACACATTTTTTTTCAACTTCAGTGGGTGTTTTTTTAAGCCTTTGCCATTTCTGAAGAAAAAAACACGATTACTTAGACCGTGATATTTTTCATACAAATACAGTACGACATTGCATATTTCTTTCGACTGTGGTGTTGGCTGCCACTGATTCAGATCCAAAGGTGTAGATTGGATTGGAAGCTGGTAACGGTAGACAGGACGGGCCCTCTTCCCCCTATCCTATCCCCTTGTTCACCTTCGGCCCGCCGCCAGTCCGCTACACTGCCCGTCCTGAATTCCTCCTCCGCCCGCCGGAGCCTGCTGCGACGAGCTTCCACCCCCCCTTGCGTCAGCTAGCCTTCTCCTCCGCTTCCCACAAAGAGCAATTCGCCTCTCTTGCGCACCATCAGTTGCCCTTGAGCAATCGCCCCGCCGGCCGCCGGTCCTTGTGCGCCCACCAGATGCTCGTGATATTTCCGTAATGGCCTTCGCAATGCGCCTAGCGTCCTGCCCCGGCGCGTCGCTGCAGGCGGCGACGGCCTGGCCGTCCAGCCTCGGCTCCGCGGCGCCACGGCCGCGGCCTCGCCGGCGGTGGCCACGCATCAGGTCGTCCGCGGCCGCCTCCGACCAGCAGGCGCTTCTGGCCGCCCTGCGCGAGCAGGCGGACCCCGAGGCGGCGCTCCGGATGCTCAACTCGGCGCTCGCGCGGGACGACTTCGCCCCCGGCCGCGACGTCTACGAGGAGATCATCCGGAAGCTCGGGACCGCCGGCGCCTTCGACCTGATGAAGGTGCTCGTCAGGGAGATGCGCCAGGAAGGGCACCAGGTTGGACCGGGCGTGGTGCAGTCGTTCATAGAGGGCTACGCGCGGCTGCACATGTTCGATGATGCCTTCGACTTGGTTCTCAACCAGCTTGACATGTTCGGCATTCAGGGAGACGCAGTGGTGGTGGCGTACAATCACCTTCTCCGTGTTCTCATGGAGGGGAGTAAGATCAAGCTCCTTGAATCCGTCTACACGGAGATGGGCAATCGGGGCATCAAACCTGACCTTGTCACTTACAACACAGTGATCAATGCGTTGTGTGGAGTTCATCAGGTTAGGACTGCAGTTCTGATGCTGGAGGACATGTCTAGCGATGGTGTGGCGCCTAACGAGGTGACATTCACTACGTTGATGCAAGGTTTTGTTGAGGAGGGGAGCATCGAGGCAGCACTGAGGATGAAGGCACGGATGTCAGAAATGGGATGTTCGCCAACGAGTGTAACAGTCAATGTTTTGATTAACGGGTACTGCAAGCTTGGAAGAGTCGAGGATGCTCTCAGTTATGTACAGCAAGAGATCGCAGATGGTTTTGAACCTGACCAGGTCACATTCACTACATTTGTTAATGGTCTGTGCCAAAACGGGCATGTTGATCATGCCCTCAAAGTCATGGATTTGATGCTCCAGCAGGGTAGTGATCCAGATGTTTTCACCTACACTACTGTTGTAAACTGCTTGTGTCAAATTGGAGAACTTGATGAGGCTGTGGCAATCATAAATCAGATGGTGGATAGCGGTTGTTTGCCTGACATTACCACCTTCAATACTCTCATTGTTGCCTTATGCACAGAGAATCATCTTGAGGAAGCCTTGAACCTTGCACGTGATCTGACGGTGAAGGGACTCTCTCCAAATGTTTATACTTTCAACATTTTGATAGATGCCCTTTGCAAGGTTGGAGATCCTCATCTTGCTGTTCGATTGTTTGAAGAGATGAAAAGCAGTGGATGCACCCCTGATGAACTTACATACGATATATTGATTGATAACCTGTGCTCATCGGGGAAGCTTGCCAAAGCTTTGGATTTGTTGAAGGAGATGGAAGTTAGTGGTTGTCCTCTGAGCACAGTGACATATAACACTATAATTGATGGGTTATGCAAGAAACTGAGAATAGAAGAAGCAGAGGAGGTTTTTGATCAAATGGATGTAACAGGTATTGAAAGGAATGCGATCACATTCAATACACTTGTTGATGGATTGTGCATGGCCGAAAGGATTGACGATGCAGCAGAACTTATTGAACAAATGATAAGTGAAGGGTTGCAACCTAATAATATCACTTACAATTCTATTCTAACTCATTACTGCAAGCAAGGAAACATAGGTAAAGCTGCTGATGTTTTACAAACTATGACCGCAAATGGATTTGAAGTTGATGTTGTTACATATGCAACACTCATTAATGGCCTGTGCAAGGCTCGTCGGACTCAGGCTGCTTTGAAGCTTCTTAGAGGTATGCGGATGAAAGGGATGAGGCCAACTCCAAAAGCCTTCAACCCTGTGATTCAGTCTCTATTTAGAGGGAATAACGGCAGGGATGCTCTGAATCTGTATAGGGAGATGACAGAAGTTGGCGAGCCTCCTGATGCTTTGACATATAAAATTGTTTTCCGTGGTCTCTGTCGTGGTGGTGGCCCTATTAAAGAAGCTTTTGATTTCTTGGTAGAGATGGCAGATAAGGGTTTCATACCAGAGTTTTCATCATTCCGCATGCTAGCTGATGGTCTACTGAACCTGGGTATGGATGATTACCTCATAAGTGCTATTGAACTAATTGCAGAGAAGGCCAACTTCAGAGAATCCGATGTTTCTGCAATAAGGGGTTATCTCAGGATCCGTAAATTTTATGATGCATTAGCAACTTTTGGCCGTCTCCTGGATATCAACAACCCTCGATGGACTTATCGATGAAACATGAGAAAGTAGTATCTGGGAAAGTACTGAGTACGTGAAAATTTTGCTGGTTAGTTCATCAGGATAGATCTTGTTTAATTACGAATAGATGACTATGCTTGTTACTTGGTGGGGATGAACTTTGCATGTAGAAGATGCTTATCTTGGTATTGAAACTCGCGGGAATTGTTTATCACCATTTCCACTGTGAACCCTGTTTTTTGAGTTTTATATTTTAAGGGTACTAATGTCAGATTATTTTGCCGCTTTTTCAACTAAGTGTTCGTTTATCAGTCTATTATGTCTTCACGTAATTATGTTTTTCATACTGGTTACAGCTAAAAATGTCAGCAGCAACTTATATTCTAACTAAAGAATTATACAGTGCCGCATCTCTTTCCATGAACAGGCTGAGAACACAGGCGCATAGGCGCTTCAGATTTAGCTTGTGAATGTACCATTACCAAAGATGATTTTACGCGGCCAGAAAGAGGGGACCAATTTAAGATGCCAAGTTGAGCAATGTTGTACACGTGTACATATCTATTGGTAAGGTTCTGCACATAGATACCTGTATATTCGATCATTGCACAAATTGTAGACTACCATATGAACTCTGGTAGCCATCAGTTGTACATGAATAATGTGGATGCTTTAGAGCAATCCTCAAGGAACAAGCGGCCATGGATTCCTAACAAACAGCTCACTGACTCACCATGGCTGTAAAGGAATACTGCAACATAACACACAGCTTGCTGTGCTGAATGAGCAACTAGTAAAAATGAAGGAAACTTAGAATGCCACATTTGCCATTTTCATTGTCGGTTTCGAAGATATGCTACCATGTTACTGGAAATTGTTTGCAATATGTAACGTCTGTTGTGCCATTTGGCAAATCCAATAGAAGGACAAGCTAGCGAGCACCCCAAAGGCCCAAACATCTTTTAATCCTTCCCGAGACAGATAATTCATACGGATAGAATTGGAAATGCAGATACGTCTTGCCTGTCAAGGATGGCAGCACCCTGATCTCGCAACGTCTTCTGCACCTATGGTATTATGATTTGGAATACGGTGTTGGACAATTTTGCTCTGCAATCAATCACTCCTCGGCACCCAAGCCACAAAAGTAGCCAACCCCCTATGAGGAAACGGGCGGACCAGTTGTCGCTATTGAGTGGGCATAGCTCATCATCCTTGAAGATCGGCGCAGAGAGTTGCGTATCCTACCACATAACCATGGAGAGGTAGATGCAACACCTGTTCCGGTTGTACTCAATCCAGAGAGCTTTGGGTTGGGTCGAGGCCACCAAAAGGGCCACCTGCCAAGATCTTCTTGCGGATATATCCTATGGTGCCAAATCCGATATTTGGTCACTAGGTAATACTCCCTCCGTTTCTAAATATAAGTCTTTTTATAGATTTCACTACAAACTACATACGGATGTATATAGACATATTTTAGAGTGTAGATTCATTTATTTTGCTCCGTATATAGTCAATAGTGAAATCTCTTAAAAGACTTATATTTAGAAACGGAGGGAGTACATCATTCAGATGTAACAAACTTTACACACAAACTAAGAGATGTATGCCTCTGATTGTAATGTTTAAATCACAATGTTTCAGGATGTCTTAGAAAGAATTCTGTCAGCTGTGTTCGCAGCATAAAGAATTACACAGCTACTCGGAGTGTGAAGGAATTGTCTATTGATGACAGTCAGGTTGAGGAAATAGGTACTGTAAAACCTTGACCATAAGGAAAGTGTCACGAGGACTCACGAGAGCACTCCGGTCAACACGACGACAACTCAACTACAACCTTCAAAGGCCTCTTTTTTTTTGAAAAGGTTCAAAGGCCTCTTACAACAGAGCTAAAAAAAGTGAGGCATGGTACATTAACCATGTTCGAATTTTAAAAAATAGACTTCTTTTTGAAACGAAGGCAAAAGATTACCTCATTCATTAATTAAGAAGAAAACAGTGGAAAACTGAACGAAAATCATTACAAACTTGGCCACAAAGGGCAACCAAGCCACAAACCATGAGGCCGCAAGACCACAAAGATAGACGGATAAACGCCCCCAACACACTACCCCTACAACCCGCTGCCATATGAATCTCAATTTCACAAGTGAGCCCCCACAAACGGGTGGTAACTTGAGAAAAAAAACATCGGCAAAGGCAAACGGACACGAGCACAACCATGATGACATGCCAAGACACTGAGAGCCATCCATCAAGTGACTGCGGGCGCATTTCCTATAACGCCACTCTTCTTGCTTTCCCACATGTCTGATTTCTCCTTCAAGATGACGGGTTGAGGACTAGCACCGCCTCTCTTCCTATCTCTTCTGGCCTTCTCCTTTAGGAGACAACCAATCGTCTTGCTGGATCTAGGGTTACCAACGTCCAAACTAGTGAAGATATCGCATATCTCTTTGGCAATAAGAGTCCCAGACAATGTGCCAACACTCTGGATGCAACAGCCACATCACCTACAGGAACCACGTGTCGAATGGACTTAGGTGACTGAGAGACCACATCGTCCAAATCACCACTCTCCTCAAGATCGAGCACCTAGCTTGGCTCTAAGGGTTGTGTTGGCGGTAAAACCACAAGAGATCTTGAGGGGTCCACCTTCAGTTTCTCAATGGACAGAGATAGAACTGGTTCCCCACATGGCTCCAGAAGCTCAAGAATGATCTGTAGCACCGGAGCCACAACCACATCGATGTCTGGACCCTCAGAGGCAAACGAGACCAAGTTGGCCCTAGCACGAGGGGAGAAACGGCCATGAAGCCTAGCTCCCCTCTCACCCTCGAATCTGACATCATTCACAACCTAAGGGTGTGACACAAGAGCGGTCTGCAACGCAAGGGAGAGCCTGCTCAGTGCAGCCTCGGCTTGCTCCAAAAAGCTCCCCATCTATAGCGTCCAACCCTGCATGGAGTAGACGACATCACGTAGAGGAAGGACCGTCTCCTCAAGCCGAAAGGAAGCCATGCCTAGGAGCTTAGAGTGCAACAGCTCGGCCTGCCTCTTCAAGGGAGAGACCGCAGCGGCATATCCATCAAGGCATATCCACCGAGGCCAGAGAGCCAACAGGAGCAGAAATGATCGATGCCCAAGAATCATGGCCAATCATCTTGGATACGAGCGAGGCTTCTATCTGGGCCTGGCGAGGAGCTAGAGCTCGACAACGAGGAGGGGCAACTGCGATGTTGCGGTACTCAGAGTGAGGTATTTACGGAACTAAACAAATATACTTTTATTTACAGAACCAAACAGAGTGAGGTATGGTACATTAACCAAAGACCATGTTCTAATTAAAAATATGTCGTTATGGAACTAAGCAAATATACTTTTACCCACATACCAGGTCGAACACAGCTAAACAAATGCACTATAACACTCTTGTAGGAAACCACAAGCCGCGCATGCAAAAATGTGACTCCAACTCAAAATTATGATTTTGGTTTTAGGTTCTCTTCCCAAGCAATTCTTCCATTTCTATATCGGTAGGATAAGATAGTGGACACATTGCTATTCGAACATGACGATAGACCTTATCCTCCTACCCGATCCACTATGGGGTTAACATACTAATGCCAATTCTCGATCCTGTGTTTCAATAATATTGTCTCACTTTAAATCTTGCAGAGGGCCTACCATAGTCGCTGAAGATTCTCCAAGAACTGTAGCATTATCTTCTACTGTATTTTTGTTCTCTTTTTTTGCATTGGAATATTGAGCTTTATTAATTAATCAAAATCCGGTTACAGTCCGCCCGTAGGCAACTAACAAGAAACTCAGGGCTTTTGTCCAGCCAACTTTCAGTCCCCTCCAATGTACTAGCTAGCCTTGCACATTGATGTGCAGGAACATTCATTTCACGCCCAACATGGGTAACCGAAAAAGAAGTAAAACTAGGAACAAGCTCATCTAATTCCCTCAATATAGGCGCAGCAACCGAGCGAGAGATACTGCGCGAATTCCATAGATTGACCAGCTCCAGGCAATCAATCTCCATGCTCACATGTGAGAAACCTCGAAGCTGAGCAAAGATCACCCCTTCTCGAAAGGCCAAGAGCTCAGCAATAAAGGGATCGGAAACATCCGGAAGCGGTTTGCTCCAGGCACCAAGGAAAGATAGATGCGATCGGGCTAAACCACCAGCGCCCCCTTCCATTCCTCTGCATTAAGCGACCCATCTGTGTTGATAGTCACCCACCCAGGGTCAGGTGGCCTCCATTTCTGGTTTGGTACCAGTTTGGATCGGCTTGAAGGCATGTCCAGAATGGACAAGGTTTCATACACCCATTTGATAGCTACGTCCGGATCAAAACCTTTTTCATCATGTGTCCAGCGATTCCTGAAGACCAAATTGAGTGCATAATCATGATAATCTTGCATCTTTCATCACTGTTAAAACGTTGATCAAGCAAGATATCCTTGGCCCAAGTGTCCGGGTGTAAGCGAGGAAGGTGCAGATCAAACCGACCTTTTGCCGCATCCCAGAAGCGCTTGGCATGAGAGCAGTTTATAAGTGCATGCATCAAGTTCTCGTCCATGGCGTGACACAGGTCATAGCGGCCAATTTGCTTGATGTGTCTGACCTTGAGCATAACAGAGTCCGGTAGAATTCCACGGAGTACTCTCCACCAGAAGACTCGCACTTTAGGTACCACATGGAGCTTCCAAAGGGTATTCCACATCTGTTTATTCATTGTCGAAGTTTCCGTGATCGTCCCTTCCTCTAGAGTGCTAAGCTCGTTTTGAGTTATTAGAGAGCGATACGCTGATTTTACAGTGTAAATACCAGTTTTTTCCAAAGCCCATGCAATTGTGTCATCACCCCCGGCCGGATTCAGCGGGATATTTGGGATAGCTTCTGCACCTGGCTGAAGAAAATTTACACGAACAATCTGAACATTCCAGTTACCTATGTATGCATCAATAAGTTCTGAAACTGTATCCAAAGGAGCATTACCGAGACGCCCCATTGGTTTGAACGAGAGTGTGTTGGGGATCCAGCTATCTGTCCATGTTGCAATAGAGGTCCCGTCCCCCACTCTATGAATTAAGCCAACCTCCAGTGCTTTCCTACCAGCAACAATCGCTCGCCAAGTAGATGATGCACGAGCAGGAACTGTTGCATGAAGGAAGTCAGTAGCAGGGAAGTATTTTCCTTTCAAAACACGTGAGCAGAGAGAGTCCGGATGGGTAATCAGACGCCAGCCTTGCTTTCCAAGCATTGCCAAATTGAAAAGTTGTAGGTCTCGAAAGCCCATGCCGCCCTTGCTCTTCGGTGTACAGAGTTTATCCCAAGAGATCCAATGGAGAGATCTCTTATTGATCGAACTCCCCCACCAGTACTTAGCCATACAAGATGTCAGTCCCTTGCATACCTTTTTCGTAAGAAGAAAGCAGTTCATACTGAAAGTTGGAATTGCTTGCACTATGGATTTGAGGAGAGTCTCTCTGGCTGCACATGCCATGTTTCTCTCCGACCATCCCTGCATTTTACTCCAGCTTCTCTCAGCAATGTGCATAAAAGTTCCACTCGTTACTCTACCCACTGCTGTCGGTAGTCCAAGGTAGCGTTCAGAAAAAGACTCCACAGACATACCGAGTGTTTGCTTCAAGGACTCCCGGAGAGGTGGGCTAGTATTGCCACTGAAATAAATAGAACTCTTCTCCCAGTTTACTGCCTGCCCGGAACAGTAAGCATATATCCGGAGAATGTCATTCAATCTTTGTGCATTTTTGGTTTTGGCACTTAGGAAGATCAAGCTATCGTCGGCAAAAAGCAAGTGGTTAACCCAAGGTGTGTGTGATCTGATCCGAATACCTCTGTCAACAAGTGCACCTCCATAACTATTTAACAAGCATGTCAGTCCTTGGGCACATACAAGAAAGAGATATGGTGATATCGGATCACCTTGACGAAAACCCTTGCTAGGTGTAAAATATGGTAGCAGATCACCATTAACTTTAATTGTAAACCTTACCGATGTCACACACTTCATAACTAATCTGATGAACTGAGTGTTGAAACCCAGCTTCACCAACATGGCTTCAAGATAGTGCCATTCCACTCTATCATAGGCTTTTAGCATGTCTAGCTTGACAGCACAGCAAGAATTTTCCCCCCTCTTCCACCTCTTGATAGCATGGACACTCTCATAAGCAACCAGAATATTATCCGTAATCAACCGACCGGGGATGAACACACTCTGTTCTTCCCCTATCACATCATCCAAAATCATCCGAATACGATTGGCAATTGCTTTGACAACAATCTTATATAAGACTGGGCACAATGCAATCGGACGGTATTGGGAGATCTTTTGTGGGTTGCGTACCTTAGGGATTGATACGTCTCCAACGTATCTATAATTTTTGATTGCTCCATGCTATATTATCTACTGTTTTGGACTATATTGGGCTTTATTTTCCACTTTTATATTATTTTTGGGACTAACCTATTAACCGGAGGCCCAGCCCAGAATTGTTGTTTTTTTGCCTGTTTCAGTGTTTCAGATAAACGGAATATCAAACGGAGTCCAAACGGAATAAAATCTTCGGGAACGTGATTTTCTCACCGAACGTGATTCAGGAGACTTGGACCCTGCTTCAAGGAACAAAAGAGGCGGTTACAAGGGTGGGGGGCGCCCCCCCCTAGGGCGCGCCCCCCTGCCTCGTGGGCCCCTTGTTGCTCCTCCGGCGTACTTCTTCCTCCTATATATACACACGTACCCCCAAATGATCAGAACAGGAGCCAAAACCTAATTCCACCGCCGCAACTTTCTGTATCCACGAGATCCCATCTTGGGGCCTGTTCCAGAGCTCCGTCGGAAGAGGGCCGTCATCACGGAGGGCTTCTACATCATCCTAGCCCCTCCGATGAAGTGTGAGTAGTTTACCTCAGACCTTCGGGTCCATAGTTAGTAGCTAGATGGCTTCTTCTCTCTCTTTGAATCTCAATACAAAGTTCTCACCCTCTCTTGTGGAGATCTATTCGATGTAATCCTCCTTTTGCGGTGTGTTTGTTGAGACCGATGAATTGTGGGTTTATGATCAAGTCTATCTATGAATAATATTTGAATCTTCTCTGAATTCTTTTATGTATGATTGGTTATCTTTGCAAGTCTCTTTGAATTATCCCCCGGGTCTATTCTCATCATATCAATCTCCGTCACTTTAATCTTGCTTTTCTTTTTTACTTTGCTTTTACTTTTTACTTTGCATCTTTATACCAAAAATACCAAAAATATTATATCTATCAGATCTCACTCTCGTAAGTGACCGTGAAGGGATTGACAACCCCTAATCGCGTTGGTTGCGAGTAGCTATCGCTTTGTGCAGGTATGAGGGACTTGAGCGTGGGCTCCTACTGGATTGATACCTTGGTTCTCAAAAACTGAGGGAAATACTTACGCTACTCTGCTGCATCATCCCTTCCTCTTCGGGGAAAACCAACGCAAGCTCAAGACGTAGCAAGAAGGATTTCTGGCGCCGTTGCCGGGGAGTCTACGCAAAAAGTCAACATACCAAGTACCCATCACAATCCCTATCTCTCGCATTACATTATTTGCCATTTGCCTCTCGTTTTCCTCTCCCCCCAATTCACCCTTGACGTTTTATTCGCCCTCTCTCTCTATCCTCCCTCTCTATTTGCCTCTTTTTTCCCGTTTGCCTTTTTGTTTGCTTGTGTGTTAGATTGCTTGTTTGTCACGATGGCTCAACCGAGATTTGGTGATCTTCACCTTAAAAGGTTAGAGGAGATCGAAACCAACGTCAGGAAGTTTATGGTTTTGCAATTTGAGCATAATAATTTCTTTAGAAACGAGCATAAGGAACAAAAAAAGTTTTATGAGTTATATGAATAAAGAGCTAGATGATATGTCTAAAGAATTTGATGGTATAAGATCCCAAATTGCTCGTCTAGAAAAAATGACTGCTGAAATTTCGGATATGCAAGCCACCTTAGTTAATAAGATGGCTGCTAAACCGGATACCTATGAAAATCAAGATGAAGATCTAAAAGTTATTGATGTGTCCCCTATTAAATCTTTATTTTGCAATATGAATCTTTATGAAACTGAATATGATCTTCCTTTACCTAGAAGGCGTTCTAAAAATTCGGAGTATTTAGATCTTAATGATGAAATTGATGAAAGTGGGATTGAAAGAAATAAAAATCTAGATGTTGCTAAACCCACTATATTGGATTTCAAGGAATTTAATTATGAAAGTTGCTCTTTAATTAATTGTATTTCCTTGTTGCAATCCGTGCTAAATTCTCCACATGCTTATAGTCAAAATAAAGCCTTCACCGAACATATTGTTTATGCCTTGATGCAATCTTATGAAGAAAAACTTGAGTTGGAAGTTTCTATCCCTAGAAAACTCTATGATGAGTGGGAACCAACTATTAAAATTAAAATTAAAGATCATGAGTTTTATGCTTTGTGTGATTTGGGTGCTAGTGTCTCTATTATTCCCAAGACTTTTTGTGATCTACTAGATTTCCATAATTTTGATGATTGCTCTCTAAACTTGCATCTTGCGGATTCCACTATTAAGAAACCTATGGGAAGGATTAATGATGTTCTTATTGTTGCAAATAGGAATTATGTGCCCGTAGATTTCATTGTTCTTGATATAGATTGCAATCCTTCTTGCCCTATTATTCTTGGTAGACCTTTCCTTAGAACGGTTGGTGCGATTATTGATATGAAGGAAGGGAATATTAGATTTCAATTTCCATTAAAAAAGGGCATGGAAAACTTTCCTAGAAAGAAAATAAAATTACCATATGAAACTATCATGAGAGCCACTTATGGATTGCTTACCAAAGATGGCAATACCTAGATCTATCCTCGCTTTTATGCCTAGCTAGGGGCGTTAAACGATAGCGCTTGTTGGGAGGCAACCCAATTTTATTTTTATTCCTTGCTTTTTGCTCCTGCTTAGTAATAAATAAATTATTTAACCTCTGTTTTTGTTGTGTTTTTTGTGTTTAATTAGTGTTTGTGCCAAGTAGAACCGTTGGGAAGACTTGGGGAAAGTCTTGTTGAACTTGCTGTAAAAAACAGAAACTTTAGCGCTCACGAGAACTGCTGTCATTTTTATTTTAAGAGTAATATTTAGTTAATTCTTTTTGAAGATGATTAATAGATAAATTTCTCACTTCCAGAAATTTATTTTGGAATTTTTTGGGGTTCCAGATCTTGCGCTAGCTACAGATTACTACAGACTGTTCTGTTTTTGACAGATTCTGTTTTTCGTGTGTTGTTTGCTTATTTTGATGAATCTATGGCTAGTAAAATAGTTTATAATCCATAGAGAAGTTGGAATACAGTAGGTTTAACACTAATATAAATAAATAATGAGTTCATTACAGTACCTTGAAGTGGTCTTTTGTTTTCTTTCGCTAACGGAGCTCACGAGTTTTCTATTTTGAGTTTTGTGTTGTGAAGTTTTCAAGTTTTGGGTGAATTCTTTTGATGGATCATGGAACAAGGAGTGGCAAGAGCCTAAGCTTGGGGATGCCCATGGCACCCCAAATATAATCCAAGGACACAAAAAAGTCAAAGCTTGGGGATGCCCCGGAAGGCATCCCCTCTTTCATCCACTTCCATCGGTAATTTACTTGGAGCTATATTTTTATTCACCAACATGATATGTGTTTTGCTTGGAGCGTCTTGTATTATTTGTGTCTTTGTGTCTTAGTATGACACAATCATCCTTGCTGTACACACCTTTTGAGAGAGCCATATATGAATTAAAATTTGATAGAATACTCTATGTGCTTCACTTATATCTTTTGAGCTAGATAATTTTGCTCTATGTGCTTCACTTATATCTTTTGAGTGTTATAATTTCGCTCTATGTTAGATATTTTAGAGAACGGTGGTGGATTTGTTTTAAAGAAACTATTGACCTCTCATGCTTCACTTAAATTATTTTGAGAGTCTCTTAATAGCATGGTAATTTGCTTAATAATAAGATGCTTGGTATTCAAGATTTGTGAAACTTTTTTTTGAGTGTGTTGAATACTAAGAAAAGATTGAAGCATGATAATTGTTTTGAGATATGGATGTGACAATATTAAAGTCATGCTAGTTGAGTAGTTGTGAATTTAAAGAATACTTGTGTTAAGGTTTGTGATTCCCATAGCGTGCACGTACAGTGAACCGTTATGTAACGAAGTCGGAGCATGATTTATTTATTGATTGTCTTCCTTATGAGTGGCGGTTGGGGACGAGCGATGGTCTTTTCCTACCAATATATCCCCCTAGGAGCATGCGCGTAATACTTTGCTTTGATAACTTCTAGATTTTTGCAATAAGTATATGAGTTCTTTATGACTAATGTTGAGTCCATGGATCATACGCACTCTCACCCTTCCACCTTTGCTAGCCTCTCTAATACCACACACCTTTCGCCGGTATCATACACCTACCATATACCTTCCTCAAAACAGCCACCATACCTACCTATTATGGCATTTCCATAGCCATTCCGAGATATATTGCCATGCAACTTTCCACCACCAAGTTCATCATGACACATTCATCATTGTCATATTGCTTAGCATGATCATGTAGTTGACATAGTATTCGTGGCAAAGCCACCGTTCATAATTTCTTCATACTTGTCACTCTTGATTCATTGCATATCCCGGTACACCACCGGAGGCATCCATATAGAGTCATACTTTGTTTTAGAATCAAGTTGTAATCATTGAGTTGTAAATAAATAAAAGTGTGATGATCATCATTCAATAGAGCATTGTCCTAAAAAAGAGAGAAAGGCCAAAGAAAAAAAGAAGGCCCAAAAAAAAGAAAATAAATAAAAAGGGGCAATGCTACTATCCTTTTTCCACACTTGTGCTTCAAAGTAGCACCATGATGTAGCAAGTCTCATATATTGTGCTTCAAAGTAGCACCATGTTCTTCATATAGAGAGTCTCATATGTTGTCACTTTCATATACTAGTGGGAATTTTACATAATAGAACTTGGCTTGTATATTCCAATAATGGGCTTCCTCAAATTTCCCTAGGTCTTCGTGAGCAAGCAAGTTGGATGCACACCCACTAGTTTCTTTTGTTGAGCTTTCATACATTTATAGCTCTAGTGCATCCGTTGCATGGCAATCCCTACTCACTCACATTGATATCTATTGATGGGCATCTCCATAGCCCGTTGATACGCCTAGTTGATGTGATACTATCTTCCCCTCCTTTTTTGTCTTCTCCACAACCACCATTCTATTCCACCTATAGTGCTATATCCATGGCTCACGCTCATGTATTGCGTGAAGATTGAAAAAGTTTTGAAAAAGTTAGAGTATGAAACAATTGCTTGGCTTGTCATCGGGGTTGTGCATGATTTGAATACTTTGTGTGGTGAAGATGGAGCATAGCCAGGCTATATGATTTTGTAGGGATAACTTTCTTTGGTCATGTTAGTTTGAGAAGACATAATTGCTTTATTAGTATGCTTGAAGTATTATTATTTTTATGTCAATATAAACTTTTGTCTTGAATCTTTCTAATCTGAATATTCATACCACAATTAGGAAGATTTGCATTGAAATTATGCCAAGTAGCACTCCGCATCAAAAATTCTCTTTTTATCATTTACCTACTCGAGGACGAGCAGGAATTAAGCTTGGGGATGCCTGATACCGCTCCAACGTATCTATAATTTTTGATTGCTCCATGCTATATTATCTACTGTTTTGGACTATATTGGGCTCTATTTTCCACTTTTATATTATTTTTGGGACTAACCTATTAACCGGAGGCCCAGCCCAGAATTGCTGTTTTTTTGCCTATTTCAGTGTTTCAGATAAACGGAATATCAAACGGAGTCCAAACGGAATAAAATCTTCGGGAACGTGATTTTCTCACCGAACGTGATCTAGGAGACTTGGACCCTGATCCAAGGAACAAAAGAGGCAGTCACGAGGGTGGGGGGCACCCCCCCTAGGGCGCGCCCCCTGCCTCGTGGGCACCTCGTTGCTCCTACAACGTACCTCTTCCTCCTATATATACACACGTACCCCCAAACGATCAGAACAGGAGCCAAAAACCTAATTCCACCGCCGCAACTTTCTGTATCCACGAGATCCCATCTTGGGGCCTGTTCCGGAGCTCCGCCGAAAGAGGACCGTCATCATGGAGGGCTTCTACATCATCCTAGCCCCTCCGATGAAGTGTGAGTAGTTTACCTCAGACCTTCGGGTCCATAGTTAGTAGCTAGATGGCTTCTTCTCTCTCTTTGAATCTCAATACAAAGTTCTCCCCCTCTCTTGTGGAGATCTATTCGATGTAATCCTCTTTTTGCGATGTGTTTGTTGAGACCGATGAATTGTGGGTTTATGATCAAGTCTATCTATGAATAATATTTGAATCTTCACTGAATTCTTTTATGTATGATTGGTTATCTTTGCAAGTCTCTTTGAATTATCCGTTTGGTTTGGCCAACTATATTGGTAGTTCTTGCCATGGAAGAAGTGCTTAGCTTTGGGTTCGATCTTGCGGTGTCCTTACCCAGTGACAGAAGGGGCATCAAGGCACGTATTGTATCATTGCCATCGAGGATAACAAGATGGGGTTTATTTCATATTGCATGCATTTATCTCTCTAGATCATGTCATCTTGCTTAAGGCGTTACTCTGTTTTTAACTTAATACTCTAGATGCATGCTGGATAGCGGTCGATGAGTGGAGTAATAGTAGTAGATGCAGAATCGTTTCAATCTACTTGTCACGGATGTGATGCCTATATACATGATCATGCCTAGATATTCTCATAACTATGCTCAATTCTGTCAATTGTTCAACAGTAATTTGTTCACCCACCATAGAATACTTATGCTCTTGAGAGAAGACACTAGTGAAACCTATGGCCCCCGGGTCTATTCTCATCATATCAATCTCCATCACTTTAATCTTGCTTTGCCTTTTTACTTTGCTTTTACTTTTTACTTTGCATCTTTATACCAAAAATACCAAAAATACCAAAAATATTATATCTATCAGATCTCACTCTCGTAAGTGACCGTGAAGGTATTGACAACCCCTAATCGCGTTGGTTGCGAGTAGCTATCGCTTTGTGCAGGTACGAGGGACTTGAGTGTGGGCTCCTACTGGATTGATACCTTGGTTCTCAAAAACTGAGGGAAATACTTACGCTACTTTGCTGCATCATCCCTTCCTCTTCGGGGAAAACCAACGCAAGCTCAAGACGTAGCAGGGATCAAACTTATGGCCGTGTCATTTAGCCCCAACGGTAATTCCCCACCATTCAAGAAATCTAGCACAGCTTTAGTGACATCCGCCCCAAGAACATCCCAATGACGTTGGTAAAAACCTGTGGTAAAACCATCAACACCCGGAGCCTTCGATGGTGCCATGTCAAATAAAGCCTTCTTCACCTCCTCGGCTACATATTCCTTCTGAAGTAGTTCATTCATTCCCTCTGTAACTCGGGGAGCAACACAATCAAGCAGCTCATTCATGGGCTTAAACCCTTGTGTCTGATATAAAGACTGATAAAAGCTGTTGATTTCCTCCTTCACTTCATCTGGTTCGATGCAGGTGTGCCCGTCTTCCCGTTCAAGGGTAGTAATTATGTTCGTTCTTTTTCTCTGAGCTGCCTGCGCCTGGACGTAACCCGTATTGCGATCACCTTCCCGTAACCATAGCACTCGGGACCTCTATTTTAGCCATATTTCTTCTTGGCGTAAGGCCTCCCACAGCTGTGACGCTATTGACTTCTCCTCCTCCGATTGTCCTCGACCAATCGAGGCTGCTCGTAAGCGATCAAGGCATTTCTGTAGTAATTTGACTTTTTTTGTGAGATTCCCAAACTCCTTGTTACCCCAAGGTCCCAACTTCTGTTGTACTTCAGCAAGGGCATTGATAATCCCTTGTAGTCCCTCATGTCCGGCATCAACATGCCACATTTGTCGCACTATAGCATCATACTGAGCATGTGTCTGCCATACGTTCTCATAGCGGAACGAGCGTGCCGCTTGAGACCATTTGTTTGTTGCAAAAGATCTGAGTTCAGCCAAAACAAAGCAATGGTCTGACTCGACACTGCTTATGTGTTTTAGCATGGCGAACTCAAACATATCCAGAAAAGCGATATTGACCAAGGCTCTGTCAAGGAGAGCCTTGACATTCGCCATGCCATCTTGTCTATTGTACCACGTGAAGGGAACCCCTCTCCATCCCAAATCTTGGAGAGCACAATCTGCCACCGCCTCGCGGAAAGATCTCATTTGACTCTCCGGTCTCGTGTTGGCCCCAAACTGCTCATCAGCATGCAGAGTTTCATTAAAATCACCCATGCACATCCATCCTTCATGCTGAATGGCAGACAAAGTATGCATAAATCCCCATGTGTGGTGACGATTCTCCGTCCGTGGCTCCCCGTACAAACCCGTAAACCTCCACCTTTTACTATCTTGCGTGATTGTTACATCAATATGAGACGAACTATAGTTTCCAAGTGTAACATCGACATCCTTGGACCAAAATAATCCAATACCACCACTAAGACCGACACTATCGACGGCAAAACAACCTGAGAAACCTAAAGTGAACTTCAAATTCTCAACTCTCTTACTGTCTATCTTTGTTTCCATGACAAACAGCAAAACGGGGCCTTCCTGCTTCACAACCTTGCGAAGCTCATGGACTGTCCAAGGGTTCCCAAGCCCTCGGCAGTTCCAGCTCAAGACATTCATTGGCTCGGGCAGGGCTGACTCGCAGCCGCTGCTGAAGTTTTAGACGTTGGTGGTGTGGGCTTCTTTTACTTTGATTCTCTCTCGGGAACGACCTCAGAGATATTTTCAACTGCTACAGCTGTCTGCTCAGCCGGAACCATCTCTGCCTCCTTATTTGCAATGGCCTCGTGATACGTCTCCAATGTATCTATAATTTTTGATTGCTCCATGCTATATTATCTACTGTTTTAGACATTATTGGGCCTTATTTTCCACTTTTATATTATTTTTGGGACTAACCTATTAACCGGAGGCCCAACCCAGAATTGCTGTTTTTTGCCTGTTTTAGGGTTTCGAAGAAAAGGAATATCAAACAGAGTCCAAACGGAATGAAACCTTCGGAAATGTGATTTTCTCATCAGATAAGATCCAGGAGACTTGGACCCTCCGTCAAGAAAGCCACGAGGTGCTCACGGGGGTAGGGGCGCCCCCCTAGGGCGCGCCTGTTGGGGAACGTAGTAATTTCAAAAAATTTCCTATGCACACGCAAGATCATGGTGATGCATAGCAACGAGAGGGGAGAGTATGATCTACGTACCCTTGTAGATCGCAACGGAAGCATTGACACAACATAGAGGAAGTAGTCGTACGTCTTCTTCCCGATCCGACCGATCCAAGCACCGTTACTCCGGCACCTCCGAGTTCTTAGCACACGTTCAGCTCGATGATGATCCCCGGGCTCCGATCCAGCAAAGCTTCGGGGAGGAGTTCCGTCAGCACGACGGCGTGGTGACGATCTTGATGTTCTACCGTCGCAGGGCTTCGCCTAAGCACCGCTACGATATGACCGAGGTGGAATATGGTGGAGGGGGGCACTGCACACGGCTAAGGAACGATCACGAAGATCAACTTGTGTGTCTATGGGGTGCCCCCTGCCTCAGTATATAAAGGATGGAGGAGGAGGAGGCCGGCCAAGGCTATTGGTGCAGCCAGGATGGGAGTCCTACTAGGACTCCAAGTCCTAGTAGGAGTCCATCAAGAGGGGAGGAAGGGAGAAGGAAGTGGAGGAGAAGGAGAGGTGGCCGGCCCTCTTTCCCCTAGTCCAATTCGGACCAAAGGGGAAGGGGGGCGCAGCAGCCCCTTGGCCCTTTCTCCTCTTCCCACTAAAGCCCATCAAGGCCCATTGCTTCTCCCGTAACTACCCGGTACTCCGAAAAATACCCGAATCACTCGGAACCTTTCCGATGTCCGAATATAGTCGTCCAATATATCGATCTTTACGTCTCGACCATTTCGAGACTCCTCGTCATGTCCCCGATCTCATCCGGGACTCCGAACTCCTTCGGTACATCAAAACTCATAAACTTATAATATAACTGTCATCGAAACCTTAAGCGTGCGGACCCTACGGTTCGAGAACAATGTAGACATGACCGAGACACGTCTCCGGTCAATAACCAATAGTGGGACCTGGATGCCCATATTGGCTCCTACATATTCTGCGAAGATCTTTATCGGTCAGACCGCATAATAGTATACGTTGTTCCCTTTGTCATCGGTATGTTACTTGCCCGAGATTCGATCGTCGGTATCCAATACCTAGTTCAATCTCGTTACCGGCAAGTCTCTTTACTCGTTCCATAATACATCATCTCACAACTAACATATTAGTTGTAATGCTTGCAAGGCTTTATGTGATGTGCATTACCGAGAGGGCCCAGAGATACCTCTCCGACAATCGGAGTGACAAATCCTAATCTCGAAATACACCAACCCAACATGTACCTTTGGAGACACTTGTAGTGCTCCTTTATAATCACCCAGTTATGTTGTGACGTTTGATAGCACCCAAAGTGTTCCTCCGGCAAACGGGAGTTGCATAATCTCATAGTCATAGGAACATGTATAAGTCATGTAGAAAGCAATAGCAACATACTAAACGATCGGGTGCTAAGCTAATGGAATGGGTCATGTCAATCAGATCATTCAACTAATGATGTGATCCCGTTAATCAAATAACAACTCCTTTGTCTATGGTTAGGAAACATAACCATCTTTGATTAACAAGCTAGTCAAGTAGAGGCATACTAGTGACACTCTGTTTGTCTATGTATTCACACATGTATTATGTTTCCGGTTAATACAATTCTAGCATGAATAATAAACATTTATCATGATATGAGGAAATAAATAATAACTTTATTATTGCCTCTAGGGCATATTTCCTTCAGTCTCCCACTTGCACTAGAGTCAATAATCTAGATCACATCACCATGTGATTAACATCGATAGTTCACATCATCATGTGATTAACACCCATAGTTCACATCGCCATGTGACCAACACCCAAAGGGTTTACTAGATTCGGTAATCTAGTTCACATCGCTATGCGATTAACACCCAAAGAGTACTAAGGTGTGATCATGTTTTGCTTGTGAGAGAATCTTAGTCAACGGTCTTTCACATTCAGATCCGTTATGTATTTTGCAATTTTCTATGTCTACAATGCTCTGCACGGAGCTACTCTAGCTAATTGCTCCCACTTTCAATATGTATCTAGATCGAGACTTGGAGTCATCCAGATCAGTGTCAAAACTTGCATCGACATAACCCTTTACGGCGAACCTTTTTTTCACGTCCATAATCGAGAAACATATCCTTATTTCACTAAGGATAATTCTGACCGCTGTCCAGTGATCTACTCCTAGATCACTATTGTACTCCCTTGCCAAATTAGTGCAGGGTACACAATAGATCTGGTATACAGCATGACATACTTTATAGAACCTATGGCCAAGGCATAGGGAATGACTTTCATTCTCTTTCTATCTTCTGCCGTGGTCGGGCTTTGAGTCTTACTCAACTTCACACCTTGTAATACAGGCAAGAACTCTTTCTTTGACTGCTCCATTTTGAACTACTTCAAAATCTTGTCAAGGTATGTACTCATTGAAAAAACTTATCAAGCGTCTTGATCTATCTCTATAGATCTTGGAGCTCAATATGTAAGCATCTTCACCAAAGTCTTTCTTTGAAAAACTCCTTTCAAACACTCCTTTATGCTTTATAGAATAATTCTACATTATTTCCAATCAACAATATGTCATTCACATATACTTATCAGAAATGCTGTAGTGCTCCCACTCACTTTCTTGTAAATACAGGCTTCACTGCAAGTCTGTATAAAACTATATGCTTTGATCAACTTATCAAAGCGTATATTCCAACTCCGAGATGCCTGCACCAGTCCATAAATGGATCGCTGGAGCTTGCACATTTTGTTAGCACCTTTCGGATTGACAAAACCTTCTAGTTGCATCATATACAACTCTTCTTTAATAAATCCATTAAGGAATGCAGTTTTGTTTATCCATTTGCCAGATTTCATAAAATGTGGCAATTACTAACATGATTCGGACAGACTCAAGCATAGATACGAGTGAGAAGCTCTCATCATAGTCAACACGTTGAACTTGTCAAAAACCTTTTGCGACAATTCTAGCTTTGTAGATAGTAACACTACTATCAGCGTCCGTCTTCCTCTTGAAGATCCATTTATTCTCAATTGCTTGCCGATCATCAGGCAAGTCAACCAAAGTCCAAACTTTGTTCTCATACATGGATCATATCTCAGATTTCATGGCCTCAAACCATTTCGCGGAATCTGGGCTCATCATCGCTTCCTCATAGTTCGTAGGTTCGTCATGACCTCCAGAACAGGATTACCGTACCACTCTGGTGTGGATCTCACTCTGGTTTACCTACGAGATTCGGTAGTAACTTGATCTGAAGTTACATGATCATCATCATTAGCTTCCTCACTAATTGGTGTAGTAGTCACAAGAACAGATTTCTGTGATGAAATACTTTCCAATAAGGGAGAAGGTACAATTACCTTATCAAGTTTTCTACTTTCCTCCCACACACTTCTTTCGAGAGAAACTCCTTCTGTAGAAAGGATCCATTCCAGCAACGAATAGATTGCCTTCGGATCTATGATAGAAGGTGTACCCAACATTTTTCTTTTTGGGTATCCTATGAAGACGCACTTCTCCGATTTGGGTTTGAGCTTATCAAGTTGAAACTTTTTCATATAAGCATTGCAACCCAAACTTTAAGAAACGACAACTTTGGTTTCTTGCCAAACCACAGTTCAGATTATGTCGTCTCAACGGACTTAGATGGTGCCCTTTTTAACGTGAATGCAGCTGTCTTTAATGCATAACGCCAAAAACGATAGTGGTAGATTGGTAAGAGACATCATAGATCGCACTATATCTAATAAAGTACGGTTATGACGTTCGGACACACCATTACACTATGGTGTTCCAGGTGGGGTGAGTAGTGAAACTATTTCACATTGTTTTAATTGAATGCCAAACTCGTAACTCAAATATTTTACCTCTGCGATCATATCGTAGAAACTTTTATTTTCTTGTCACGATGATTTTCCACTTCACTCTGAAATTCTTTGAACTTTTCAAATGTTTCAGACTTATGTTTCATCAAGTAGATATACCCATATCTGCTCAAATCATCTATGAAGGTCAGAAAATAATGATACCCGCCGCAAGCCTTAACACTCATTGGATCGCATACATCAGTATGTATTATTTCCAATAAGTCAGTTGCTTGCTCCACTGTTTCAGAGAACGGAGTCTTAGTCATCTTGCCCATGAGGCATGGTTCGCAAGCATCAAGTGATTTATAATCAAGTGATTCCAAAAGCCCATCAGCATGGAGTTTCTTCATGCGCTTTACACCAATATGACCTAAACGGCAGTGCCACAAATAAGTTGCACTATCATTATTAACTTTGCATCTTTTGGTTTCAATATTATGAACATGTGTATCACTATGACCGAGATCCAACGAACCATTTTCATTGGGTGTGTAACCATATAAGGTTTTATTCATGTAAACAGAACAACAATTGTTCTCTAACTTAAATGAATAACCGTATTGCAATAAACATGATCAAATCATATTCATGCTCAACGCAAACACCAAATAACACTTATTTAGGTTCAACACTAATCCCGAAAGTATATGGAGTGTGCGATGATGATCATATCAATCTTGGAACCACTTCCAACACACATCGTCACTTCACCCTTAACTAGTCTCTGTTTATTCTGCAACTCCCGTTTCGAGTTACTAATCTTAGCAACTGAACTAGTATCAAATGCCGAGGGGTTGCTATAAACACTAGTAAAGTACACATCAATAACAGTATATCCAATATACCTTTGTTTACCTTGCCATCCTTCTTATCCGCCAAATACTTGGGGCAGTTCCACTTCCAGTGACCAGTCCCTTTGCGGTAAAAGCACTTAGTCTCAGGCTTAGGATCAGACTTGGGCTTCTTCACTTGAGCAGCAACTTGCTTGCCGTTCTTCTTGAAGTTCCCCTTCTTCCCTTTGCCCTTTTCTTGAAACTAGTGGTCTTGTCAACCATCAACACTTGATGTTTTTCTTGATTTCTACCTTCGTTGATTTCAGCATCACGAAGAGCTTGGGAGTTGTTTCCGTTATCCCTTGCATATTATAGTTCATCACGAAGTTCTACTAACTTGGTGATGGTGACTAGAGAATTCTGTCAATCACTATCTTATCTGGAAGATTAACTCCCACTTGATTCAAGTGATTGTAGTACTCAGACAATCTGGGCACATGCTCACTAGTTGAGCGATTCTCCTCCATCTTTTAGCTATAGAACTTGTTGGAGACTTCATATCTCTCAACTCGGGTATTTGCTTGAAATATTAACTTCAACTCCTGGAACATCTCATATGTTCCATGACGTTCAAAACGTCTTTGAAGTCCCGATTCTAAGCCATTAAGCATGGTGCACTAAACTATCAAGTAGTCATCATATTGAGCTATCCAAACGTTCATAACGTCTGCATCTGCTCCTGCAATAGGTCCGTCACCTAGCGGTGCATCAAGGACATAATTCTTCTGTGCAGCAATGAGGATAAACCTCAGATCACGGATCCAATCCGCATCATTGCTACTAACATCTTTCAACACAATTTTCTCTAGGAACATATCAAAATAAACACAGGGAAGCAACAACGCGAGCTATTGATCTACAACATAATTTGCAAAATGCTACCAGGACTAAGTTCATGATAAATTTAAGTTCAATTAATCAAATTACTTAAGAACTCCCACTTAGATAGACATCCCTCTAATCCTCTAAGTGATCACGTGATCCAAATCAACTAAACCATAACCGATCATCACGTGAGATGGAGTAGTTTTCAATGGTGAACATTGTTATGTTGATCATATCTACTATATGATTCACGCTCGACCTTTCGGTCTCCGTGTTCCGAGGCCATATCTGCATATGCTAGGCTCGTCAAGTTTAACCTGAGTATTCTGCGTGTGCAAAACTGGCTTGCACCCATTGTAGATGGACGTAGAGCTTATCACACCCGATCATCACGTGGTGTATGGGCACGACGAACTTTGGCAACAGTGCATACTCAGGGAGAACACTTCTTGATAATTTAGTGAGAGATCATCTTATAATCCTACTGTCAATCAAAGCAAGATAAGATGCATAAAAAGATAAACATCACATGCAATCAATATAAGTGATATGATATGGCCATCATCATCTTGTGCCTGTGATCTCCATCTCCGAAGCACTGTCATGATCTATATCGTCACCGGCATGACACCATGATCTCCATCATCTTGATCTATATCAATGTGTCGTCACGTGGTCGTCTCGCCAACAATTGCTCTTGCAACTATTGCTATCGCATAGCGATAAAGTAAAGCAATTATTGGACGCTTGCATCTTATGCAATAGAGAGACAACCATAAGGATTTTGCCAGTTGCTGATAACTTCAAGAAAACATGATCATCTCATACAACAACTTATATCTCATCATGTCTTGACCATATCACATCACAACATGCCCTGCAAAAACAAGTTAGACGTCCTCTACTTTGTTGTTGCAAGTTTTACGTGGCTGCTACGGGCTTTAGCAAGAACCAATCTTACCTACGCATCAAAACCAAAACGATAGTTTGTCAATTTGACTCCTTTTAACCTTCGCAAGGACCGGGCGTAGCCACACTCGGTTCAACTAAAGTTGGAGAAACAGTCACCCGCAAGTCACCTATGTGCAAAGCACGTCGGGGAAACCGGTCTCGCGTAAGCGTACGCGTAATGTCGGTCCGGGCCGCTTCATCCAACAATACCGCCGAACCAAAGTATGACATGCTGGTAGGCAGTATGACTTATATCGCCCACAACTCACTTGTGTTCTACTCGTGCATATAACATCAAACCATAAAACGTAGGCTCTGATACCACTGTTGGGGAACGTAGTAATTTCAAAAAAAATTCTACGCACACGCAAGATCATGGTGATGCATAGCAACGAGAGGGGAGAGTATGATCTACGTACCCTTGTAGATCGCAACGGAAGTGTTGACACAACGTAGAGGAAGTAGTCGTACGTCTTCTTCCCGATCCGACCGATCCAAGCACCGTTACTCCGGCACCTCCGAGTTCTTAGCACACGTTCAGCTCGATGACGATCCCCGGCCTCCGATCCAGCAAAGCTTCGGGGAGGAGTTCCGTCAGCACGACGGCGTGGTGACGATCTTGATGTTCTACCGTCGCAGGGCTTCGCCTAAGCACCGCTACGATATGACCGAGGTGGAATATGGTGGAGGGGGACACCGCACACGGCTAAGGAACGATCACGAAGATCAACTTGTGTGTCTATGGGGTGCCCCCTGCCTCAGTATATAAAGGATGGAGGAGGAGGAGGCCGGCCAAGGCTATTGGTGCGGCCAGGATGGGAGTCCTACTAGGACTCCAAGTCCTAGAAGGAGTCCATCAAGAGGGGAGGAAGGGAGAAGGAAGTGGAGGAGAAGGAGAGGTGGCCGGCCCCCTTTCCCCTAGTCCAATTCGGACCAAAGGGGAGGGGGGCGCAGCAGCCCCTTGGCCCTTTCTCCTCTTCCCACTAAAGCCCATCAAGGCCCATTGCTTCTCCCGTAACTACCCGGTACTCCAAAAAATACCCGAATCACTCGGAACCTTTCCGATGTCCGAATATAGTCGTCCAATATATCGATCTTTATGTCTCGACCATTTCGAGACTCCTCGTCATGTCCCCAATCTCATCCGGGACTCCGAACTCCTTCGGTACATCAAAACTCATAAACTCATAATATAACTGTCATCGAAACCTTAAGCGTGCGGACCCTACGGTTCGAGAACAATGTAGACATGACCGAGACACGTCTCCGGTCAATAACCAATAGCGGGACCTGGATGCCCATATTGGCTCCTACATATTCTACGAAGATCTTTATCGGTCAGACCGCATAACAGTATACGTTGTTCCCTTTGTCATCGGTATGTTACTTGCCCGAGATTCGATCGTCGGTATCCAATACCTAGTTCAATCTCGTTACCGGCAAGTCTCTTTATTCGTTCCGTAATACATCATCTCACAACTAAAATATTAGTTGTAATGCTTGCAAAGCTTTATGTGATGTGCATTACCGAGAGGGCCCAGAGATACCTCTCCGACAATCAGAGTGACAAATCCTAATCTCGAAATACGCCAACCCAACATGTACCTTTGGAGACACCTGTAGTGCTCCTTTATAATCACCCAGTTACGTTGTGACGTTTGGTAGCACCCAAAGTGTTCCTCCGGCAAACGGGAGTTACATAATCTCATAGTCATAGGAACATGTATAAGTCATGAAGAAAGCAATAGCAACATACTAAACGATCGGGTGCTAAGCTAATGGAATGGGTCATGTCAATCAGATCATTCAACTAATGATGTGATCCCGTTAATCAAATAACAACTCCTTTGTCTATGGTTAGGAAACATAACCATCTTTGATTAACAAGCTAGTCAAGTAGAGGCATACTAGTGACACTCTGTTTGTCTATGTATTCACACATGTATTATGTTTCCGGTTAATACAATTCTAGCATGAATAATAAACATTTATCATGATATGAGGAAATAAATAATAACTTTATTATTGCCTCTAGGGCATATTTCCTTCAGCGCCCCCTGCCTCGTGGGCCCCTCGAAGCTCCACCGACGTACTTCTTCCTCCTATATATATCCACGTACCCCCAAACGACCAGGGACGGAGCCAAAAACCTAATTCCACCGCCGCAACTTTCTGTATCCACAAGGTCCCATCTTGGGGCCTGTTCCGGAGCTCCGCCGGAGGAGGCATCGATCACGGAGGGCTTCTACATCATCATCCAAGCCCCTTTGATGAAGTGTGAGTAGTTTACTTCAGACCTACGGGTCCATAGCTAGTAGCTAGATGGCTTGTTCTCTCTTTTTGGATCTCAATACAATGTTCTCCCCCTCTCTCATGGAGATCTATTCGATGTAATCTTCTTTTTGCGGTGTGTTTGTTGAGACCGATGAATTGTGGGTTTATGATCAAGTCTATCTATGAATAATATTTGAATCTTCTCTGAATTCCTTTATGTATGATTGGTTATCTTTGCAAGTCTCTTCGAATTATCAGTTTTGTTTGGCCTACTAGATTGGTTGTTCTTGCCATGGGAGAAGTGCTTAGCTTTGGGTTCAATCTTGCGGTGTCCTTTCCCAGTGACAGAAGGGGCAGCAAGGCACGTATTGTATTGTTGCCATCGAGGATAACAAGATGGGGTTTTTATCATATTGCATGAAACTATCCCTCTACATCATGTCATCTTGCTTAAGGTGTTACTCTGTTTTTAACTTAATACTCTAGATGCATGCTGGATAGCGGTCGATGAGTGGAGTAATAGTAGTAGATGCAGAATCGTTTCGGTCTACTTGTCTCGGACGTGATGCCTATATACATGATCATACCTAGATATTCACATAACTATGCTCAATTCTGTCAATTGCTCAACAGTAATTTGTTCACCCACCGTAGAATACTTATGCTCTTGAGAGAAGCCACTAGTGAAACCTATGGCCCCCGGGTCTCTTTCTCATCATATGAATCTCCATCACTTTACTATTGCTTTGCTTTTACTTTATTTACTTTGCATCTCTATACAAAAAAATACCAAAAAATATTATTTATCAGATCTCACTTTCGTAAGTGACCGTGAAGGGATTGACAACCCCTAAGCGCGTTGGTTGCGTTGAGCTATTGTTTTTGTGTAGGTACGAGGGACTCGAGTGTAGCCTCCTACTGGATTGATACCTTGGTTCTTCAAAACTGAGGGAAATACTTATGCTACTTTGCTGCATCATCCCTTCCTCTTCGGGGAAATCCAACGCAGTGCTCAAGAGGTAGCAAGAAGAATTTCTGGCGCCATTGCCGGGGAGTCTGCGCAAAAGTCAACATACCAAGTACCCATCACAATCCCTATCTCCCGCATTACATTATTTGCCATTTGCCTCTCGTTTTCCTCTCCCCACTTCACCCTTGCCGTTTTATTCGCCCTCTCTCTCTCTATCCTCCCTCTCTATCTGCCTCTTTTGCCTGTTTGCTCTTGCTTGCTCGTGTGTTGGATTGCTTGTTTGTCGCGATGGCTCAAGATAATACTAAATTGTGTGACTTCACCTATACCAACAATAATGATTTCCTTAGCACTCCGATTGCTCCTCTTACCGATGCTGAATCTTGTGAAATTAATGCTGCTTTGTTGAATCTTGTCATGAAAGATCTGTTCTCCGGCCTTCCTAGTGAAGATGCCACTACACATCTTAATAGCTTCGTTGATTTGTGTGACATGCAAAAGAAAAAAGATGTCGATAATGATATTGTTAAATTGAAGCTATTTCCTTTTTCGCTTAGAGATCGTGCTAAAGCTTGGTTTTCATCTCTGCCTAAAAATAGTATTGATTCGTGGAACAAGTGCAAAGATGCTTTTATCTCTAAGTATTTTCCTCCCGCTAAGATCATCTCCCTTAGAAACGATATTATGAATTTTAAACAACTTGATCATGAACATGTTGCACAAGCTTGGGAGAGAATGAAATTAATGATACGTAATTGCCATACTCATGGTTTGAATTTGTGGATGATTATACAAAATTTCTATGCTGGATTGAATTTTGCTTCTAGAAATCTTTTATATTCGGCCGCGGGAGGCACTTTTATGGAAATCACTTTAGGAGAATCTACTAAACTCCTAGATAATATTATGGTTAGTTATTCTCAATGGCATACTGAAAGATCTACTAAAAAGGTGCATGCGATAGAAGAAATTAATGTTTTGAGTGGAAAGATGGATGAACTTATGAAATTATTTTCTAATAAGAGTGTTTATTCTGATCCTAATGATGTGCCCTTGTCTACTTTGATTGATAATAATAATGAATCTATGGATGTGAATTTTGTTGATAGGAACAATTTTGGTAACAACGCGTATAGAGGAAATTTCAATCCTAGGCCTTATCCTAGTAATCCCTCTAATAATTATGGTAATTCCTACAACAATTCTTATGGAAATTATAATTAGATTCCCTCTGATTTTGAATCTAATATTAAAGAATTTATTTCTTCGCAAAAGAATTTTAATGCTATGATCGAAGAAAAATTACTTAAGATTGATGATTTGGCTAGGAACATTGATAGAATTGCTCTTGATGTTGATTCTTTGAAACTTAGATCTATTCCACCTAAGCATGATATCAATGAGTCTCTCAAAGCCATGAGAATTTCCATTGACGAGTGCAAAGAAAGAACCGCTAGGATGCGTGCTAAGAAAGATGCCTGTATAAAAGCGTGTTCTTCTAGTTCCTATGAAAATAATGATGAAGATCTAAAAGTTATTGATGTGTCCCCTATTAAATCTTTGTTTTGCAATATGAATCTTGATAATGTTGGGACCGAATATGATCCACCTTTACCTAGAAGGCGTTCTAAGAATTCGGAATTTGTTGATCTTGATGCTAAATTTGATAAAAGTGGGATTGAAGAAATTAAAACCCTAGATGTTGCTAAACCCACTATTATGGATTTCAAGCAATTTAACTATGAAAATTGCTCTTTGATTGATTGTATTTCCTTGTTGCAATCCGTGCTAAAATCTCCTCACGCTTATAGTCAAAATAAAGCATTTACTAAACATATCGTTGATGCTTTGATGCAATCTTATGAAGAAAAACTTGAATTGGAAGTTTCTATCCCTAGAAAACTTTATGAATAGTGGGAACCAACTATTAAAATTAAAATTAAAAATTATGAGTTTTATGCTTTGTGTGATTTGGGTGCTAGTGTCTCTACTATTCCCAAAACTTTGTGTGATTTACTAGATTTCCGTGATTTTGATGATTGCTCTCTAAAATTGCATCTTGCGGATTCCACTATTAAGAAACCTATGGGAAGAATTAATGATGTTCTTATTTTTTCTAATAGGAATTATGTGCCCATAAATTTTATCGTTCTTGATATAGATTGCAATCTTTCTTGCCCTATTATTCTTGGTAGACCTTTCCTTAGAACGGTTGGTGCAATTATTGATATGAAGGAAGGGAATATTAGATTTCAATTTCCATTAAAAAAAGGGCATGGAACACTTCCCTAGAAAGAAAATAAAATTAACATATGAATCTATCATGAGAGCCACTTATGGATTGCCTACCAAAGATGGCAATACCTAGATCTATTCTTGCTTGTTATGCCTAGCTAGGGGCGTTAAACGATAGCGCTTGTTGGGAGGCAACCCAATTTTATTTTTATTCCTTGCTTTTTGCTCCTGTTTATTAATAAATAAATTATCTAGCATCTATTTTGGTTGTGTTTTTTGTGTTTAATTAGTGTTTGTGCAAGTAGAACCGTTGGGAAGACTTGGGGAAAGTCTTGTTGAACTTGCTGTAAAAAACAGAAACTTCAGCGCTCATGAGAACTGATGTCATTTTTACTTGGAAAGTGATATTTAGTTAATTATTTTTGCAGATGATTAATAGATAAATTTCTCATGTCCAGCAATTTATTTTAGAATTTTTGGGGTTCCAGATATTGAGCTAGCTACAGATTACTACAGACTGATCTGTTTTTGACAGATTCTGTTTTTCGTGTGTTGTTTGCTTATTTTGATGAATCTATGGCTAGTAAAATAGTTTATAATCCATAGAGAAGTTGGAATACAGTAGGTTTAACACCAATATAAATAAATAATGAGTTCATTACAGTACCTTGAAGTGGACTTTTGTTTTCTTTCGCTAACGGAGCTCACGAGTTTTCTACCTTAAGTTTTGTGTTGTGAAGTTTTCAAGTTTGGTAAAGATTTGATGGATCATGGAACAAGGAGTGGCAAGAGCCTAAGATTTGGGATGCCCATGGCACCCCCAAGATAATCTAAGGACACCTAAAAGCCAAAGCTTGAGGATGCCCCGGAAGGCATCCCCTCTTTCGTCTACTTCTATCGGTAACTTTACTTGGAGCTATATTTTTATTCACCACATGATATGTGTTTTGCTTGGAGCGTATTTTATGATTTGAGTCTTTGCTTATTAGTTTACCACAATCATCCTTGCTGTACACACCTTTTTAGAGAGCCATACATGATTTGGAATTTGATAGAATACTCTATGTACTTCACTTATATCTTTTGAGCTTTATAGTTTTGCTCTAGTGCTTCACTTATATCTTTTACAACACGGTGGTGGATTTGTTTTATAGAAAATATTGATCTCTCATGCTTCACTTAGATTATTTTGAGAGTCTTAATAGCATGGTAATTTGCTTAAAATCTTAATATGCTTGGTATGCAAGATTAATAATAAAACTTTCGTATGAGTGTGTTGAATACTAAGAAGATATTGATGCTTGACAATTGTTTTGAGATATGAGGATGGTGATATTAGAGTCATGCTAGTTGAGTAGTTGTGAATTTGAGAAACGCTTGTGTTAAAGTTTGTGGTTCCCGTAGCATGCACGTATGGTGAACCGTTATGTGATGAAGTCGGAGCATGATTTATTTATTTATTGTCTTCCTTATGAGTGGCGGTCGGGGACGAGCGATGGTCTTTTCCTACCAATCTATCCCCCTAGGAGCATGCGCGTAATACTTTGCTTTGATAACTTCTAGATTTTTTCAATAAGTATATGAATTCTTTATGACTAATGTTGAGTCCATGGATTATACACACTTTCCTTCCTTCCACCATTGCTAGCCTCTCTAATACCGCACACTTTTCGCCGGTATCATATACCCACCAAATACCTTCCTCAAAACAGCCACCATACCTACCTATTATGGCATTTCCATAGCCATTCCGAGATATATTGCCATGCAACTTTCCACCGTTCCGTTCACTATGACACGCTCCATCATCGTATTTGTGGCAAAGCCACCGTTCATAATTCTTTCATACATGTCACTCTTGATTCATTGCACATCCTGGTACACCGCCGGAGGCATTCATATATAGTCATATTTTGTTCTAAGAATCGAGTTGTAATTCATGAGTTGTAAGTAAATAAAAGTGTGATGATCATCATTATTAGAGCATTGTCCCAGTGAGGAAAGGATGATGGAGACTATGATTCCCCCACAAGTCGGGATGAGACTCCGGACGAAAAAAAGAGGCCATAAAAAAGGAGAAAGGCCCAAATAAAAAATGAGAGAAAAAGAGAGAAGAGACAATGTTACTATCCTTTTACCACATTTGTGCTTCAAAGTAGCACCATGATCTTCATGATAGAGAGTCTCTCATTATGTCACTTTCATATACTAGTGGGAATTTTTCATTATAGAACTTGGCTTGTATATTCCAATGATGGGCTTCCTCAAAATGCCCTAGGTCTTCGTGAGCAAGCGAGTTGGATGCACACCCACTAAGTTTCTTTTGAGCTTTCATATACTTATAGCTCTAGTGCATCTGTTGCATGGCAATCCCTACTCACTCACATTGATATCTATTGATGGGCATCTCCATAGCCCGTTGATACGCCTAATTGATGTGAGACTATCTTCTCCCTTTTTGTCTTCTCCACAACCACCATTCTATTCCACCTATAGTGCTATATCCATGGCTCACGCTCATGTATTGCGTGAAGATCAAAAAAGTTTTGAAAATGTCAAAAGTATGAAACAATTGCTTGGCTTGTCATCGGGGTTGTGCATGATTTAAATACTTTGTGTGGTGAAGATAGAGCATAGCCAAACTATATGATTTTGTAGGGATAGCTTTCTTTGGCCATGATATTTTGATAAGACATAATTCCTTTGTTAGTATGCTTGAAGTATTATTATTTTTATATCAATATGAACTTTTGTCTTGAATCTTTTGAATCTGAATATTCATACCACAATTAAGAAGATTTACATTGAAATTGTGCCAAGTAGCACTCCGCATCCAAAATTCTATTTTTATCATTTACCTACTCGAGGACAAGCAGGAATTAAGCTTGGGGATGCTTGATACGTCTCCAACGTATCTATAATTTTTGATTGCTCCATGATATATTATCTACTGTTTTAGACATTACTGGGCCTTATTTTCCACTTTTATAGTATTTTTTGGGACTAATCTATTAACCGGAGGCCCAACCCAGAATTAGTGTTTTTTGCCTGTTTTAGGGTTTCGAAGAAAAGGAATATCAAACGGAGTCCAAATGGAATGAAACCTTCGGAAACGTGATTTTCTCATCAGAAAAGATCCAGGAGACTTGGACCCTCCGTCAAGAAAGCCACGAGGTGCTCACGAGGGTAGGGGGCGCCCCCCTAGGGCGCGTCCCCTGCCTCGTGGGCCCCTCGAAGCTCCACCGACGTACTTCTTCCTCCTATATATATCCACGTACCCCCAAACGATCGGGGACGGAGCCAAAAACCTAATTCCACCACCACAACTTTCTGTATCCACGAGATCCCATCTTGGGGCCTGTTCCGGAGCTCCACCGGAGGAGGCATCGATCACAGAGGGCTTCTACATCATCATCCAAGCCCCTCCGATGAAGTGTGAGTAGTTTACTTCAGACCTACGGGTCCATAGCTAGTAGCTAGATGGCTTGTTCTCTCTTTTTGGATCTCAATACAATGTTCTCCCCCTCTCTCGTGGAGATCTATTCGATGTAATCTTCTTTTTGCGGTGTGTTTGTTGAGATCGATGAATTGTGGGTTTATGATCAAGTCTATCTATGAATAATATTTGAATCTTCTCTAAATTCTTTTATGTATATTGGTTATCTTTGCAAGTCTCTTCGAATTATTAGTTTTGTTTGGCCTACTAGATTGGTTGTTCTTGCCATGGGAGAAGTGCTTAGCTTTGGGTTCAATCTTGCGGTGTCCTTTCCCAGTGACAGAAGGGGCAACAAGGCACATATTGGATTGTTGCCATCGAGGATAACAAGATGGGTTTTTTATCATATTGCATGAAACTATCCCTCTACATCATGTCATCTTGCTTAAGGCGTTACTCTGTTTTTAACATAATACTCTAGATGCATGCTGGATAGCGGTCGATGAGTGGAGTAATAGTAATAGATGCAGAATCATTTCAGTCTACTTGTCTCGGACGTGATGCCTATGTTGGGGAACATAGTAATTTCAAAATTTTCCTACGCACACGCAAGATCATGGTGATGCATAGCAACGAGAGGGAAGAGTGTTCTCTACGCACCCTCGTAGACCGGAAGCGGAAGCGTTAGCACAACGCGGTTGATGTAGTCGTACGTCTTCACGGCCCAACCGATCAAGCACCGAAACTACCGCACCTCCGAGTTCTAGCACATGTTCAGCTCAAGGACGATCCCCGGACTCCGATCCAGCAAAGTGTCGGGGATGAGTTCCGTCAGCACGATGGCGTGGTGACAATCTTGATGTTCTACCGTCGCAGGGCTTCGCCTAAGCACCGCTACAATATTATCGAGGATTATGGTGGAGGGGGCACCGCACACGGCTAAGAGATCAATGATCAATTGTTGTGTCTGTGGGGTGCTCCCCTGCCCCCGTATATAAAGGAGTGGAGGAGGGGCCGACCAAGGAGGGTGGCGCGCCCTAAGGGGGAGTCCAACTCCCACAGGGAGTAGGACTCCCCTTTTTCCTATTAGGAGTAGGAGAGGGAAGGAAGAGGAAGGAGGGAGGAAGGAAAGGGGGGGCGGCCCCCCTCCCAATTCGGATTGGGCTTGGGGGGGGCGCCCCCTCCCTTGCTCCTTTCCCCTCCTTTCCACTAAGGCCCAATAAGGCCCATATACCTCCCGAGGGGTTCCGATAACCTCCCAGTGATCCGGTATTGTCCCAATCTCACCCAGAACCTTCCCGGTGTCCAAATATAGTCGTCCAATATATCGATCTTTATGTCTTGACCATTTTGAGACTCCTCGTCAAGTCCGTGATCACATCCGGGACTCCGAACAACCTTCAGTACATCAAAATATATAAACTCATAATAAAACTGTCATCGTAACGTTAAGCGTGCGGACCCTATGGGTTCGAGAATAATGTAGACATGACCGAGACACATCTCCGGTCAATAACCAATAGCGGAACCTGGATGCTCATATTGGCTCCTACATATTCTACGAAGATATTTATCGGTCAGACCGCATAACAACATACATTTGTTCCCTTTGTCATCGGTATGTTACTTGCCCGAGATTTGATCGTCGGTATCTCAATACCTAGTTCAATCTCATTACCGGCAAATCTCTTTACTCGTTCTAATACATCATCTTGCAACTAACTTATTAGTTGCATTGCTTGCAAGGCTTAAGTGATCTGCATTACCGAGAGGGCCCAGAGATACCTCTCCGACAATCGGAGTGACAAATCCTAATCTCGAAATACGCCAACCCAACATGTACCTTTGGAGACACCTGTAGAGCACCTTTACAATCACCCAGTTATGTTGTGACGTTTGGTAGCACACAAAGTGTTCCTCTGGTAAACTGGAGTTGCATAATCTCATAGTCATAGGAACATGTATAAGTCATGAAGAAAGCAATAGCAACATACTAAATGATCGGGTGCTAAGCTAATGGAATGGGTCATGTCAATCACATCATTCTCCTAATGATGTGATCTCATTAATCAAATGACAACTCATGTCTATGGTTAGGAAACATAATCATCTTCGATTAACGAGCTAGTCAAGTAGAGGCATACTAGTGACACTTTATTTGTTTATGTATTCACACAAGTATTATGTTTCCAGTTAATACAATTCTAGCATGAATAATAAACATTTATCATGATATAAGGAAATAAATAATAACTTTATTATTGCCTCTAGGGCATATTTCCTTCAGTCTCCCACTTGCACTAGAGTCAATAATCTAGATTACACAGTAATGATTCTAACACCCATGGAGCCTTGGTGCTGATCATGTTTTGCTCGTGGAAGAGGCTTAGTCGATGGGTCTGCTACATTCAGATCCGTATGTATCTTGCAAATCTCTATGTCTCCCACCTGGACTAGATCCCGGATGGAATTGAAGCGTCTCTTGATGTGCTTGTTTCTCTTGTGAAATCTGGATTCCTTTGCCAAGGCAATTGCACCAGTATTGTCACAAGAGATTTTCATTGGACCCGATGCACTAGGTATGACACCTAGATCGGATATGAACTCCTTCATCCAGACTCCTTCATTTGCTGCTTCCGAAGCAGCTATGTACTCCGCTTCACATGTAGATCCCACCACGACGCTTTGTTTAGAACTGCACCAACTGACAGCTCCACTGTTTAATGTAAATACGTATCCGGTTTGCGATTTAGAATCGTTCGGATCAGTGTCAAAGCTTGCATCAACGTAACCATTTACGATGAGATCTTTGTCACCTCCATATACGAGAAACATATCCTTAGTCCTTTTCAGGTATTTCAGGATGTTCTTGACCACTGTCCAGTGATCCACTCTTGGACTACTTTGGTACCTCCCTGCTAGACTTATAGCAAGGCACACATCAGGTCTGTTACACAACATTGCATACATGATAGTGTTGGAAATATGCCCTAGAGGCAATAATAAATTAGTTATTTTTATTATATTTCATTGTTCATGATAATCGTTTATTATCCATGCTAGAATTGTATTGATAGGAAACTCAGATACATGTGTGGATACATAGACAACACCATGTCCCTAGTAAGCCTCTAGTTGACTAGCTCGTTGATCAATAGATGGTTACGGTTTCCTGACCATGGACATTGGATGTCGTTGATAATGGGATCACATCATTAGGAGAATGATGTGATGGACAAGACCCAATCCTAAGCCTAGCACAAGATCGTGTAGTTCGTATGCTAAAGTTTTTCTAATTTCAAGTATCATTTCCTTAGACCATGAGATTGTGCAACTTCCGGATACCATAGGAGTGCTTTGGGTGTGCCAAACGTCACAACATAACTGGGTGGCTATAAAGGTACACTACAGGTATCTCCGAAAGTGTCTGTTGGGTTGGCACGAATCGAGACTGGGATTTGTCACTCCGTGTAAACGAAGAGGTATCTCTGGGCCCACTCGATAGGACATCATCATAATGTGCACAATGTGACCAAGGAGTTGATCACGGGATGATGTGTTACGGAATGAGTAAAGAGACTTGCCAGTAACGAGATTGAACAAGGTATCGGGATACCGATGATCGAATCTCGGGCAAGTATCGTACCGCTAGACAAAGGGAATTGTATACGGGATTGATTAAGTCCTTGACATCGTGGTTCATCCGATGAGGTCATCGTGGAGCATGTGGGAGCCAACATGGGTATCCAGATCCCGCTGTTGGTTATTGACCGGAGAGTTGTCTCGGCCATGTCTGCATGACTCACGAACCCGTAGGGTCTACACACTTAAGGTTCGATGACGCTAGGGTTATAGGGAAAGTATGTACGCGGTTACCGAATGTTGCTCGGAGTCCCGGATGAGACCCCGGACATCACGAGGAGTTCCGGAATGGTCCGGAGGTAAAGATTAATATATAGGAAGTATGGTTTTGGCCACCGGAAGTGTTCCGGGCATCACCGATAGTGTACCGGGACCACCGGAGGGGTCCGGGGGTCCACCAGGTGGGGCCACCAGCCCCGGAGGCCTACATGGGCCAATAGTGGGAAGGAACCAGCCCCTAGGTGGGCTGGGGCGCCTCCCACCAAGGCCCAAGGCGCCTCCAAGAGGGGAAGGGAGCAAACCCTAGGGCAGATGGGCCCTAAGGCCCACCCTAGGTGCGCCTCCCCCTCTCCCCCTTGTGGCCGCCACCCTAGATGGGATCTAGGGCTGCCGCACCCCTTGGGGTGGGAACCCTAGGTGGGGGCGCAGCCCTCCCTCTCCCCCTATATATAGTGGAGGCAAAGGGGCAGCCCAACACGCGATTCAATCTCCCTATTGGCGCAGCCCTACCCCTCTCCCTCCTCGTCTCTCGTAGTGCTTGGCGAAGCCCTGCTGGAGTCCCGCGCTCCTCCACCACCACCACGCCGTCGTGCTGCTACTGGATGGAGTCTTCCCCAACCTCTCCTTCTCCCCTTGCTGTATCAAGGCGTAGGAGACGTCACCGGGCTGCACGTGTGTTGAACACGGAGGTGCCGTCCGTTCGGCACTAGGATCATCGGTGATTTGGATCACGACGAGTACGACTCCGTCAACCTCGTTCACTTGAACGCTTCCGCTTAGCGATCTACAAGGGTATGTAGATGCACTCTCCTTCCCTCGTTGCTAGATTACTCCATAGATTGATCTTGCTGATGCGTAGAAAATTTTGAATTTCTGCTACGTTCCCCAACAGTGGCATCATGAGCTAGGTCTATGCGTAGTTTCTATGCACGAGTAGAACACAAGTTGTTGTGGGCGTTGATTTTGTCAATTTGCTTGCCGTTACTAGTCTTATCTTGATTCGGCGGCATCATGGGGTGAAGCGGCCCGGACCGACCTTACACGTACTCTTACGTGAGACTGGTTCCACCGACTGACATGCACTAGTTGCATAAGGTGGCTAGCGGGTGTCTGTCTCTCCCACTTTAGTCAGATCGGATTCGATGAAAAGGGTCCTTATGAAGGGTAAATAGAAATTGGCATATCACATTGTGGTTTTCGCGTAGGTAAGAAACGTTCTTGCTAGAAACCTATAGCAGCCACATAAAAACTTGCAACAACAATTAGAGGACGTCTAACTTGTTTTTGGAGCATATGCCTTGTGATGTGATATGGCCAAAAGGATGTGATGAATGATATATGTGATGTATGAGATTGATCATGTTCTTGTAATAGGAATCACGACTTGCATGTCGATGAGTATGACAACCGGCAGGAGCCATAGGAGTTGCCTTAATTTATTTATGACCTGCGTGTCAAAATAAACGTCATGTAATTACTTTACTTTATTGCTAAAGCATTAGCCATAGTAGTAGAAGTAATAGATGACGAGACAACTTCAAGAAGACACGATGATGGAGATCATGATGATGGAGATCATGGTGTCATGCTGGTGACAACGATGATCATGGAGCCCCAAAGATGGAGATCAAAAGGAGCAAAATGATATTGGCCATATCATGTCACTATTTGATTGCATGTGATGTTTATCATGTTTTACATCTTATTTGCTTAGAACGACGGTAGCTTAAATAAGATGATCCCTCACTAAAATTTCAAGAAAAGTGTTCCCCCTAACTGTGCACCGTTGCGAAGGTTCGTCGTTTCGAAGCACCACGTGATGATCGGGTGTGATAGATTCTAACGTTCGAATACAACGGGTGTAAGCCAGATTTACACACGCAATACACTTAGGTTGACTTGACGAGCCTAGGATGTACAGACATGGCCTCAGAACACGGAAGACCGAAAGGTCGAGCATGAGTCGTATAGAAGATATGATCAACATGTAGATGTTCACCGATGATGACTAGTCCGTCTCACGTGATGATTGGACACGCCCTAGTTGACTCGGATCATGTTTCACTTAGATGACTAGAGGGATGTCTATCTGAGTGGGAGTTCATTAAATAATTTGATTAGATGAACTCAATTATCATGAACATTGTCTAAATTGTCTTTGCAAATATGTTGTAGATGAATAGCTCACGTTGTAGCTCCCTATTTCAATACGTTCCTAGAGAAAGACCAAGTTGAAAGATATTGTAAGCAATGATGTGGACTAGGTCCGTAGTCCGAGGAGTGTCCTCACTGCTACATAGAAGGCTTATGTCTTTGATGCACTGCTCGATGTGCAAACCCCTACAACGTCGTCTCTGGATGTTGTGAACACCTGACAGACACATCCTGATGACTACTTGATAGTTTAGTGCACCATACTTTACGGCTTAGAATCGGGATTCCAATGACGTTTTGAACGCCATAAGACATATGAGATGTTCCAAGAGCTGAAATTGGGATTTCAGGCTCATGCCCGTGTTGAGAGGTGTGAGACCTCTGACAAGTTCTTTAGCCAACAAGATGGAGGAGAATAGCTCAACTAGTGAGCATGTGCTCAGAATGTCTGGGTGCTACAATCACTTAAATCAAGTGGGAGTTAAACTTCCAGATAAGATAGTGATTGATAGAGTTCTCTAGCCACTATCACTAAGCTACTAGATCTTCGTGATGAACTATGACATGCAAGGGATGGAGTTGATCCCGGAGCTGTTCGCGGTGCTTAAGACCGCAAAAGGTAGAAATCAAGAAGGAGCATCAAGTGTTGATGGATTAACAAGACCACTGGTTTCAAGAAGGGCAAGGGCTACAAGGGAAACTTCATGGATGGCAAACCAGTTGCCGCTCCAGTGAAGGAACCCAAGGTTGAACCCAAACCCAAGACTAGGTGCTTCTATTGTAAGGGGAACGATCACTGGTAGCGGAATTACCCCAAATGCATGGTAGATAAGAAGGCTGGAAACTTCAACAAAGTTATTAATGTGTACCTCACTAGTACTCCTGGTAGCACCTGGGTATTGGATACCGGTTCAGTTGCTATTATTGGTGACTTGAAGCAAAAGCTATGGACTAAACGGAGACTGGCTAAGGGCGAGGTGACGATGTGTGTTGGAAGTGTTTCCAAAGTTGATGAGATCACCATCGCACGCTCCATCTGCCTTCGGGATTAGTATTGAACCTAGATAAATGTTATCAGGTGTCTACGTTGAGCATGAATATGATTAGATCATGTTCATTGCAATACGGTTATTCATTTAAGTTAGAGAATAATGGTTATTCTGTTTACATGAATAATACCTTCCATGGTCATGCACCCTATGTGAATGGTTCAGTGAATTTCGGTCATAGTAATACACATGTTCACGCCAAAAGATGTAGATAGTACCACTTTCTTGTGGCACTGCCGCTTAGGTCATATTGGCGTAAGATGCATGAAGAAACTCCATATCGATGGATGTTTGGAGTCACTTGATTTTGAATCACTTGACACATGCGAGCCATGCCTCATAGGCAGGATGACTAAGACCTCGTTTTCAGGTACAATGAAACGGGCAAGTGACTTGTTGGAAATCATACATGCTGATGTGTGTGATCCAATGAGAATTGAAGTGTGCGGTGGATATCGCTATTTTCTCATCTTCACTGACGATTTGAGTAGATATAGGTATATTTACTTAATGAAGCACAAGTTTGAAACGTTTGAGAAGTTCAAGCGATTTCAGAGTGAAGTTAAGAATCATCATAACAAGAAGATCAAATTCCTACAATCTGATCGATGAGAATTTCTGAGTTATGAGTTTGGCAATCACTTAAGATATTATGGAATTATTTCACAGTTGAAGCCACCTGGAACACCACAGTTGTAATGGTGTGTCCAGACGTCGTAATCGAACCTTATGAGATATGGTGCGATCTATGATGTCTCTTACCGATCTAGCGTTTTCATTTTGAGGTTATGCGTTAGAGAAAGCTGCATTCACTTTAGACAGGACACCATCTAAGTCCGTTGAGACGACGTCGTATGAACATTGGTTTGGTAAGAAACCAAAGTTGTCGTTTCTTAATGTTTGGGGCTGCGATGCTTAAGGCTTCAGCCGGAGAAGCTCGAACCCAAAGCGGACAAACACATCTTCATAGGATGCCCAAAGGTGAAAGTAGGGTATACCTTCTATCTCATATCCAAGGGCAAATTGTTTGTCGCTAAGAATGGGTCCTTTCTTGAGAAGGAGTTTCTCTCGAAAGAATTGAGTGGGAGGAAGATAGAACTTGATGAGGTTGTCGAACCTTTACTTCAACCAGAGAATGATGCAACACAGAAAGATGTTTTCTGTGGCACCTACGTCTGTTGAATAGGAAGTTAATGATAGTGATCATGAAGCTTCGGATCAAGTTGCTATCGAACCTCGTAGGTCAACAAGGATATGTACTACTCCTAAGTGGTACGGTAATGCTGTCTTAGATATCATGTTGTTAGACAACAATGAACCTACGAGCTATGGAGAAGTGATGGCGGGCCCGTATTCCGACAAATGGTTAGAAGCCATGAAATCCGAGATAGGATCCATATATCAGAACAAAGTATGGACTTTGGTGGACTTGCCCGATGATCGGCAAGCCATTGAGATAAATGGATCTTTAAGAAGAAGACGGACATGGGCGGTAATGTTACCGTCTATGAAGCTCGACTTGTGGGAAAGAGTCTTTTCACAAGTTCAAGGAGTTGACTACGATGAGGATTTCTCACCCGTAGCGATGCTTAAGTCTGTCGGAATCATGTTAGCATTAGCTGTATTTTTCAATTATGAAATCTAACAGATGGATGTCAAAGCAAGTTTTCTTACCAGTTTTCGTAAGAAAAAGTTGTATGTGATACAATAAAAGGTTATGTCTATCCTAAGGATGCTAAAAGGTATGCTGGCTCTAGCGATCCTTCTATGGACTAGAGCAAGCATCTCGGAATTGGAATATATGCTTTGATGGAGTGATCAAAGCTTTTAGGTTTATACAATGTTTGCTAGAAACTTGTATTTACAAGAAAGTGAGTGGGAGCACTACAACATTTCTGATAAGTATATGTGGATGACATATTGTTGATCTGAAATAATGTAGAATTTCTGGAAAGCATAAATGGTTGTTTGAAGAGTATTTTTCAAAGGAAGGCCTGGATAAAGCTGCTTACATACTGGACATCAAGATCTATAGAGATAGATCAAGACGCCTGATGATACTTTCAAAGAACGCACACCTTGACATGTTTTTGAAGGAGTTCAAAATAGATCAGTCAAAGAAGGGGTCCTTACCTGAGTTGTAAGGTGTGAAGTTGAGTAAGACTCAAAGCTTGACCACGGCAGAAGAAAGAGGAAGGATGAAGGTCGTCCCCTATGCTCTTGTCATAGGCTCTATACGGTATGCCATGCTGAGTACCGCACTTGATGTGTGCCTTGCCACATGTCTGGCAAGAGGGTACAAAGGTGATCTAGGACTGGACCACCAGATAGCAGTCAAAATTATCCTTACAGAAATAAGGAAATGTTTCTCGGTTATGGAGGTGATAAAGAGTTCGACGTAAAGAGTTATGTCGATGCAAGCTTAACACCTATCCGGATAGCTCTGAGTAGAGATACCGGATACGTATAATGGAGCAACAATTTGTTATAGCTCCAAGTGGAACATGGTAGTAGCATCTATGATATGACATAAAGTTTTGTGAAATACATAGGGATATGAATATGGCCAGACCCGTTGACTACAACCTCTCTCACAAGCATAACATGATCAAACCCACCAGAACTCATTGAGTGTTAATCACATAGTGATGTGAACTAGATTATTGAGTTTAGTAAACTCCTTGGATGTTGGTCACATGGCGATGTGACCTGTGAGTGTTAATCACATGGCGATGTGAACTAGATTATTGACTCTAGTGCAAGTGGGAGACTGTTGGAAATATGCCCTAGAGGCAATAACAAATTAGTTATTGTTATTATATTTCATTGTTCATGATAATCGTTTATTATCCATGCTAGAATTGTATTGATAGGAAACTCAGATACATGTGTGGATACATAGACAACACCATGTCCCTAGTAAGCCTCTAGTTGACTAGCTCGTTGATCAATAGATGGTTACGGTTTCCTGACCATGGACATTGGATGTCGTTGATAACGGGATCACATCATTAGGAGAATGATGTGATGGACAAGACCCAATCCTAAGCCTAGCACAAGATCGTGTAGTTCGTATGCTAAAGCTTTTCTAATGTCAAGTATCATTTCCTTAGACCATGAGATTGTGCAACTCCCAGATACCGTAGGAGTACTTTGGGTGTGCCAAACATCACAACGTAACTGGGTGGCTATAAAGGTACACTACAGGTATCTCCGAAAGTGTCTCTTGGGTTGGCATGAATCGAGACTGGGATTTGTCACTCCATGTAAACGGAGAGGTATCTCTGGGCCCACTCGGTAGGACATCATCATAATGTGCACAATGTGACCAAGGAGTTGATCACGTGATGATGTGTTACGGAACGAGTAAAGAGACTTGCCAGTAACGAGATTGAACAAGGTATCGGGATACCGACGATCGAATCTCGGGCAAGTATCGTACCGCTAGACAAAGGGAATTGTATACGGGATTGATTAAGTCCTTGACATCGTGGTTCATCCGATGAGGTAATCGTGGAGCATGTGGGAGCCAACATGGGTATCCAGATCCCGCTGTTGGTTATTGACCGGAGAGTTGTCTCGGCCATGTCTGCATGACTCACGAACCCGTAGGGTACACACTTAAGGTTCGATGACGCTAGGGTTATAGGGAAAGTATGTACGCGGTTACCGAATGTTGTTCGGAGTCCCGGATGAGATCCCGGACGTCACGAGGAGTTCCGGAATGGTCCGGAGGTAAATATTAATATATAGGAAGTATGGTTTTGGCCACCGGAAGTGTTCCGGGCATCACCGGTAGTGTACCGGGACCACCGGAGGGGTCCGGGGGTCCACCAGGTGGGGCCACCAGCCCCGGAGGCCTACATGGGCCAATAGTGGGAAGGAACCAGCCCCTAGGTGGGCTGGGGCACCTCCCACCAAGGCCCAAGGCGCCTCCAAGAGGGGAAGGGGGCAAACCCTAGGGCAGATGGGCCCTAAGGCCCACCCTAGGTGCGCCTCCCCCTCTCCCCCTTGTGGCCGCCACCCTAGATGGGATCTAGGGCTGCCGCACCCCTTGGGGTGGGAACCCTAGGTGGGGGCGCAGCCCTCCCTCTCCCCCTATATATAGTGGAGGCAAAGGGGCAGCCCAACACGCGATTCAATCTCCCTGTTGGCGCAGCCCTACCCCTCTCCCTCCTCGTCTCTCGTAGTGCTTGGCAAAGCCCTGCTGGAGTCCTGCGCTCCTCCACCACCACCACGCCATCGTGCTGCTGCTGGATGGAGTCTTCCCCAACCTCTCCTTCTCCCCTTGCTGGATCAAGGCGTAGGAGACGTCACCGGGCTGTACGTGTGGAGGTGCCGTCCGTTCGGCACTAGGATCATCGGTGATTTGGATCACGACGAGTACGACTCCATCAACCCCGTTCACTTGAACGCTTCCGCTTAGCGATCTACAAGGGTATGTAGATGCACTCTCCTTCCCTCGTTGCTAGATTACTCCATAGATTGATCTTGGTGATGCATAGGAAATTTTGAATTTCTGCTACGTTCCCCAACAGATAGAGCCTATGGCTTTAGCATAGGGAACATCTTTCATTTTCTCTCTATCTTCTGCAGTGGTCGGGCATTGAGTCTTACTCAACTTTACACCTTGTAACACAGGCAAGAATCCTTTCTTTGCTTGATCCATTTTGAACCTCTTCAAAACTTTGTCAAGGTATGTGCTTTGTGAAAGTCCAATTAAGCGTCTTGATCTATCTCTATAGATCTTAATGCCCAATATGTAAGCAGCTTCACTGAGGTCTTTCATTGAAAAACTCTTATTCAAGTATCCCTTTATGCTATCCAGAAATTCTATATCATTTCTGATTAGTAATATGTCATCCACATATAATATCAAAAATGCTACAGAGCTCCCACTCACTTTCTTGTAAATACAGGCTTCTCCAAAAGTCTGTATAAGACCAAATGCTTTGATCACACTATCAAAGCGTTTATTCCAACTCCAAGATGCTTGCACCAGTCCATAAATGGATCACTGGAGCTTGCATACTTTGTTAGCTCCCTTTGGATCGACAAAACCTTCTGGCTGCATCATATACAACTCTTCTTCCAGAAATCCATTTAGGAATGCAGTTTTGACATCCATCTGCCAAATTTCATAATCATAAAAAGCGGCAATTGCTAACATGATTCAGACAGACTTAAGCATCGCTACGGGTGAGAAGGTCTCATCGTAGTCAATCCCTTGAACTTGTCGAAAACCTTTTGCGACAAGTCGAGCTTTGTAGACAGTAACATTACCGTCAGCGTCAGTCTTCTTCTTGAAGATCCATTTATTCTCAATTGCTTGCCGATCATTGGGCAAGTCAACCAAAGTCCACACTTTGTTCTCATACATGGATCCCATCTCAGATTTCATGGCTTCAAGCCATTTTGCGGAATCTGGGCTCACCACCGCTTCTTCATAGTTCGTAGGTTCATCATGATCTAGTAGCATGACTTCCAGAATAGGATTACCATACCACTCTGGTGCGGATCTTACTCTAGTTGATCTATGAGGTTCAGTAGTAACTTGTTCTGAAGTTTCATGATCATCATCATTAGCTTCCTCACTAATTGGTGTAGGTGTCACAGAAACCGGTTTTTGTGATGTACTACTTTCCAATAAGGGAGCAGGTACAGTTACCTCATCAAGTTCTACTTTCCTCCCACTCACTTCTTTCGAGAGAAACTCCTTCTCTAGAAAGGATCCATTCTTAGCAACAAATGTCTTGCCTTCGGATCTGTGATAGAAGGTGTACCCAACAGTCTCCTTCGGGTATCCTATGAAGACACATTTCTCCGATTTGGGTTCGAGCTTATCAAGTTGAAGTTTTTTTTTTCACATAAGCATCGCAGCCTCAAACTTTCAGAAACGACAACTTTGGTTTCTTGCCAAACCATAGTTCATAAGGTGTCGTCTCAACAGATTTTGATGGTGCCCTATTTAACGTGAATGCGGCCGTCTCTAAAGCATAACCCCAAAACGATAGCGGTAAATCTGTAAGAGACATCATAGATCACACCATATCAAGTAAAGTACGATTACGACGTTCGGACACACCATTACACTGTGGTGTTCCGGGTGGCGTGAGTTGCGAAACTATTCCGCATTGTTTCAAATGTAAACCAAACTTGTAACTCAAAAATTCTCCTCCACGATCAGATCTTAGAAACTTTATTTTCTTGTTACGATGATTTTCAACTTCACTCTGAAATTCTTTGAACTTTTCAAATGTTTCAGACTTATGTTTCATTAAGTAGATATACCCATATCTGCTTAAATCATCTGTGAAGGTGAGAAAATAATGATATCCGCCACGAGCTTCAACATTCATTGGACCACATACATCTGTATGTATGATTTCCAACAAATCTGTTGCTCTCACCATAGTACCGGAGAACGGCGTTTTAGTCATCTTGCTCATGAGGCACGGTTCGCAAGTACCAAGTGATTCATAATCAAGTGGTTCCAAAAGTCCATCAGTATAGAGTTTCTTCATGCGCTTTACACTGATATGACCTAAACGGCAGTGCCACAAATAAGTTGCACTATCATTATCAACTCTGCATCTTTTGGCTTCAACATTATGAATATGTGTATCACTACTATCGAGATTCATCAAAAATAGACCACTCTTCAAGGGTGCATGACCATAAAAGATATTACTCATATAAATAGAACAACCATTATTCTCCGATTTAAATGAATAACTGTCTCGCATCAAACAAGATCCAGATATAATGTTCATGTTCAACGCTGGCACCAAATAACAATTATTTAGGTCTAATACTAATCCCGATGGTAGATGTAGAGGTAGCGTGCCGACTGCGATCACATCGACTTTGGAACCATTTCCCACGCGCATCGTCACCTCGTCCTTCGCCAGTGTTCGCTTAATCCGTAGTCCCTGTTTCGAGTTGCAAATATTAGCAACAGAACCAGTATCAAATACCCAGGTGCTACTGCGAGTTCTAGTAAGATACACATCAATAACATGTATAGCACATATACCTTTGTTCACCTTGCCATCCTTCTTATCCGCCAAATACTTGGGGCAGTTCCGCTTCCAGTGACCAGTCTGCTTGCAGTAGAAGCACTCAGTTTCAGGCTTAGGTCCAGACTTGGGTTTCTTCTCCTGAGCAGCAACTTGCTTGCTGTTCTTCTTGAAGTTCCCCTTCTTCTTCCCCTTGCCCTTTTTCTTGAAACTAGTGGTCTTGTTGACCATCAACACTTGATGCTCCTTCTTGATTTCTACCTCCGCAGCTTTTAGCATTGCGAAGAGCTCGGGAATTGTCTTATTCATCCCTTGCATATTATAGTTCATCACGAAGCTCTTGTAGCTAGGTGGAAGTGATTGGAGAATTATGTCAATGACGCAATCATCCAGAAGATTAACTCCCAGTTGAATTAAGTGATTATTATACCCAGACATTTTGAGTATATGCTCACTGACAGAACTGTTCTCCTCCATCTTGCAGCTATAGAACTTATTGGAGACTTCATATCTCTCAATCCGGGCATTTGCTTGAAATATTAACTTCAACTCCTGGAACATCTCATATGCTCCATGACGTTCAAAACGTCGTTGAAGTCCCGATTCTAAGCCGTAAAGCATGGCACACTGAACTATCGAGTAGTCATCAGCTTTGCTCTGCCAGACATTCATAACATCTGGTGTTGCTCCAGCAGCAGGCCTGGCACCCAGCGGTGCTTCCAGGACGCAATTCTTTTGTGCAGCAATAAGGATAATCCTCAAGTTACGGACCCAGTTCGTGTAATTGCTACCATCATCTTTCAACTTTGCTTTCTCAAGGAACGCATTAAAATTCAACGGAACAACAGCACGGGCCATCTATCTACAATCAAACATAAACAAGCAAGATACTATCAGGTACTAAGTTCATGATAAATTTAAGTTCAATTAATCATATTACTTAAGAACTCCCACTTAGAAAGACATCCCTCTAATCTTCTAAGTGATCACGTGATCCAAATCAACTAAACCATAACCGATCATCACGTGAAATGGAGTAGTTTTCAATGGTGAACATCACTATGTTGATCATATCTACTATATGATTCACGCTCGACCTTTCGGTCTCAGTGTTCCGAGGCCATATCTGCATATGCTAGGCTCGTCAAGTTTAACCTGAGTATTCTGCATGTGCAGAACTGGCTTGCACCCGTTGTAGATGGACGTAGAGCTTATCACACCCGATCATCATGTGGTGTCTGGGCACGGCGAACTTTGGCAACGGTGCATACTCAGGGAGAATACTTTTATCTTGAAATTTAGTGAGAGATCATCTTATAATGCTACCGTCAATCAAAGCAAGATAAGATGCATAAAAGATAAACATCACATGCAATCAATATAAGTGATATGATATGGCCATCATCATCTTGTGCTTGTGATCTCCATCTCCGAAGCATCGTCATGATCACCATCGTCACTGGCGCGACACCTTGATCTCCATCGTAGCATCATTGTCGTCTCGCCAATCTTATGCTTCCACGACTATCGCTACCGCTTAGTGATAAAGTAAAGCATTACAGCGCGATTGCATTGCATACAATAAAGCGACAACCATATGGCTCCCGCCAGTTGCTGATAACTCGGTTACAAAACATGATCATCTCATACAATAAAATTTAGCATCATGTCTTGACCATATCACATCACAACATGCCCTGCAAAAACAAGTTAGACGTCCTCTACTTTGTTGTTGCAAGTTTTACGTGGCTGCTACGGGCTTAGCAAGAACCGTTCTTACCTACGCATCAAAACCACAACGATAGTTTGTCAAGTTGGTGCTGTTTTAACCTTCGCAAGGACCGGGCGTAGCCACACTCGGTTCAACTAAAGTTGGAGAAACTGACACCCGCCAGCCACCTGTGTGCAAAGCACGTCGGTAGAACCAGTCTCGTGTAAGCGTACGCGTAATGTTGGTCCAGGCCGCTTCATCCAACAATACCGCCGAACCAAAGTATGACATGCTGGTAAGCAGTATGACTTATATCGCCCACAACTCACTTGTGTTCTACTCGTGCATAACATCAACGCATAAAACCTAGGCTTGGATGCCACTGTTGGGGAACGTAGTAATTTCAAAATTTTCCTACGCACACGTAAGATCATGGTGATGCATAGCAACGAGAGGGAAGAGTGTTGTCTACGTACCCTCGTAGACCAGAAGCGGAAGCGTTAGCACAACGCGGTTGATGTAGTCGTACGTCTTCACGGCCCGACCGATCAAGCACCGAAACTACGGCACCTCCGAGTTCTAGCACACGTTCAGCTCGATGACGATCCCTGGACTCCGATCCAACAAAGTGTCGGGGATGAGTTCCGTCAGCACGATGGCGTGGTGACGATCTTGATGTTCTTCCGTCGCAGGGCTTCGCCTAAGCACCGCTACAAAATTATCGAGGATTATGGTGGAGGGGGGCACCGCACACGGCTAAGAGATCAATGATCAATTGTTGTGTCTGTGGGGTGCCCCCTGCCCCCGTATATAAAGGAGTGGAGGAGGGGGCCGGCCAAGGAGGGTGGCGCTCCCTAAGGGGGAGTCCAACTCCCACAGGGAGTAGGACTCCCCTTTTTCCTATTAGGAGTAGGAGAGGGAATGAAGAGGAAGGAGGGAGGAAGGAAAGGGGGGGGCAGCCCCCCTCCCAATTCGGATTGGGCTTGGGGGGGCGCGCCCCCTCCCTTGCTCCTTTCCCCTCCTTTCCACTAAGGCCCAATAAGGCCCATATACCTCCCGGGGGGTCCGATAACCTCCCGGTGATCTGGTATTGTCCCAATCTCACCCGGAACCTTTCCGGTGTCCAAATATAGTCGTCCAATATATCGATCTTTATGTCTCGACCATTTCGAGACTCCTCGTCAAGTCCGTGATCACATCTGGGACTCCGAACAACCTTCGGTACATCAAAATATATAAACTCATAATGAAACTGTCATCGTAACGTTAAGCGTGCGGACCCTACGGGTTCGAGAACAATGTAGACATGACCGAGACACGTCTCTGGTCAATAACCAATAGCGGAACCTGGATGCTCATATTGGCTCCTACATATTCTATGAAGATCTTTATCGGTCAGACCGCATAACGACATACGTTTGTTCCCTTTGTCATCGGTATGTTACTTGCCCGAGATTCGATCGTCGGTATCTCAATACCTAGTTCAATCTCGTTATCGGCAAGTATCTTTACTCGTTCTATAATACATCATCTTGCAACTAACTTATTAGTTGCATTGCTTGCAAGGCTTAAGTGATGTGCATTACCGAGAGGGCCCAGAGATACCTCTCCGACAATCGGAGTGACAAATCCTAATCTCGAAATACGCCAACCCAACATGTACCTTTGGAGACACCTGTAGAGCACCTTTATAATCACCCAGTTACTTTGTGACGTTTGGTAGCACACAAAGTGTTCCTCCGGTAAACGGGAGTTGCATAATCTCATAGTCATAGGAACATGTATAAGTCATGAAGAAAGCAATAGCAACATACTAAACAATCGGGTGCTAAGCTAATGGAATGGGTCATGTCAATCACATCATTCTCCTAATGGTGTGATCTCGTTAATCAAATGAAAACTCATGTCTATGGTTAGGAAACATAATCATCTTCGATTAATGAGCTAGTCAAGTAGAGGCATACTAGTGACACTTTATTTGTTTATGTATTCACACAAGTATTATGTTTCCGGTTAATACAATTCTAGCATGAATAATAAACATTTATCATGATATAAGGAAATAAATAATAACTTTATTATTGCCTCTAGGGCATATTTCCTTCAGCCTATATACATGATCATACCTAGATATTCACATAACTATGCTCAATTCTGTCAATTGCTCAATAGTAATTTGTTCACCCACCGTAGAATACTTATGCTCTTGAGAGAAGCCACTAGTGAAACCTATGGCCTCCGGGTCTCTTTCTCATCATACCAATCTCCATCACTTTACTATTGCTTTGCTTTTACTTTATTTACTTTGCATCTCTATACCAAAAATACCAAAAAAATATTATTTATCATCTCTATCAGATCTCACTTTCGTAAGTGACCGTGAAGGAATTGACAACCCCTAAGCGCGTTGGTTGTGTTGAGCTATTGTTTTTGTGTAGGTACGGGGGACTCGAGCGTAGCCTCCTACTGGATTGATACCTTGGTTCTCAAAAACTGAGGGAAATACTTATGCTACTTTGCTGCATCATCCCTTCCTCTTTGGGGAAATCCAACACAGTGCTCAAGAGGTAGCAACTCGCCATGCTCAGTAATAGCTAGTGGGGAGGGAACCACCTTACGATAGACTTGGGTGTTCTGTGGTCCTCCCTTGCGCTTGTTCTGAACCGGGGTTTTAGCTGGGGAAGTCACCTCCACCCCATCTTTCTGTGTCGCGTTCGACGTGCGAGATTCCTTTGTGCTATGTTGAGTATTGCTTCTCTCCTTCGTCGGATTATCTCCCGAGTTCCCTTTCCTATGATCCTCCGAGGCCCGCAAACTTGACTTGAACGCGAGGTCGCCGTTCTCATCCCTAGTCCCAGGATTAGGACAGAATAAATCTGAATGTCCCAAGCGGCCACACGAGAAACAAAAATGTGGGATTTGTTCATATTCAATGTCATACTGATCTGTACTTTTCCTCTTAGCCGATGTAATTAGGATCCATCTGCGGAGTGGTTTCTGGACTTCAACTGTGACGCGTGCTCGAAGAAACCCTCCTACAGGATCAATCTGAACGATGGAGGCATGCTTGTCAACCTGCTTGGCGATCGCCAAGCCCCAAGAATTGTTCCTCGGATTATAGGGCAGATTTACTACCCTAATCCAGACCGGTAGTTTATCAAACTTGAGTTCGGATGGTTGCATGTGCTCCTCAAATTCCTCCAAGATCACTGCATGCTTGTTGATGTGCCATGGTGATCCTTCCCAGACTCGGTCACGATCACGCTTTGATTCAAACTCAACAGCAAACATGTCTTCTCCCAAGGGCCACCAGGGTCTTCCGACGGTTCCTTCGTATTTTTATACCTTTATATATTGTAGCTTGGTGGCATCACGCGTGAATTGTGCTAGTATCAAGTACTTGCCCTGTTTTGCTCAAACCAGGAAACCAGGAGCAGAGCAGAGTATGCACAGCTGCACATTGTTAGGAGTGCTACGGTTCAGTTTCGCAGTTAAGCATGGATGAACAAGTTAATTTTTTTTGAGAATCACCGGGGGAAGAGTCCCTCCACCTGAATATATTGCTCAAAGTGGCCATAATGCCAGGAGAGTGATCCAGTTTATAAGGAAAACCGGATCGAAAACCTTAACAAATTGACCCCGTTTATGAGGAAAACTTCCCCGAAAACCAGACAAGTAACGAGTGTTACAAGAAAAGGAGAGGAACAGGACGCCCAACATAAGGCAAGACCTAGCTTGCATACTAACAGGACCAGGTAGATGAGGGGTGCGTCGAGGGATCACAATACCAAGACTCTACAAACAGCCTAACGCACCGCACCGGCGTGCGTATCAAACCCCACAGCACAACGGAGGAGCATCCACAATCAACGAGTGCCAAATCTTAACACGAACCTCGTGCCAAAGCTTAACACGAACTTTGACTGAGCGCTCCGCCACAGAAGTTCAAGACGATTAGCAAGTCGGGAGGCGTCATTGCGTCGTCCTTAAGCAAAGGTGAACCAAGACGAGACCAAGAGCCCGAGGCTCGCCTCAACAGAGCAGGGGCATGAGCATGCATAGAGCAGGCCAGAGACCACACGCAGGACAGCCGAAGAGAAACACCTGAAGAAGAACACACCACCCTCGGTCCTGAGCAGGCCGCACCACCACGACCAACCCATGAAGCGTGCAAACAGGATCCAAAGTTCTTCCAGGCGACGCCCCAAAGAGGGAAGCGACGATGCCGGCGCCGTCGCCCGACCCAACTGGGTCTTAGGCTTTCGCCCGAAGAACTGGATCCAAGGGTGCGTGAAGGGTGGACTCCACGGCGGCGCCTCCAAGAAGGTGAAACGACGTCCACAGACGCCGACGCTGTCGGCCGACAAGAGCACGGCAAGCTTTTGCCCGGAGCAACACCCACACCCACACCCCCACGCATAGCACCTCCGCTGACCCGCACACCTCCCACGAAACCATCGCGCCATGACCAAGCAGGAGCCACCACAATCCTCGCCGCCGGCTAGACGCCGACGAGCCGAACATGGCCGAAACAAGCCAGATCCAGCAACCCACTGTTGCTGCAACGCCACAAAAGAGCCCCGAGCAAGAAGGGAGGGCCACCACCTCACCCCAACTCGCCGGACGAGCTACCAGATCGGCAGCCGACTGGCCGAAGCCCCAGCCTAAACCACCACGGCACCTAGCCGGAGAAGACGCTGCAGGAGGCCTCCAGGACGCGCAACAGAGGAGCCGAGCCTCCCTCCACCGCCCGCGCCAGCCGCCGCCTGCGGATCCCAGATCGGATCGGGACCGAACAGGCCCGACGACTGCGCGCACAGCGACGGTGCGCCCACCACCGCGACCAGCGCACGCCGAAGACCGCCCTCGCCGCGAGCAAGGACGCTGCCCCGGAGCCGAACGCCGGACAGCCGCCACCCGCATGCGAGATCCCCTCCTCCCGAGTGAGCAGCGGCCAGAGAGCACCCCGCCGCCGCCGGCTCCGCGCAAGCTTTACCTGCCGGAGGTCACCGGCGACGGCGAGGGAGAGAGGGGCTGGTGAGGGGAGGCTGCGGGAGGAGCGGGGTCGCCGCCCGTGTCGCCCCGGGGAGGGAGCGGCGCGGGGGCTGAAGTGATGTTACCGCTTCAATGACCTCCCTGAACAAGTTATCAATTGTATCATCTCTACCGTAGAACCGATTAGAATTTAGAAGTAGAAAGCATCCCAAACATTGAGCAAGATACTACTGTATTCCGAAGAAACAGAAACTGAACCCGAGGGATACGTAGTACATTCAGCAGCCAGCGGCAACGAGACACTGGAACTTCTTCAGCCGTACTCTTAATCTCACTCTGCAATGTACGACTAGAACTTGATTGCTGACAGATTTGAAAGATCAAACAGTTGTACAATCCAAACACAAACGAGGTACCAACAAAAAAAAAGAGTCAAAAACACAACACTCTTATGCAATGTTCTTGGCACGCAGCACAAACACAAAAATGTCATCAGGCCTTGCTAGAACGATCGACCACTAGCACACACTGAAAGTCTGAAACCTTCATGCTCAGCTTCTTCTACTGTCAACTAGCTAGAGTCACAGAAACTTCAGTGCCAACTTGTTTGTCCATACAGGCTACTGATCACTCACTAGCACTTCTTCTGCGGCTGCCTGATTCGATTCAGACATCTCGTGTGCCGTGCCGCCGTCACGCGACGCCGGTGCTGTTGGCGGCCGCCGACCAGCAGTACATGCTGGTGGCCGCGGTCCTCATGGTGCTGGTCGACCCGCACTCGCTGTCGTGGACGGACGCGCTCGACATGTCCAGCCTCACGCCCCACGGGCACGCCGCGCTCGCCTGCGACTGGCACCGCTGGACGCGCACGCCGCCCTTCGGGGACGCCAGCCCGCGCGCGGCGGCCTGCGCCGGCCCCTCCAGCGACGCCCTGCGCCGGCCCCCGCTGGCCTGCCTCTCCCACGGCGACGCCGCCTCGGGGGCCGACGACACCGACGCGCGCTGCCTGGGCGCGCTCTGCGACCGCGCCTTGGCGCGCGATGACTGCGTGTTCGCCATGTAGCTGGGGAACAGGAGCGGGTGGTCCGCGTCAGCGCCGGCGCCGGCGACGTGGCCCTGCTGCGGCTGCTTGCACGACGCGTCCGAGGCGTAGTAGTGGTGGTACGGGCTGGCCCGCGCGGTGCCGAAGGAGAAGTCCTCGTACCGCCCGCTGTAGGACCGCCCGCTCGCGTCCGTCAGCGCCGACGGCGTCGGCGACACCTTCTGGTACAGCTCCACCTTGGACGGCGTGCGGCAGAGCGGCGTGGCGTAGCAGCTGCTGCGCCGGGAGGTCCTCGGCGTGCAGTGCACGTCGCCCGCCCCGGTGTCCACCTCCACGATCTTGATGTTCTCCTCCGTCTCCTGCATTCCACAACGAAATTTAGTTCCAGACTTTTCGATGGTTCGGTCCGTGTGTCTCCATTATTATCCAGCCAAAGTTTAAGAGAGGCCCATCATTCGCACGCACCTGATGCTGCCGGAGCCGGGGATGGTGCGGCGAGCGGCGTGTGGGCGTCATCCGTGGCGTGCGGAGGGGCCTCTCGACGTCGTCGAGGAGGCGGAGGCGCGCCGTGCGTGCCCTGTCCTGGGCGGCGACGAGCGCTTGCATGCAGCGCAGCGTGTGGCTGGCCTGCCGCCGGACGAGGTGGCCGCGCACGAGCGCCTGCAGCTTCACCAGCCCCCTGAGCGCGCACAGCGCCTTCCTCGCCTGCGCGTCGATCCCGAGGAACGAACCAAGCAGCCTCTCATCAGATAAATAGAAAGAATGCAAATGTGCGATGACTTTCGCGCGGATCAAGAACCGGGGGATCGACGCGAACGCGGCGCGACTCACCAGGTAGGATCTGAAGACGGACTGAATCTTGATGGCCGCGGCCTCCTCAATGCCGATGACGGTGCGCTTCGACCCCGGCGCGGACGCGGCGTACCGGACGACGGCCGCGGCGGCCTGTTTGGCCGCCACCGCGGCCTCGGCTGCGGCCGCGGTAGCAATCGCCACCGCGATGGCGCTCTGGTCCGGGTCCAGCACCCGCGGCTCCAAGAACGCGGCATCCTTCCCCGGCCCGGCGCCCACAGCCGTCGCAGGCCGCCGGAAGCTCCACCTCCTCTTCTCCTTGGCCCCCGGAGTCGACGCCGGCGTCACCGACGCCTGCGAACTCCACGCCGGCACCCACCGCGGCGTCTCCTCGGGGCCGGTCTTGTGGTCCCCGGCGTCCTTGCCTCTGTCCTTCTTGCCCGGCAAGAAGCTTCGGAGCCACCTGCCCGCCTTGCCCATCCGCGCCGGCGGGTCAGAGCAAGCTCTGATCGGCCCCTGTCAAGCACTGCGCGACCTTGCCGACTGCGAGGGCCAGCACTCAGCAGTAGCATTGCCGCAGAAGCGACCTTCGATCCGCTGATCGCTCTGCCATGTGCTCTCTCTCTCTCTCTCTCTCTCTCTGCTACGTGTGCCTTGCCTTGTGCGATCCACTGTGGGACGTGGTGGGCTGCACGGGAATATATTTAGGCGCGACGACGCCATGGCCATGTGCGGCGGGCGACGCGGTGCATGCTCTGGCTGGGCTGGGCGCGCACCTGTAATAAGTGCGAGCACGCAGGCACAGGCACGTACCGTTGCACTACGTACATGGCGCGTTTATTGTCCGGTCGTAGTACCGGCAGCGTCCGCGCGTAGCAGAATGGAATTTTTGGGGTTGCAGCTGGTCGGCCTAGGGCTAGCCCGCTGTAGCGTCCGGCCCTGTTTTGTGCTGGCGACGCGCGCTTCCCGCTCCCAGCGCTAGCACCAAGGGTTTGGGTTTTGGAGAGCCTGATGCTCTGCAATCATCATTCATCAATGTTGGTCCTGGCAAAGAAAATACTTTGCTTGCCCAACGTTTGAGATGAGCTGGCCTGGCGGGGTGAAAAGCTGATTTACGAGGATCGATCGTGGTAGTACTAACTTGTTCCCAAAGCGATGCTGCGTAACCTCGTGCCTTCAATCAGCGAGCTTTTCACGGAGCCATCCTAGCGTACATTGCAGTTTCACTCGATTGATAGCAAGAGCATCTGCAGCCGGACTGACAAATCCGGCACCCTATACGCCCGCGGACGCGTCCGAGCACGTCCGCAGACAGCACCCACCGGCTCCTCATATATTGTGTTATACATCTATATATCTCAAATTTTGATCCTTAAATCCATGCAACCCATCCCGAACGAGCTGCAGCAAGTCACATACGTCGACCGCTGGCATCTGCGTCGGCAGAAGGCTCTCCGAAATGGCCCAGCCGGCCGTCGAATCCTCCTCTGTCCCAACAGGGTCGGACTGCGTAATTCGTGCCGGCGCTCGGATGGAAGGGGTGCGGGGGTCCGGGCGCGGCGGAGGAGAAAATGCTTCACCATGTCCGAACCTCCCTGCGCCCGCCGCCACCTCCCTCTCTTGCTGTCGGCGTCACCGCAACTTCTGGGCCACGTTCTCCGCATTGCAAGACGGAGCCGACAAAAGGGACGCCAACGGACGAAGCGGACTGCGTCTCCGTCGCGGCGGTCGGGGATGAGCTGGACGACATCTCCGGTGATGGATCGGGCTAGGTGATGAGGATGGGAAGCAAGGGTGGAGGACGGCGAGGGCGCGGAAAAGCTTGGAGGATGGCGGGAGGAGGAGGAAAGATTTGGTGCAATTGAAGGTGGGATCGTGCTGTCGGGTCCGGTGTGACGGGCGTGCCCGGACGCCCCCATATTCGCCCCATATTTGGCCTTGACATGAGGGGGTGCCGGTCAAGCCGGATATTTGAGGCCCGTTTAAAAAGCTCGTCAGGGTCGAAAAATTGTGACCGGCTGTAGATGCTCTAAGCGATAGGGGGATAATAATTGATGGTTTTATTTTTACAGAATCTTGGTTTACCGATGGAACTGGGTGGCACGATGATGGAATGATGATGATGATGCCAGCCAGGTTTGACCGTGGTTAAAATAAGGTGTAGGCGGATCTGGGTCCTCGTCAGCGCTCCTGCATGTGGTGAGCAATGCAGATAGACGCAGCACTCCAGTTTCTTATCCCAAACTGCACATCTCTCATTTGAAAAATCAGAGGCAACTGGATTCTGGAGGCCACTCACACATGGCCCAGCTTATGTGCGTCGTCAAATGATCAGCTCCGCTCCTTTTTAACTAACCCAATCTAGGCTTTCTAGCGCATGATCCGATGACAACCACTGGCAGTGTACGGACGCACTGCTAGTTTACCATATCATGGGCGAGCCCTTTTAACCAGCTTCCCCAACTGTTACCATGTGTTCCAGAGCTGTTGCGACGCAGTACCTACAGACGGACGGACGGACGGACGGACCCTGGGGTTTCAAAACGAGATCCGACGGTCTCTTGTGCAGGGTGCAGTGAGCGGCGCGCGCGTATGGCTCGGGTGCTCGGCTCGCCTGTGCCTGTGGGGGCTGGACGGACATGATGGGTTAAATGTGCTAGCCTGGACAGGGCATCTCGTGCATGGTGGATGGGGGGACACGACCAGGGGACGTACCGGGACGAACAAATCCCATTCAATTCTAGTACGTACGTACGCAGTCGATCTATCTATCTAGATATCTGGGGCCTCTCTCTCCCTCCCTCTAATCCAGTTCAAACGCCTGGATTTGAACCTTGCTCCGCCCAATTGCCGCCACGGGGAGAGCCATTCGGGTAGCTCGCGTGGCGTGGGGCTTGCTGTTGCTGGTTTTGGTTTTGAACACGTCTGGCTCTTCTCCACTACGTATGTATGATATATCCAGGCTTGAAATTCATTGCATGTTACCTGCCTCGTCCGGTCGTCACTGCTGAGCTATCAACTATGTTAGAATATAGAGTTGTAATCTCAACCTCCTTCCTTCTCTTGTATTCTATCCAAACTCTTTCTGTCATAACCTTGTACGTCAAGCCAGGCTTCGGCCACGCATCAATATAAACTACCACGCGGCTCCCTCGATGGAGTAGAAACGCTTCATATCTTTCATGGTAATCAGAGCCACCTCTTCTCATACATCTAGCCACAATCCAAAACCCTAGAAACCACACATCATCGTCTCCATGGCTTCCTCCGCCGGCGTCTCCCTCAACCTTGGATCGCCGCCGTCTGAGAAGCTCGCAAGAGGTAATTTCATCCTCTGGAAGACGCAGGTCCTCCCAGCCCTGCGAGGCGCGCAGGTGACGGGGCTCCTGGACAACACCGATGCCGCTCCACCCAAGATGGTGGAGATCACGAAGGCAGACAAGACCACGGCCCTAGAGCCGAATCCCCTATACGGACCCTGGATCGCCAAAGATCAGCAGGTTCTATCATACCTTCTCAATTCCATGTCTCCAGAAATTCTTGCACAAGTTGTTGGGAAAGATTTCACCTTTGAGCTCTGGACGACGGTGACAAATCTCTTCGCCTCACAATCTCAGTCTCGGATTACTAATCTGAGAATCGCCATCACCAATACCAAGAAGGGCTCGATGTCAAGCTCGGCGTATATGGCGAAGATGAAAAGTCTTGGGGATGAACTAGCTGCTGCAGGTCGTCCCGTATCTGATCCGGAGATGGTAGACTATATTCTGGCCGGACTGGACCGCGACTACGACCCCGTGGTGGCGGCGATCGGCGCTGTCAAAAACATCATCACAGCCGGCGATCTTTTTGCCCAGATTGCTGCCTTTGATCAAAGGATGGAGATGCTAGGCGACTCATCTTCAGGCGGGTTCTATTCATCCGCTAATGCGGTCTACAGAGGCCGTGGCCAGTCCCGTGGCAGATCTCGCGGGCGTGGAGGAAGAGGCCGTGGCCGTGGTGATCGTGGTGACCGCGGTGACCGACAGTCGTCTTCCTCCAATGGAGGCGGCGGATTCAGAGGCCGTCCTCGACAGCAACAGCAATAGCAGGCTCGTGAGCAACAGCATGACTATCCAGAATGTCAGATATGCTACAGACACCATCCAGGAGGTGCACGAGTTTGCTGGTGGCGTTATGAAGAAAACGACCAGGAAGAAAAGCAGGTGCATGCAGTCTCCTATGGCGTGGACACCAACTGGTACGCCGACAGTGCAGCAACAAACCACATCACAGGTGAACTTGACAAGTTGACGATGCGGGAGAAGTACAATGGAGGCGACCAAATTCGCACGGCAAGCGGTTCTGGTATGGATATCACACACATTGGTAGTTCAATTGTTAAAACCCCCGTGAAAAATTTACACTTGACCAATGTCTTGCATGTTCCTCAAACCTCTAAAAATCTTGTTTCCGTTCATCGATTCACTCTTGATAACAATGTTCTTATTGAATTCTATCCTTATTTTTTCTTGGTTAAGGACTTGAAAACAAGGAGAGTCATTCTTAGAGGACGGTGCGTGGGAGGACTCTACCCACTCATATCATTATCATCATCATCATCTTCATGGTCCAATAAACAAGCAAATATTGTCACCAAGCTATCTACATCAAGGTGGCATAGTCGTTTAGGTCATCCATCTTCAGTCATAGTTAGATATGTTCTTAGCAAAAATAAACTCTCTTATGAGCCTAGTAGTGAGTCAGTTTGTGATCCGTGTCAACAAGCAAAAAGTCATCAATTACCTTACCCAATTTCTACTAGTGTGTCTACTGCCCCTTTACAACTTATCTTTTCAGATGTATGGGGGCCAGCTCCTATTTCAGTTGGTAGATTTTCCTATTATGTAAGTTTTATTGATGACTATAGTAAATTTACTTGGATTTATCTGTTGAAAAAGCGATCTGATGTATTCCAAGTTTTCCTCAATTTCCAAAATCTTGTTGAACGCAAACTGAACTCTAAAATCATTGCTATGCAAAGTGACTGGGGTGATGAGTATGAAAAACTAAATTCTTTCTTTCAAAAACTTGGCATATCACACCATGTATCTTGTCCTCATGCTCACCAACAAAATGGATCCGCTGAAAGAAAGCACCGTCACATAGTTGATATGGGGCTTGCCTTGTTAGCAAATGCTTCCATGCCGCTTAAATTTTGGGATGAAGCATTCTTAACTGCTACATATCTCATCAACTTGCTTCCAAGTAAAGTTATCAAATTTGAAACACCCATTACACGACTTCTTGGTGTCACACCCAACTATACATCTCTTCGTATTTTTGGTTGTGCCTGTTGGCCCAATCTTAGGCCTTACAACACACGCAAACTCGCTTTCCGCTCAAAACGGTGTGTCTTTTTAGGCTATAGCCCCATGCATAAAGGGGTCAAGTGCCTTGATGTTCCTACGGGTCGGGTGTATATATCCAGAGATGTTGTATTTGATGAGTCAGTGTTTCCCTTTGCATCCCTTCATCCTAATGCTGGTGCACTTCTCCGCAAAGAAGTTCTTCTTCTTCCTTCACATCTTCGATCTTTTGATCATGGGGGCGACAACAATTGTACTAACCAATGTGATGATATTCCTGCTGGTACTGGTCTTTCTCTTATGCCTGTGCAGGTCCCTGGAGAAAACGGTGCTCAAAATGACCAAGATCTCGAAAATATGGCTGGTTTTGATCCTATATTTCATGCTGAGGAAGGAGACGAAGCTGGCACAGATGACGAAGAAGATCTGGCGGCGCCTGCCACCCCTGCACGCGCGCAGATCTCGGATCACGCGACCGCATCCGCCTCGGATCAAGCCCCTGATGGCTCCAATCCTGGATCCAGGGCGGGCCACTCCCGTGCTGCCGCGTCAGCTTCAGGCGGGACCAGCAGCGGGGCCGAATCCCCCTCGCCCCGCGCGCCAGCGTCAGGCGGGACCAGCGGCGGGACCAGATCCTCCCCGCACCACGCGCGCCTCCAGTCGCGGTCGGGTGGCGGATCCTCTGCGCCAGTGCCTGCAGAAGGGGCAGCCACACCAGAAGCCATAGGATCCCCTGCGCATATGACGACAGATCAGTCCACTGCATCAGCAGATTCTCCTGGATCTTCTGTGGCAAGTATACCAGCGGTGCAGCGAGAGGTTTCTTCACGTGTTATGACCCGGCTACAGAAAGGTATACGGAATCCTAAAATTAGGAAAGATGGAACTATACCATATGGAATGTTGTGTATTTTAGGAGAACCAACATCGTTGAAGAATGCACTTGATGATCCTAAATGGAAAAAGGCAATGGATGAGGAGTATTCTGCGCTCATGAGGAATAAGACTTGGCATCTTGTACCAAATCAGAGAGGTAAAAATATTATTGATTGCAAATGGGTGTATAGAATTAAGAAGAAGGCAGATGGCTCCATTGACAGATATAAGGCACGTCTAGTTGCAAAGGGCTTTAAGCAACGTTATGGCATTGACTATGAGGACACCTTTAGTCCCGTTGTGAAAGCTGCAACTATCAGACTTGTGTTAGCCATTGCTGTATCCAGAGGATGGAGTTTAAGGCAGCTAGATGTACAGAATGCGTTTCTGCACGGTGTTCTGGAAGAGGAAGTGTTTATGAGACAACCACCTGGGTATGAGAGTAAGAAATTGCCACAGTATGTCTGCAAGCTTGATAAAGCACTCTATGGTCTAAAGCAAGCACCCAGAGCATGGTATTCCAGATTGAGCTCACAGTTAAAATATCTTGGCTTTGTTGCTTCCAAGGCTGACACATCCTTGTTTATTTATAACAAGGCAGGAGTAGTCATTTTTGTGCTTATATATGTTGATGATATCATAGTTGCAAGTTCTTCACAAAATGCTACTAATGCTCTTTTGCATGATTTGAGCTCAGAGTTTGCCTTGAAGGACCTAGGTGATTTGCATTTCTTCTTGGGTATTGAAGTCAAGAAAACTCAAGATGGTATTGTGTTAAATCAGGAAAAATATATTCTTGAGCTTCTGTCTCGCATGGGGATGAAAAATTGCAAGCCAATGCCTACACCTTTATCCTCCTCAGAAAGTCTCTCGGCATATGAGGGTGAGCCACTTCAAGAGGAGGAGAGTACAAGGTATAGGAGTACTGTGGGAGCACTACAATATTTAACTCTCACACGTCCAGATATCTCATTTGCTGTCAACAAGGTTTGTCAATATCTTCATGCACCTACTTCTGCACATTGGTCAGCTGTCAAGAGGATTGTGAGATATGTGAAACATACTATGGGAATAGGACTTCATTTCAAACGGTCTAATTCTTCTCTTGTGAGTGCATTCTCTGATGCTGACTGGGCAGGATGTAGTGATGACAGAAGATCAACTGGAGGTTTTGCAGTGTTCTTTGGATCTAATCTTATCTCCTGGAGTGCTAGAAAGCAAGCTACTGTGTCACGCTCAAGTACAGAAGCTGAATACAAGTCTTTGGCTAATGCAACTGCTGAGATCATTTGGGTTGAATCACTTCTTGAGGAATTGGGAATCAAGAAGAATCGTATCTCATGTTTATGGTGTGATAATTTGGGAGCAACATATCTGTCTGCAAATCCAGTGTTCCATGCCAGGACAAAGCACATAGAAATTGATTTTCACTTTGTACGAGAAAGGGTTGCGGCAAGGAAACTTGAGATTCGATTTATTCCTTCTAAGGATCAAGTGGCTGACGGTTTTACAAAAGCACTACCAGCAAGACCATTTGAAGAATTCAAGAGTAATCTTAACTTAGGTTAGTTGAGATTAAGGGAGGGTGTTAGAATATAGAGTTGTAATCTCAACCTCCTTCCTTCTCTTGTATTCTATCCAAACTCTTTCTGTCATAACCTTGTACGTCAAGCCAGGCTTCGGCCACGCATCAATATAAACTACCACGCGGCTCCCTCGATGGAGTAGGAACACTTCATATCTTTCAAACTACTCCCTCCGTCCCAAAATATAAAAACGCTTTTAACACTAGCATAGTGTCAAAAACGTTCTTATATTCTGGGACAGAGGAAGTAGTATGATAGCACTATGATTAATACTACTTCAGAAAAGAAATGCTATGGTAAATGATTGCAAATTGGACATGCATCTTTCTGAAGTGGAGCTAGGATTAGGATGGATCTGTATCTGACTGCAGAGACAAAAGAATCATGCTCGTCGAACTGGGTGCAAACAATGTAGGAGTATTAGCTAGACAGTACTAGATCAGAAGATATAGCAGAGCACGTGGTGTCTGGATCTGGACCATTACAAAACACACCGCCAATTAACTGCCTTATCATGGTTATCCACTAGGTTAGGAATTTTTCTGGGATTAAGTATCTACTGTAGCAGTGTGCATCCGGAATGAGCTGGGTTAGGTTTAAGTAACTAATCCCTGCGTGTATTCTCCATTAGACGACACCAAGTTAATGACTGGTGGTAAACTGAAGGGGTGGTGATTCCTTTCTTCTTCCTCCGTCGCAAGTGGATGCTTGGTACTTGACGTGCGAGGATGCTTGGTACGTACGTACTTGATGCGTGTGGATGATTGACGGACGCCTAGCGCTCCTACCACCTTTGCAAATAAGGGATTATGCACGCACACACGCACACAGATCATTTCCAGTAGGAGTGGATGAGATTAAAGCTGGTCTTTTTCCTTTCTTCTTTAGTGCGCTTTCAACCTTTACAGAAGGGCGGTCACATGGGATGCAGGATACGTACATACCTTGCGGTTCAGGGTTTGGTTGGTCATCCCAACAAGAACTTTCCAAGAAAATCCACCGAGAAGGGCAAAAGGGGTGATGGTTTTATCCTCTGGCAGGGCACTGGACACGTACCCGCCAAGGAAAGTCTTCCTCCATCTTTTCCGGGTGCGCTGTGAGACGTTATCTCTCTCTTTGGACTTTTCTTTTCTTTCTCTTGTGCGCGGGTCCTGTGTTGTACTTGTACGTGGCGCAGGCGAAGCCAGATTCCGGAGAGAAACGCTGGTCAAATTTGCCGCTTGAGGCCGGGAGAGGGACAACCATGCTAACCAACGTACTGGTGCACCGATGCTGCTGAGCACAGCCTCACTTGAGCCCATGGTCGTCGAGCCACGCCGGCGCCGCAGCATCAACATGCAAGCAATCTGACAACGCGCTCTGTTGAGAAATGGTGTGATCTAGTGAAGGATTAGGGCATCTTCAATGCCGACCCATAAATTTTCTCCTGCATCCGACTATGATCAGAAGGGACCAGTGCAACGCTGCCCGCATATATTTCAACCCACATTTGAACTAAGCGGACGAAATTCATGCAAACCGGTCAATATTCATCAAACTTCGGATAGAAAATAGCACAAATCATCCATACTTAGTGTCGTAGAAGTGTCACGGCATATGTCCTTGTAGAAGGACTTAGTTGTGGAGCCATTACGACGAGGTTAGCTTAAAGGGGTTAAACGGGACAAAGGACACAACGAGTTTATACTGGTTCGCCCCCTTGCGGTGAAGGTAAAGGCCTACTCCAGTTTGAGGTGGTATTGCTAGGGTTTCGATTACCAGGTAGCAAATACGCTTTGCCTGACTTTCGACTTGTTGTTTCTTGCCCTAAGCCGCTGCGGGGTCGTCCCCTTATATACATGGGTTGACGCCCTGCGGCCTACTGAGTCCCGGCCGGCTCATACAAACGTGTCCGACTCGACAACTTATCTTACATGCCTTACAATACAAGTTTACATATACATGACGGTTTACACTTACGGGTCTTAAGCCACCCCCAGACTTGGGCCTTTTACCAAGCCTATCTATGAACCGCCATCTTAGTATATTCTTGGTCTTCATTTAGATGAACCGCCATAATGGATGACCCGGCCCCACCCGGGCAGGTCATATCTGATAGTTATATTCCTAACATTAGGCCCCAGGTTGTTTTAAACTTGTTCATATCAATCTTCAACATTTAAAAAAAATCCTTCTTCATCTTCCTGTGCCATGCTGTAACACGCCATGACATCGTCTCCGGAAATTGCGGTAACCCGCCGTGACGTCACCTATAATTAATACGACACACGGCCCAAATAAATCTTTTTCTTAACTGACCCTTCCGAAAATCGAGGCGCTCACGCCATCACATATCCACCTTCAGAGACTTTGTCAAAGTCGGGTACTTGCCTACAAAGAGTGTTATGCATTACCGCGCCCCTGAACCGGGCGAGGAAAGACCTCAGCCAAAGGATGGCGAAGCCATTGTATTCACTGATCACATGAACCGGGGCTTCTCACCGTCCAATTCTAAATTTTTCTGAGATGTTCTGCACTTCTTCCAACTCCATCCTCAAGACATCGGACCCAACTCCGTGTCAAATATCTGTAACTTTCAAGTCTTCTGTGAAGTATACCTTCAAGAGGAGCCCAAAATCGACCTATTTAGAGAATATTTTTATTTGAACCGCCAAAATGAGTTCACCAACGGGCCCAGCTTGGAACTTGGTGGAATCTGGATTCAACGCAGAAGAGACGCCATCTTCCCTTATGCACTCCTGCCGAGTCACCCAAAGGATTGGAATCAGACATGGTTTTACTGCAAAGATGCCTCTCCGGCTGACGAGAATCCACGGCCGGGTTACCGTGTTGAGCGCCTGGACTCAAAGCGCAATCTTCCTGAGAAACTTACCACTTCTAAACGGGCAAAACTTGCTCCTACCATTGCAAAGGTTACAGCTCTGCTAGGAAACGGTTTAACTGGCGTTGACCTGGTCAGGTGCTGGGTTTCTTGGCGGATCATACCTTTGAGTCGCCGCTCCGGCTTAATGTGCACTTAAACTGGTGGTGTAAAGGATCCACTGCGCCACAGCTCTGCACCATTAACTGATGAGGCGGTAAATGAAATGGTTAAGTCCCTTCTGAATGAAGATCCAGAAGATTGCATTAAAATGGGTGTGGCCCCTTTCTGCAAGCTTAACCCGCCACCGGATGTGAGTCTTTGAATTTATTTATCTTTACCTCATTATTCAAACATTTAACTCAACCTTTGATGACTTTTACAGGCTAAGTCTGATTTTTGGAAGAAGACATATGATCATGAAGCCGCCAAGAACGCTAGGGCTGCCAAGAAAACCGTCAAGAAGACAACCAAGAAAAAGAAGAAACCAAGTGCCTCTGATCTGCTTAATCTGGATGACACCTCTGAGTCGGAGGTAGCCCTTGACTCTCTTGGCTTGTTTTTCAATCATCTTATTGACACTGACTATTATCAGGATGACACGGGAGCCAGCCAAGCAGTTGAAGAAGAGGTAACTATTATTTCCTCCGGCTCCGAACCTTTGCCAAGACAGAAACTTCGGCAAGTAACCCGGAAAGTAAGGTTTTCACACCCTTTGGCTTATTTAGATCCTCAATTTCTTTTGAAATGACAGCAACACGAGAATCGACGCCAGAACCGGACCAGCGGAGGTGAAGAATTGTCCTCCGGCTTACCGAACATTCCCGCTCCTCGAAAACGACAAAATAAGGTTATTTTTTAACTTACTCCTTTAACCCGCTGGCGGGTCTTATTTGCCTATTACTTAACTCTGTTGATGACTATTATCCAGGAACTTGCCCGTTCTTCCTCCGGCGACTCATCGCAAACCGAGTTGCCGGCTTTTAAAACTGCCCCTGGGTAATAGCAATTAATTTTACTCTATAACTCTTTATACTCTTATATTTATACTGACTTGTCATAACCCGTGCAGTGGTCAAGCAAAGCCTAACAAGAAGGCAAAGGTGACCAAGCCAATTGAGGCACCTGAAGTTGCTGAGCCGGAGCGGCAAGTCCCTGTACCTGAAGCTCTAACAAACAGCCAGAAGAACCTGCCACTGATGCTCTGCCTGAGATTCCTGACCTGCACCGTACAAACCATCAAGCAAATGTAAACATCCTAAAGGCAAACCTTGGCACATTATTTTTATAATACAATGGAATTGTACAAGGGGATAATTATTTTTATTGAAAATTTTCAATAATCAAGATTCACAAAGTTGCCGTGAGCATGAACAAAGTTCAAGGAGCTCTCCCACTTCAATAATGCTTGTCTCTCTCACTTTCACTTTCCTTTTTGAAAAGTTTTGGGTTCCCCTCTTTATTTTTGTTGTTTTTAAACTACATGAAAGCACTCAACAGAAATAAATGACTCTCTAAAACTTCCGGGTTGTCTCCCTGGCAGCGCTTTATTTAAAGCCATTAAGCTAGGCATATAGTGCCCAAGTAGTGAATCCATCCAGATCCCAAGGTATATCAAAGCCAATTTTAATTAACAATGATTTGTAATTTAGTAGTGAGCACAAAGTAACATATATCATGCAACAACGAAGTCTAACTCTCTTCCTATGCATCAGCATGTCATAAAAGAACAATTCATGCACACAAAGTAAAGGCCAATGCATAGTATAAACAGTTTCTTACAATTTTATCATGTGGGAAGCATAGAGAGGTGGAGATATAGTTCCTCTCTCATAATAATTGCAAGTAGGAGCATCAAGCACATGCATATGATATTCATCAAAATCATCATGTGTAACGGTAAAAGGCAACCCATCAATATAATCCTTAATAAGGGCAAACTTCTCCGATATAGTGTAGTTGGGAGAATTCAAAAAGATAATAAGACTATCATGCGTGGGTGCAATAGCAACAATTTCATGTTTAACATAAGTAACTATAGCAAGTTCATCTCCATAAGCATAATTCATATTGGCATCTTGGCCACAAGCATAGCAAGCATCATCAAAAAGGGACATTTCAAAAGAATCAACGGGATCATAGCATTCAACCTTCGGTAAGCATGAAGGGAAATTAAACAATGTATGAGTTGAAGAGTTACTCTCATTAGAAGGTGGGCACGGGTGATCAATCCACTCTTCCTCCTTTTGTTCTTCGCTCTCCTCCTCATCTTTTTCATCCAATGAGCTCACAGTTTCATCAATTTCTTCTTCCATAGATTCCTGCAAAATATTAGTCTCTTCTTGCACAGACTTTCTTAATAAGCGCATTAATATAGGAATTATATTCATAATTATCATAGCAATATTTTGGAATAGCTAAATTTTCAGGCCTATAAACATCATCATCAAAAGCTTCATACTTTTCAAACAAAGATTCAATTTCATAAGCACCCTTAAAAGAAACAAATTCTTCTATTTGTTCCACATCATAGTAATCATATATACCATTAGCATAAGAAGCTAAGGTTTCATGATCATTAAATTCACATGAAAATGGAAGGTGTGGAGCCTTCATCCTAGAGCAACAAGTATAATCATATCTCAAGCATAGTTTCCTAGCATACCAATACAATATATAAATTTGATCCCATAATAGTTTCCCTTTTTGTGTCAAGCGATAATCCCTAAAGTATTCACGTTGATCCAAGGTTACTCCCATTACCAGATTGAATGAGGTTTTCTCAGGATTATCAAAGTGGTACATAATATTTTTCACATATTGAGCATCGAGGGTTTTAGGAGGTTCCCCATCTCCATGAGTAGCAGGTACACCTAATTTTTTTGGTATTTCTTGTTCCATATCCATAACTAAAGATAGAGAACAACTAATAATAGCAAATAAAAATTACTTAGTGACAAAGCAAACAAGCACACACGAGAATATTCACCCCACGCTATTGCTCCCTGGCAACGGCGCCAGAAAAAGGTCTTGATAACCCACAAGTATAGGGGATCAATTGTAGCCTCTTTCGATAAGTAAGAGTGTCGAACCCAACGAGGAGCTAAAGGTAGAACAAATATCCCCTCAAGTTCTATCGACCACCGATACAACTCTACGCACGCTTGACGTTCGCTTTACCTAGAACAAGTATGAAACTAGAAGTACTTGGTAGGTGTTGTTGGATAGGTTTGCAAGATAATATAGAGCATGTAAATAAAAAGTAGGGGCTGTTTAGATAAAGAAATAACTAAGTTAGTTTTAGTAGAGAGCTTTTTTTACGATAAAGTTATTTGTCCCTAGGCAATCGATAACTAGACCGGTAATCATTATTGCAATTTTATATGAGGGAGAGGCATAAGCTAACATACTTTCTCTACTTGGATCATATGCACTTATGATTGGAACTCTAGCAAGCATCCGCAACTACTAAAGATCATTAAGGTAAAACCCAACCATAGCATTAAAGCATCAAGTCCTCTTTATCCCATACGCAACAACCCCCTTACTCGGGTTTGTGTTTCAGTCACTCACGCAACCCACTATAAGCGAATCATGAACGTATTGCAACACCCTACAGCGGAGATCCCTCATGCTTGCGCGACACGGAGAGCACCATAGGACAACACTAATAATAAAACATGCAACTCAAACCAATCTTGATCATCAAATAGCCCATAGGATAAAACAGATCTACTCAAACATCATAGGATAGCCATACATCATTGGGAAATAATATATAGCGTTGAGCGCCATCTTTAAGTAGAGATTACAGCGGGTAAGAGAGAGGTTACACCGCTGCATAGAGGGGGGAAGAGTTGGTGATGATGGCGGTGAAGTTGTTGGTGATGATGATGGCCCCCGGTGGCACCCCCGGTGGCACTCCGGTGCCACCGGAAGCGAGGGGGGAGAGCCCCCCTCCTTCTTCTTCTTCCTTGACCTCCTCCCTAGATGGGAGAAGGGTTTCCCCTCTGGTCCATGGCCTCCATGTCACGGGAGGGGCGAGAGCCCCTCCGAGATTGGATCTGTCTCTCTGTCTCTCTCTGTTTCTGCGTTCTCAGATTCTACCCTTTCACCGTTTCTTATATTCCCGGAGATCCGTAACTCCGATTGGGATGAAATTTTAACACGATCTCTATCCGGATATTAGCTTTCTTGCGGCGAAAGAAGGGCACCAACCGCCTTACAGGGTGGCCACGAGGGTCAGGGGCGCGCCCCCTGCCTCGTGGCCCCCTCGGGCACCGTCTCGCGTGGATTTTCTTCCCAAAAATCATATATATTCCAAAAAAATCTCCGTCAGTTTTTATCCCGTTTGGACTCCGTTTGATATGGATATTCTGCGAAACAAAAAACATGCAACAAACATGAACTTGCACTGGGCACTGGATCAATATGTTAGTCCCAAAAATAGTATAAAAAGTTGCCAAAAGTATATGAAAGTTGTAGAATATTGGCATGGAACAATCAAAAATTATAGATACGACGGAGACGTATCAGGGGGGTAGGCGCGCCCCTACCTCGTGGCCTCCTGGTTGATGTCTTGACGTAGGGTCCAAGTCCTCTGGATCATGTTCGTTCCGAAAATCACGTTCCCGAAGGTTTCATTCCGTTTGGACTTCGTTTGATATTCTTTTTCTGCGAAACCCTAAAATAGGCAAAAAAACAGCAATTCTAGGCTGGGCCTCCGGTTAATAGGTTAGTCCCAAAAATAATTATAAAAGTGTATAATAAAGCCCAATAATGTCCAAAACAGAATATAATATAGCATGGAACAATAAAAAATTATAGATACGTTGGAGACGTATCATGGACTTATATAGGAGGAAGAAGTAGGTCAGTGGAGCAACAAGGGGCCCACGAGGGTGGAGGGCATGCCCAGGGGGGTAGGCGCGCCCCCTGCCTCGTGGCCTCCTCGATTGTTTCTTGACGCCCACTCTAAGTCTCCTGGATCACATTTGTTGAGAAAATCACGTTCCCGAAGGTTTCATTCCGTTTGGACTTCATTTGATATTCCTTTTCCGCGAAACACTGAAATAGGCAAAAAAAACAACAATTTGGGCTGGGCCTTCGGTTAATAGGTTAGTCCCCAAAATGACATAAAAGTGTAAAATAAAGCTCATTAACATCCAAAATAGATAATATAATAGCATGGAGCAATCAAAAATTATAGATACGTTGGAGACATATCACGTCCCACACATACTCCCCCTTCAACTTCATCCAATAGTGTGTGTATGCAAATGGTCGTTCCTCTATCCCGTGGTAAATCACGGCAGAGCATGCGTGCCGCATAATGTGTAGACTAACATTGAGTGAATGAATAATTTAAACAAGTTGAGCGAGAAGAAGCAAAACTTATGATTTCATCCTCTGCCGCATGCAATGGCCACCTTGCCTCCAGTTGATGAACCACGTGACAAAACTTGGTGACGCTGGTCTGGATAGCATACCAGAAATACGATAACGACCTCACATTGCGTTCTTGAATGATGTAGATGTCGTAGGGCGCAATGTGATTTTGTGCGTGAAATGATTCATGCACTTGCTGCCAGAAGGCCCTCCCTCTGCTCCTGGCTATGAAACCCGCGGATACTGCCAACCACGCATCGCACAACAACTCATCCTCCATGGCCGAGTAGCTCACCATCCTTCGTACTCTAAAAAACGACATAGCGTTTGAAAATAAGTTCAATGGAATTTGACCGAACACCTGCTGGGCGTGATGTCCGCCATGGAGGCTATCGACAAGGGGGGCAAAGTGTACCTGGGTACAAACGGCTCCATGGTGGACGGCACCATCGTAAAGGCAAGCGGGCCCGTCGATGCTGGTTGCGGACATCCGACAATGCCTCTATGGCGACCGGAGACGTACAACGGCGACGGAGGTGGAGGGTGCGCATGCAAAGCAAGGAGGAGAAGGGGTGTAGTTGAAGGAAATCGGACCGGGGGGGATTGGGTGGGCCCATGGTGTCAGAGTCCTACCTGGTTGTTTGCCGGACCTTGTCTCCAAGTTGGGGGAGAAAACATGTTTGTACTGCCCTACGGACCGATGCAGGCCCGCGTTGGATGGCTTCCCCGGTCCAGACCTATGCGGACGGTTTGAGGGTCGGCATTGGAGACGCCCTTAGGGCATGGTCTATGGTGGCAACACGATATGCTGAGAAAGAGAGTGATCTAGTACAGGTTTAGGGCATGAACTATGGTGGCACATGGACTTGAAGCTGAAGGAAATATGTCCTAGAGGCAATAATAAAGTTGTTATTTTATATTTCCTTATTTCATGATAAATGTTTATTATTCATGCTAGAATTGTATTAATCGGAAACTTGATGCATGTGTGGATACATAGACAAAACACCGTGTCCCTAGTAAGCCTCTACTAGACTAACTCGTTAATCAAAGATGGTTAAGTTTCCTAACCATAGACATATGTTGTCATTTGATGAACTGGATCACATCATTAGGAGAGTGATGTGATGGACAAGACCCATCCGTTAGCTTAGCATATCGATCATTTAGTTTTATTGCTATTGCTTTATTCATGTCAAATACATATTCCTTTGACTATGAGATTATGCAACTCCCGGATACTGGAGGAATACCTTGTGTGCTATCAAACATCACAACGTAACTGGGTGATTATAATGATGCTCTACAGGTATCTCCGAAGGTGTCTGTTGGGTTGGCATAGATCGAGATTAGGATTTGTCACTCTGAGTATCAGAGAGGTATCTCTGGGACCTCTCGGTAATACACATCATAAGAAGCCTTGCAAGCATAGTGAGTAATGAGTTAGTTATGAGATGATGTATTACGGAACGAGTAAAGAGACTTTCCAGTAACAAGATTGAACTAGGTATGATGATACTGGTGATTGAATCTCAGGCAAGTAACATACCGACGACAAAGGGAATAACGTATGTTGTCATAACGGTTCGACAGATAAAGATCTTCATAGAATATGTAGGAACCAATATGAGCATAGGTTCCGCTATTGGTTATTGACTGGAGAGGTGTCTCGGTCATGTCTACATAGTTCTCGAACCCACAGGGTCCGCACGCTTAACGTTCGATGACGATTTAGTATTATATGAGTTATGTGATTTAGTGACCGAATGTTGTTCGATTCCCGGATGAGATCACGGACATGACGAGGAGTCTCGAAATGGTTGAGAGGTAAATATTGATATATAGGATGATAGTATTCGGACATCGGAAATGTTCCGGATAGTATCGGGTATTTATCTGAGTACCTGGGGGGTTACCGGAACCGCCAGGGGGGAGATATGGGCCATATGGGCCATAAGAGGGGAGCACACCAGCCCACAAGGGGTGCCCCCCTTAGGCATGTGGCCGAATTGGATAATCAGAGAAGGGGTTCGGCCCCCTTCCTTCTCTCCTTACCCCTTCCCTTTTCTCTCCAGCAAAAAAGGAAGGGGGGAGGCCGAATTGGGGGAGGTCCCCAAGTAGGATTCCTCCTACTTGGGGCGCCCCATGGCTACTCCCCTCCCCTTCCACCTATTTATACGTGGGGAGGGGCGCCTAGAACACACAACAACAATCGTTAGCCGTGTGCGGCGCCCCCCTCCACAGTTTACACCCCCGGTCATAGTTTTGCGATGCTTAGGCGAAGCCCTGCGAGAATCACTTCACCATCACTACGCTATCATGCTGACAGAACTCATCTACTTCCTCTACAACTTGTTGGATCAAAAAGGCGAGGAACGTCATCGAGTTGAATGTGTGTAGAACTCGGAGGTACCATACGTTCGGTACTTGATCGGCCGGAGCAAGAAGAAGTTCGACTACATCAACCGCGTTGTCGAACACTTCCACTTTCGGTCTACGAGGGTACATGGACACACTCTCCCCCTCTTGTTGCTATGCATCTCCTAGATAGATCTTGCTTGAGCGTAGGATTTTTTTTAAATTGCATGCTACGTTTCCCATCAGTAGCATCAGAGCTAGGTCTACGCGTAGATGATATGCATGAGTACAACATAAAGAGTTGTGGGCGATGATCGTCATACTGCTTACCACCAATGTATTATTTTGATGTAGCTAGTTCATGAGACCAGTTCCACCGACAGACATGCAACTAGTTTTGCATAAAGGTGGCTGGCGGGTGTCTGTTTCTCCTACTTTAATTGAATCGAATTTGACTATGGCCGGTCCTTGTTGAAGGATAAAACAACAAACTTGATAAATCACTATTGTGGTTTTGATGCGTAGGTAAGAACGGTTCTTGCTAGAAGCCCGTAGCAGCCACGTAAAACTTGCAACAACAAAGTAGAGGACGTCTAACTTGATTATGCAGGGCATGTTTGATAGCGGCTTGAAGCTACATCGGTATTTCCCCAAAGAGGAAGGGATGATGCAACACAACGACGGTAGGCACTTCCCTTAGTGATGAAATCAAGGTTATCGAACCAGTCGGAGAACCAAGCAACACAACGTAAACAACACTTGCACACAAATAACAAATACTCGTAACCTGGCGTATTAAAGGGGTTGTCAATCCCTTCCGGGTAACGACGTCCGAGATAGGCAAAATAGACGTGAATAAATTGTAGTAGATTGATAGATCGAATGCCAAATAAAATAAATAGGAATAAATTGCAGCAAGATGTTTTTGTATTTTTGGGTTTAGTAGATCTGAAAATAAAGGTAAAGGAAAATAGATCGCAAAGGCAACTAATATGAAGAAGAGACCCGGGGGCCGTAGGTTTCACTAGTGGCTTCTCTCGAGAAAAATAGCAAACGGTGGGTGAACAAATTACTGTTGGGCAATTGATAGAACTTCAAATACTCATGAAGATATCCAAGCAATGATCATTAATTAGGCATCACGTCCAAGATTAGTAGACCGACTCCTGCCTGCATCTACTACTATTACTCCACACATCGATCGCTATCCAGCATGCATCTAGTGTATTAAGTGTTGGGGAACGCAATATTTAAAAAAATTACCAATGATCACGCAAGATCTATCTAGGAGATGCATAGCAATGAGATAGGGAGAGTGTGTCTACGTACCCTCATAGACCGAAAGTGGAAGCGTTTAGTAACGCGCTTGATGTAGTCGAACGTCTTCGTGATCCAACCGATCCAAGTACCGAACGCACGACACCTCCGCGATCAACACACGTTCAGCTCGATGATGTCCCTCGAACTCTTGATCTAGTTGAGGTCGAGGGAGAGTTCCGTCAGCACGACGGCGTGGTGACGGTGATGATGAAGTTACCGACGCAGGGCTTTGCCTAAGCACTACGACGATATGACCAAGGTGTGTAACTATGGAGGGGGGCACCACACACGGCTAAAAGATCAACTTGTGTGTCTTTGGGGTACCCCCTCCCCACATATATAAAGGGGGAGGAGAGGAGGCCGGCCCTAGGAGAGGGTGCGCCATGGGGGAGTCCTACTTGGACTCCTAGTCCAAGTAGGATTCAGTCCCCCCTTTCCTAGTCCAAGTAGGAGAAGAAGGGAAAGAGGAGAGAAGAGAAGGAAGGAGGGGGGCGCCGCCCCCTCCCCTTGTCCAATTCGGACTGGGCAAGGGGGGCCTCCACCTCTGGCCGGCCCTCTCTCTTCTCCACTAAGGCCCATTGTGGCCCTTTAATCCCCCGGGGGTTCCGGTAACCCCCCGGTACTCCGGAAAATGCCCGAACCTATCCGAAACCATTCCGGTGTCCAAACATAACCTTCCAATATATCAATCTTTATGTCTCGACCATTTCGAGACTCCTTGTCATGTATGTGATCTCATCCGGGACTCCGAACAAACTTCGGCTCATCAAAACACGAAAACTCATAATACAAATCGTCATCGAACGTTAAGCGTGCGGACCGTACGGGTTCAAGAACTATGTAGACATGACCGAGACACATCTCCGGTCAACAACCAATAGCGGAACCTGGATGCTCATATTGGCTCCTACATATTCTATGAAGATCTTTATCCATAAAATTGCATAACAACATACGTTGTTCCCTTTGTCATCGGTATGTTACTTGCCCGAGATTCGATCGTCGGTATCATCATACCTAGTTCATCTCGTCACCGGCAAGTCCCTTCACTCGTTCCGTAATGCATCATCCCGTCGCTAACTCAATAGACACAATGCTTGCAAGGCTCATAGTGATGTGCATTATCGATAGGGCCCAGAGATACCTCTCCGATACACGGAGTGACAAATCCTAATCTTGATCTATGCCAACTCAACAAACACCATCGGAGACACTTGGAGAGCATCTTTATAATCACCCAGTTATGTTGTGACGTTTGATAACACACAAGGTGTTCCTCCAGTATTCAGGAGTTGCATAATATCATAGTTTGAGGAACATGTATAAGTCATGAAGAAAGCAATAGCAGAAAAACTAAACGATCATCATGCTAAGCTAACTGATGGATCTTGTCCATCACATCATTCTCTAATGATGTGATCCCGTTCATCAAATGACAACACATGTCTATGGCTAGGAAACTTAACCATCTTTGATTAACGAGCTAGTCAAGTAGAGGCATACTAGGGACACTCTGTTTGTCTATATATTCACACATGTACTAAGTTTCCGGTTAATACAATTCTAGCATGAATAATAAAAATTATCATGATATAAGGAAATATAAATAAAAATTTATTATTGCCTCTAGGGCATATTTCCTTCATTAAGTTCATGGGAGTAATGCAAGAAGAACGATGACATGATGTAGAAAAGATCTATTTATGTAGAAATAGACCCCATCGTTTTATCCTTAGTAGAAACGATACATACGTGTCTGTTCCCCTTTCGTCACTGGGATCAAGCACCATAAGATCGAACCCAGTATAAAGCACCTCTTCCCATTGCAAGATAAATAGATCAAGTTGGCCAAACAAAACCCAAATATCAGAGAAGAAATACGAGGCTATAAGCAATCATTCATATAAGAGATCAAAGAAACTCAAATAACTTTCATGGATAAAAAGAGATAGATCTGATCATAAACTCAAAGTGCATCGGATCCCAAGAAACACACCGCAAAAGAGTTACATCATATGGATCTCCAAGAGACCATTTTATTGATAATCAAACGAGAGAGAGGAAGCCATCTAGCTACTAACTACGGACCCAAAGGTCTACAAAGAACTACTCACGCATCATCGGAGAGGCACCAATGGAAGTGGTGAACCCCTCTGTGATGGTGTCTAGATTGGATCTGGTGGTTCTGGACTCTGCGGCGGCTGGAATTGATTTTTATCGACTCCCCTAGGGTTTCTGGAATATTGGGGTACTAATAGAGT
>NC_041388.1:582146399-582244532 GCF_002162155.2 Triticum dicoccoides
GGCACCCGAGGTGGGCACAACCCACCAGGGCAAAAAGTTTCGCTATGTTTGGACTCCATTTGGTATTGATTATCTGCTATGTAAAAAACATGCAAAAAATAGCAACTGGCACTTGGCACTATGTCAATAGGTTAGTGCCAAAAAATGATATAAAACGATTATAAAACATCCAAGATTGATAATATAACAACATGGAACAATAAAAAAATTATAGATATGTTGGAGACGTATCAATGTCGTGAGGTGATATGGTCAAGACATGATGTGATATATGTTATTGTATGAGATGATCATGTTTTGTAAAAGTTACCGGCAACCGGCAGGAGCCTTGTGGTTGTCTCTTTATTGTATGAAATGCAAACGCCATGTAATTGCTTTACTTTATCACTATGTGTTAATGATAGTTGTAGAAGCAATAGTTGGTGAGACGACCACGACGTTGTGATAGAGATCAAGGTGTCAAGACAGTGATGATGGAGATCATGACGATGCTTTGGATATGGAGATCAAAAGCACAAGATGATGATGGCCATATCATGTCACATATTTTGATTGCGTGTGATGTTTATCTATTATGCATATTATTTTGCTTAGTACGGCAGTAGCATTATAAGATGATCCCTTAACTAAAATTTCAAGGTATAAGTGTTCTCCCTGAATATGCACCGTTGCGAAAGTTCATCGTGTTGAGAGTCCACGTGATGATCGGGTGTGATAGACTCTACATTCACATACAACATGTGCAAGACAGTTTTGCACATGCGGAATTCTCGGGTTAAACTTGACGAGCCTAGCATGTACAGACATGGCGTCGGGACACTGGAGACCGAAAGGTCGAACGTGAATCATATAGTACATATGATCAACATAGAGATGTTCACCATTGATGACTACTCCATCTCACGTGATGATTAGATATGGTTTAGTTGATTTGGATCACGTATCATTTAGATGACTTGAGGGATGTCTATCTATGTGGGAGTTCTTAAGTAATATGATTAATTGAACCTAATTTATCATGAACTTAGTCCTGATAGTTTTTGCATATCTATGTTGTAGATCAATGGCCCGTGCTACCGTTCCCTCGAATTTTAATGCGTTCCTAGAGAAAGCTAAGTTGAAAGATGATGGTAGCAACTACACGTACTAGGTCCGTAACTTGAGTATTATCCTCATTGCTGCATAGAAGAATTATGTCCTTGATGCACCGCTAGGTGAAAGGCCTGCTGCTGGAGCAGATGCTAATGTTATGAACGTCTCGGAAGCTCGATCTGTTGACTACCCGATAGTTCAGTGTGCCATGCTTTAAAGCTTAGCTAGAATCGGGACTTTAAAGACGTTTTGAACATCATGGAGCATATGAGATGTTCCAGGAGTTGATGTTAATATTTCAATCAAATGCCCGAGTTGAGAGATATGAAGCCAACAAGTTCTATAGCTGCAAGATGGAGGATAACAGTTCTATCAGTGAACACATACTCAAAATGTCTGGATATCATAATCACTTGACTCAGCTAGGAGTTAATCTTCCAGACGATAGTGTTATTGATAGAGTTCTTCAATCACTGCCACCAAGCTACAAAGGCTTCGTGATGAACTATAATATGCAAGGGATAGATATGACAATTCCTGAGCTCTTCGCTATGCTCAAAGTTGCGGAGGTAGAAATCAAGAAGGAGCATCAAGTATTGATGGTTAACAAGACCACTAGTTTCAAGAAAAAGGGTAAGGGAAAGAAGGGGAACTTCAAGAAGAGTGGCAAGCAAGTTGCCACTCCCAGGAAGAAGCCCAAGTCTGGACCCAAGCCTGAAGCTAAGTGCTTCTACTTCAAAGGGACTGGTCACTAGAAGCGGAACTGCCCCAAGTATATGGCGGAGAGAAGGATGGCAAAGTGAACAAAGGTATACTTGATATACATGTTATTGATGTGTACCTTACTAATGCTCGTAGTAGCGCCTGGGTATTTGATACTGGTTCGTGTTGGGGAACACAATAGTTTTTTTTTAAATCCTACGCACACACAAGATCCATCTAGGTGATGCATAGCAACGAGAGGGGAGAGTTGAAGGAAATATGCCCTAGAGGCAATAATAAAGTTGTTATTTATATTTCCTTATATCATGATAAATGTTTATTATTCATGCTAGAATTGTATTAACCGGAAACTTAGTACATGTGTGAATACATAGACAAACAAAGTGTCACTAGTATGCCTCTACTTGACTAGCTCGTTAATCAAAGATGGTTATGTTCCCTAACCATAGACATGAGTTGTCATTTGATTAACGGGATCACATCATTAGAGAATGATATGATTGACTTGACCCATCCATTATCTTAGCACGATGATCATTTAGTTTACTGCTATTGCTTTCTCCATAACTTATATATGTTCCTATGACTATGAGATTACGCAACTCCCGGATACCGGAGGAACACTTAGTGTGCTATCAAACGTCACAACGTAACTGGGTGACTATAAAGATGCTCTATAGGTGTCTTCGATGGTGTTTGTTGAGTTGGCATAGATCGAGATTAGGATTTGTCACTCCATGTATCAGAGAGGTATCTCTGGGCCCTATCGGTAATGCACATCACTATAAGCCTGGCAAGCAATGTAACTAATGAGTTAGTTACGGGATGTAGCATTACGGAACGAGTAAAGAGACTTGTCGGTAACGAGATTGAGCTAGGTATTGAGATACCGACGACCGAATCTCGGGCAAGTAACATACCGATGACAAAGGGAACAACGTATGTTGTTATGCGGTTTGACCGATAAAGATCTTCATAGAATATGTAGGAACCAATATGAGCATCTAGGTTCCGCTATTGGTTATTGACCGGAGATGAGTCTCGGTCATGTCTACATAGTTATCAAACCCGTAGGGTCCGCACGCTTAACGTTCGGTGACGATCGGTATTATGAGTTTATGTGTTTTGATGTACCGAAGGTAGTTTGGAGTCCCGGATATGATCACAGACATGATGAGGAGTATCGGAATGGTCGAGACATAAAGATCGATATATTGGAAGCCTATATTTGGACATCGGAATGGTTCTGGGTGAGTTCGGGCATATACCGGAGTACCGGGAGGTTACCAGAACCCCCCGGGAAGTATATGGGCCTTATTGGGCCATAGTGGGAGAGAGGAGAAGGGAGCCTAGGAGGGGGTGCCCCCCCAAGCCCAATCTGAATTGGGTGGGGGGCCGGCCCCCCTTTCCTTCCCCTCTCTCCCCATTCCTTCCTCTCCTAATCCAACTAGGGAAGGGGGGGATCCTACTCCCGGTGGGAGTAGGACTCCATTGGGTGCGCCATAGAGGGGAGGGCCCTCCCCCTCCTCCACTCCTTTATATACGGGGGAGGGGGCACCCCATAGACACACAAGTTGATTGTTTACACGTGTGTGGTGCCCCCCTCCATAGATTTCCACCTCGGTCATATCGTTACAGTGCTTAGGCGAAGCCCTGCGCCAGTAGCTTCATCATGACCGTCATCACGCCATCGTGCTGACGAAACTCTCCCTCAACACTCAGCTGGATCTAGAGTTCATGGGACGTCACCGAGCTGAACGTGTGTAGATCGCGGAGGTGCCGTACCTTCATTGCTAGGATCGGTCGGATCTTGAAGACGTACGACTACATCAACCGCCTTGTCATAACGCTTCCGCTTACGGTCTACGAGGGTACATGGACAACACTCTCCCCTCTCGTTGCTATGCATCACCAAGACGGATCTTGCATGTGCGTAGGAAATTTTTTGAAATTACTGCATTCCCCAACAGTGGCATCCGAGTTATATGCACGAGTACAACACAAAGGAGTTGTGGGCGTGGGTATATACATATTGCTTGCCGTTACTAGTTGATTCTTGATTCGGCGGTATTGTTGGAAGAAGCGGCTCAGACCGACATTACGCGTACGCTTCGCGAGACTCATTCTACCGACGTGCTTCGCACACAAGTGGCTAGTGGGTGTCAGTTTCTCCAACTTTAGTTGAATCGGATTCAATGAACATGTTTCTTTCTGAAGATCAAAAAGTGATCACTATGCCGCGTTGTGGTTTTTGATGCGTAGGTAAGAACGGTTCTTGCTAGAAGCCCGTAGCAGCCATGTAAAACTTGCAACAACAATGTATAGGACGTCTAACTTGTTTTTGCAAGGCATGTTGTGATGTGATATGGTCAAGACATGCTGCTAAATTTTATTGTATGAGATGATCATGTCTCGTAACAGAGTTATCGGCAACTGGCAGGAGCCATATGGTTGTTGCTTTATTGTATGAAATGCAATCGCCATGTAATTGCTTTACTTTATCACTAAGCGGTAGCGATAGTCGTAGAAGCAATAGTTGGTGAGACGACAACGATGCTTCTATGGAGATCAAGGTGTCAAGCCGGTGACGATGGTGATCATGACGATGCTTTGGAGATGGAGATCAAAGGCACAAGATGATGATGGCCATATCATATCAGTTATATTGATTGCATGTGATGTTTATCCTTTATGCATCTTATTTTGCTTAGTTTGACAGTAGCATTATAAGATGATCTCTCACTAAATTTCAAGGTATAAGTGTTCTCCCCGAGTATGCACCGTCGCTACAGTTCATCGTGCCGAGACACCACGTGATGATCGGGTGTGATAAGCTCTATGTTCACATACAACGCGTGCAAGCCAGTATTGCACACACGGAATACTCAGGTTAAACTTGACAAGCCTAGCATATGCAGATATGGCCTCAGAACACTAAGACCGAAAGGTCGAGCGTGAATCATATAGCAGATATGATCAACATAGTGGTGTTCACCATTGAAAACTACTCAATCTCACATGATGACCGGACATGGTTTAGTTGATATGGATCACATAATCACTTAGATGATTAGAGGGATGTCTATCTAAGTGGGAGTTCTAAAGTAATTTTATTAATTGAACTTTCAATTATCATGAACTTAGTACTTGATAGTATTTTGCATGTCTATGTTGTTGTAGATAGATGGCCCGTGCTGTTGTTCCGTTGAATTTTAATGCGTTCCTAGAGAAATCTAAGTTGAAAGATGATGGTAGCAACTACACGGACTGGGTCCGTAACTTGAGGATTATCCTCATTGCCGGACAGAATAATTATGTCTTGGAAGCACCGCTAGGTGACAAACATGCTGCAGGAGCAACACTAGATGTTATGAACGTCTGGCAGAGCAAAGCTAATGACTGCTTGATAGTTCACTGTGCCATGCTTTATGGCTTAGAACCGGGACTTCAATGATGTTTTGAATGTCATGAAGCATATGAGATGTTCCAGGAGTTGAAGTTAATATTTAAAGCAAATGCCCGGATTGAGAGATATGAAGTCTCCAATAAGTTCTATAGCTGCAAAATGGAGGAGAATAGTTCTGTCAGTGAACATATACTTAGAATGTCTGGGTACCACAACCACTTGACTCGGCTGGGAGTTAATCTTCCTGATGATAGTGTCATTGACAGAGTTCTTCAATCACTGCCACCAAGCTACAAGAGCTTCGTGATGAACTATAATATGCAAGGGGTGGATAAGACAATTCCCGAGCTCTTCGCAATGCTAAAGGCTGCAGAGATAGAAATCAAGAAGGAGCATCAAGTGTTGATGGTCAACAAGACAACTAGTTTCAAGAAAAAAGGTAAAGGGAAGAAGGGGAACTTCAAGAATAACAGCAAGCAAGTTGCTGCTCAAGTGAAGAAGCCCAAGTCTGGACCTAAGCCTGAGACTAAGTGCTTCTACTGCAAAGGGACTGGTCACTGGAAGTGGAACTGCCCCAAGTATTTGGCAGAGAAGAAGGATGGCAAAGTGAAAGGTATATTTGATATACATGTTATTGATGTGTACCTTACTAATGCTCGCAGTAGCGCCTGGGTATTTGATACTAGTTCCGTTGCTAATATTTGCAACTCGAAACAGGGGCTACGAATTAAGCGAAGACTAGCTAAGGACGAGGTGACGATGCACGTGGGAAATGGTTCCAAAGTCGATGTGATCGTCGTCGGCACGCTACATCTACATCTACCTTCAGGATTAGTTTTAGACCTAAATAATTGTTATTTGGAGCCAGCGTTGAGCATGAACATTATATCTAGATCTTGTTTGATGCGAGACGGTTATTCATTTAAATCAGAGAATAATGGTTGTTCTATTTATACGAGTAATATCTTTTATGGTCATGCACCCTTGATGAGTGGTCTATTTTTACTAAATCTTGATAGTAGTGATACAGAAATGTAGGGAAAGGCTGCGTACTATAGACCCAAAGTGGTCGGACCCTTCCCTGGACCCTGCGCAAGCGGGAGCTACATGCACCAGGTTGCCCTTGATAGTAGTGATACACATTTTCATAGTATTGAATCCAAAAGATATAAGTTTAATAATGATAGTGCAAATTATTTGTGGCACTGCCGTTTAGGTCATATTGGTGTAAAGCGCATGAAGAAACTCCATGCTGATGGACTTTTGGAATCACTTGATGCTTGCGAACCATGCCTCATGGGCAAGATGACTAAGACTTCGTTCTTCGGAACAATGGAGCAAGCAACAGACTTGTTGGAAATAATACATACCGATGTATGCGGTCCGATGAGTGTTGATGCTCGTGGCGGGTATCGTTATTTTCTTACCTTCACAAATGATTTGAGCAGATATGGGTATATCTACTTGATGAAACATAAGTCAAAAACATTTGAAAAGTTCAAAGAATTTTAGAGTGAAGTGGAAAATCATTGTAACAAGAAAATTAAGTTTCTACGATCTGATCGTGGATGAGAATATTTCAGTTACGAGTTTGGTCTTCATTTGAAACAATGCGGAATATTTTTGCAACTCACGCCACCTGGAACACCACAACGTACAACTCACGCCACCTGGAACACCACAACGTAATGGTGTGTCTGAACATTGTAACCGCACTTTATTAGATATGGTGCGATCTATGATGTCTGATGTCTCTCACTGATTTACCGTTATTGTTTTGGGGTTATGCTTTATAGACAACTGCATTCATGTTAAATAGGGCACCATCAAAATCCATTGAGACAACACCTTATGAACTATGGTTTGGCAAGAAACCCAAGTTGTCGTTTCTTAAAGTTTGGGGTTGCGATGCTTATGTGAAAAAGTTTCAACCTGATAAGCTCAAACCCAAATCAGAGAAGTGCGTCTTCATAGGATACCCAAAAGAAACTGTTGGGTACACCTTCTATCACAGATCCGAAGGCAAGATCTTTGTTGCTAAGAATGGATCCTTTCTAGAGAAGGAGTTTCTCTCAAAATAAGTGAGTGGGAGGAAGTAGAACTTGACGAGGTAATTGTACCTACTCCCTTATTGGAAAGTAGTTCATCACGAAAATCAGTTCTAGTGATTCCTACACCAGTAAGTGAGGAAGCTAATGATGATGATCATGATCATGAAACTTCTGATCAAGTTACTACCGAACCTCGTAGGTTAACCAGAATAAGATCAGCACCAGAGTGGTACGGTAATCCTTCTGGAGGTCATGTTACTTGACCATGACGAACCTACGAACTATGAGGAAGCGATGATGAGCCCAGATTCCGCAAAATGGCATGAGGCCATGAAATCTGAGATGGGATGCATGTATGAGAACAAAGTGTAGACTTTGGTTGACTTGTCCGATGATCGACATGCCATAGAGAATAAATGGATCTTCAATAAGAAGACCGACGCTGATGGTAATATTATTGTCTACAAAGCTCGACTTGTTGCGAAAGGTTTTCGACAAGTTCAAGGAGTTGACTACGATGAGACCTTCTCACTCATAGCGATGCTTAAGTCTGTCTGAATCATGTTAGCAATTCCCACATTTTATGAAATCTGGCAAATGGATGTCAAAACTGCATTCCTTAATGTATTTCTTAAAGAAGAGTTCTATATGATACAACAAGAAGGTTTTGTCAATCCTAAAGGTCCTAACAAAGTGTGCAAGCTCCAGCGATCCATCTATGGACCGGTGCAAGCATCTCGGAGTTGGAATATACGCTTTGATGAGTTGATCAAAGCATATAATTTTTTACAGACTAGCGGTGAAGCCTGTATTTACAAGAGAGTGAGTGGGAGCACTACAACATTTTTGATAAGTATATGTGTATGGCATATTGTTGATCGGAAATAATGTAGAATTTTCTGGAAAGCATAAAGGAGTGTTTGAAAGGATTTTTCAAAGAACGACCTTGGTGAAGCAGCTTACATATTGGGCATCAAGATCTATAGAGATAGATCAAGACACTTGATAAGATTTTTCAATAAGTACATACCTTGACAAGATTTTTGAAGTAGTTCAAAATGGAACAGTCAAAGAAGGAGTTCTTGCCTGTATTGCAAGGTGTAAAGTTGAGTAAGACTCAAAACACGACCACAACAAAAAATAGAAAGAGAATGAAAGTCATTCCTTATGCCTCAGCCATAGGTTCTATAAAGTATGCTATGTTGTGTGCCAGACCTGTTGTATACCATACCATGATTTTGGCAAGGGAGTACAATAGTGGTCTAGGAGTAGATCACCAGACAGCGGTCAAAATTATCCTTAGAGGACTAACGAAATATTTCTCGGTTATGGAGGTGATAAAAGAGTTCATCGTAAAAACTTACGTTGATGCAAGCTTTTGACACCGATCTAGATGACTCTAAGTCTCGATCTATATACATATTGAAAGTGGGAGAAATTAGCTAGAGTAGCTCCATGCAGAGTATTGTAGACATAGAAATTTGCAAAATACATATAGATCTGAATGTTGTAGACCCATAGACTAACTTCTCTCACAAGCAAAACATGATCACTCTTTGGGTATTAATCACATAGCGATGTGAACTAGATTATTGTCTCTAGTAAACCCTTTTGGTATTAGTCACATGAAGATGTGAACTAATCACATAAAGATGTGAACTATTGGTGTGAAATCACATGACGATGTGAACTAGATTGTTGACTCTAGTGCAAGTGGGAGACTCAAGGAAATATGCCCTAGAGGCAATAATAGAGTTGTTATTTATATTTCCTTATATCATGATAAATGTTTATTATTCATGCTAGAATTGTATTAACCGTAAACTTAGTACATGTGCGAATACATAGACAAACAAAGTGTCACTAGTATGCCTCTACTTGACTAGCTTGTTAATCAAAGATGGTTATGTTTCCTAACCATAGACATGAGTTGTCATTTGATTAACGGGATCACATCATTAGAGAATGATATGATTGACTTGACCCATCCATTAGCTTACCACTATGATCGTTTAGTTTATTGCTATTGCTTTCTCCATAACATATACATGTTCCTATGACTATGAGATTATGCAACTCTCGAATACCGGAGGAACACTTAGTGTGCTATCAAACGTCACAATGTAACTGGGTGACTATAAAGATGCTCTACAGGTGTCTCCGATGGTGTTTGTTGAGTTGGCATAGATCGAGATTAGGATTTGTCACTTCGTGTATCAGAGAGGTATCTCTAGGCCCTCTCGGTAATGCACATCACTATAAGCCTTGCAAGAAGTATAACTAATGAGTTAGTTACAGGATGTAGCATTACGGAACGAGTAAAGAGACTTGCCGGTAACGACATTGAACTAGGTATTGAGATACCGACGATCGAATCTCGGGCAAGTAACATACCGATAACGAAGGGAACAACATATGTTGTTATGCAGTTTGACCGATAAAGATCTTCGTAGAATATGTAGGAACCAATATTAGAATCCAAGTTCCGCTATTGGTTATTGACCGGAGATGATTCTCAGTCATGTCTACAAAGTTCTCGAACCCGTAGGGTCTGCACACTTAACATTTGGTGATGATATATATTATGAGTTTATGTGTTTTGATGTACCGAATGTAGTTCGGAGTCCCGGATACGATCACGGACATGACGAGGAGTCTCGGAATGGTCGAGACATAAAGATCAGTATATTGGAAGCCTATGTTTGGACATCGGAATGGTTCCGGATGAGTTATGGGCCTTATTGGGCCATAGTGGGAGAGAGGAGAAGGGAGCCTAGGAGGGGGCGCTCCCCCCTCCCCAAGCCCAATCCGAAGTGGGTGGGGGGGCCCTTTCCTCCCCCCTCTCCCCTTCCTTCCTCTCCTAATCCAACTAGGGAAGGGGGGGGGGTCCTACTCCCGTTGGGCGCACCATAGAGGAGTCGGCCCTCCCCCTCCTCCACTCCTTTATATACGGGGGAGGAGGCACCCCATAGACACACAAGTTGATTTTTTAGTCATGTGCGGTGCCCCCCTCCACAGATTTCCACCTCGGTCATATCGTTACAGTGCTTAGGCAAAGCCCTGCGCCGGTAGCTTCATCATCACCGTCATCACGCCGTCGTGCTGACGAAACTTTCCCTCGACACTCAGCTGGATCTAGAGTTCGCGGGACGTCACCGAGCTGAACGTTTAGATCGCGAAGATGACGTACCTTCGGTGCTAGGATCGGTCGTATCGTGAAGACGTACGACTACATCAACCGCGTTGTCATAACGGTTCCGCTTACGGTCTATGAGGGTACATGGACAACACTCTTCCCCTCTCGTTGCTATGCATCACCTAGATGGATATTGCATGCGTGTAGGAATTTTTTTTGAAATTACTGCGTTCCCCAACAAGAGTGTTGTCCATGTACCCTCGTAGACCATAAGCGGAAGCATTATGACAATGCGGTTGATGTAGTTGTACATCTTCACGATCCGAACGATCCTAGTCCCGAAGATACGACACCTTCGTGATCTGCACATGTTCAGCTCGGTGACATCCCACGAACTCTAGATCCAGCTGAGGTCGAGGGAGAGTTGCGTCAACACGACGGCGTGGTGACGGTGATGATGAAGCTACTGGCGCAAGGCTTCACCTAAGCACTGCAATGATATGACCGAGGTGGAAATCTATGGAGGGGGCACCGCACATGGCTAAGATCAACTTTGATATGTTCTAGGGTGCCCCCCTTGAGGGAGTCCTGGACTAAGGGGTCCTCGGGCGTCCGGCCTGTTATCCATGGGCCGGACTGATGGGCTGTGAAGACATGAAGGCTGAAGACCATACCTGTGTCCGGATTGGACTCTCCTTGGCGTGTAAGGCAAGCTTGGCGACTGACTATGAAGATTCCTTCTTATGTAACCGACTCTATGTAAACCCTAGATCCCCCCGGTGTCTATATAAACCGGAGAGGTTAGTCCAAAAAGGATATACTGATTACCATAGTCATACAGGTTAGACTTATAGGGTTTAGCCATTACGATCTCGTGGTAGATAAACTCTTGTAACACTCATATTCATCAAGATCAAGCAAGCAGGACGTAGGGTATTACCTCCATAGAGAGGGCCCGGACCTGGGTAAACATCGTGTCCCCCGTCTCCTGTTACCATCGATCCTAGACGCACAGTTCGGGACCCCCTACTCGAGATCCACCGGTTTTGACACCAACACCCCTCCCCACGTATATAAAGGAGGGAGGGGGAGGCCGGCCGGCTGGCCCTCTAGGTGCGCCAAGGGGGGAGGAGTCCTCCTCCTAGTAGGAGTAGGACTCCCCCCTTTCCTAATCCCACTAGGAAAAGAAGGAAGAGGGAGAAAGAGAAAGGAAAGGGGGCTGCCCCCACCTAATTTGGATTGGGCTCGGGAGGAGCGCCATCCACCTGGCTGCCTCCTCTCTTCTCCCACTAAGGCCCAATAGGGCCCTGTCGGTGTCAAAACCAGCGGATCTCGGGTAGGGGTTCTCGAACTGTGCGTCTAGGCCAGATGGTAACAGGAGGCAAGGAACACGATGTTTTACCCAGGTTTGGGCCCTCTTGATGGAGGTAAAACCCTACGTCCTGCTTGATTAATATTGATGATATGGGTAGTACAAGAGTAGATCTACCACGAGATCAAGGAGGCTAAACCCTAGAAGCTAGCCTATGGTATGATTGTTGTATGATGAAGTTGTCCTACGGACTAAAACCCTCCGGTTTATATAGACACCAGAGAGGGTTAGGGTTACACAAAGTCGGTTACAATGGTAGGAGATCTTGAATATCCACATCGCCAAGCTTGCCTTCCATGCCAAGGAAAGTCCCATCCGGACACGGGACGAAGTCTTCAATCTTGTATCTTCATAGTCCTGGAGTCCGGCTGAAGGTATAGTCCGGCTACCCGAACACCCCCTAATCTAGGTCTCCCTCAGTAGCCCCTGAACCAGGCTTCAATGACGACGAGTCCGGCGCGTAGATTGTCTTCGGCATTGCAAGGTGGGTTCCTCCTCCAAATTCTTCATAAAAGTTTGTAAACACCAAGAGTAGTGTCCGGCTCTGCAAAATAAGTTTCCACGTATTGCCACAGAGAGAATAACATTAACACAAATCCAATCTACTGATGTATTCCGCAGTGTGACATCACACTACGGCCAAGCCTTTATTCGAATCGTTTTTCACTTTTCCACCTCAGCGTGTTTTGCGAGGCGGTTTCCTTGGCACGTCTTGTCAAAGCAGAGATCGTGTCCTCCATTTACGGGATTCTCATCAATATGGACGTGGGTAACCCAACCGCGCCATTTATCATGGCGCTTGGGAGGCAAGCGAGTTTTACTAGGCTGGTGGGGATGCATAGTCGCATCCGCTCATATAAGGGGATAAGGATCCACCTTTTCACCCACGCCTTCTTCCTCCTTTGCCTATCCATCTTCTGCGCACCCAAGCTCCAGCGCCCAAGCCCGCACTTCCTACCTCAACCTTCTCCAACAATGTCCAGAGCGGGAGGCAAATGGATGGTCTCCTCGGTCACGGAGGGCCATGTCAAAAGGCTAAGGAAGGCCGGATACCTGTCTAAAGACATCGCGCACCGGCTTCCTAAGGAGGGGCAGCTTCTCCCCACCCCAAGGCCCCATGAGAGGGTAGTATTTCTTCCCCACTTCCTCCGCGGACTGGGTTTTCCTCTCCACCCATTTGTCCGCGGGCTCATGTTCTACTATGGCCTAGATTTCCACGATCTGGCCCCGAACTTCATCCTCAATATCTCGGGTTTATCGTCGTGTGCGAGGCTTTCCTCTGCATCCGCCCCCATTTCGGCCTCTGGCTCAAGACCTTCAATGTCAAGCCAAAGGTGGTGCGCGGCAACCAGGCGGAGTGCGGAGGTGCCATGGCGGGCAAAATAGCCAACGTCCTATGGCTCGAGGGCCCCTTTGTGGAGACCTTGAAGGGGTGGCAGTCAGGGTGGTTTTACATCACCGAGCCACACGATCCGAAGTGGATCGCAACCCCTGAATTCCGATCCGGACCCCCTACGCGGCTCACGTCCTGGAAGGAGACGGGCTTTTCGTGGGGCGACGAAGAAGAGGTGACCGGACTGCAAAAATGCATCCAGTCCCTGGTGAACAAGAAGGTCAAGCTTGTCAATATAGTCTAGGTCATGCTCGTCCGCCGGATCCTTCCGTGTCAAGAACGGGACTTCAATTTGTGGGAGTTCAACCCGGCGCAGCACCGAACTCTGAGCAGGCTCTTCGACACGACGTACGAAGATGTCTGGAAGGGGCTAACCAAAGGCGCCGAGGCTCCCACATCCGCCTCTGAAGACCGCGGATTCAGCTCGCAGCGTCCTGCTGGCGAGGTAAAATATTTTCATCTTTTACAGGATGTTAAGTTTTCTTCATAGTTTGACTCTATGCGGGATCTAAACTCCCTCACCTTTGACAGGATTGGGAGGCGAAGTCCGGACTGATTAACTGTCCGGCTCCATTGCCGAAGACCCAGCCCCTGCTCTCCTAGTGAAGCTACTGGTTCCGGCACCTTATGTGGTGCCGGAGAAGAAGGCCAAGAAGAAGAAGACCACGGGGACTCGAAAGAGTTCCCGGCATATGGTGGTGTTGGACTCGTCGTCCAACGAGTCCGAGACGCACTCCTCCCGTGAAGATGAGGAGGAGGAAGAAGAAACCTCTCCCCCTCCAGCGGGGGGAGGAAAGAAGAGGAAGGCCGCCCCAGTAGGGGAGGCCGAGGGGTCCAAGAAGAGGAAAACCCCTCCGCCGGACTACGCCCCCGACGCCGACGAGGACGAAGAGGAGTGGCCGGACAGGGCCAAGCGTCCGGCGAAATCGTAAGTGTTCGGATACCAGAGTAACTCATGATATTCCTTTTGTTGCACAGCTTTCCCTAATGTCGAATATAATCATGCAGCCCGCCCAAGGACGGGCTCGACGAGTTGTTGAGCGGCTCCCTGGATTCATCGGACGTGAATTCAGTTCCGCCCGCTGCCTCCCCCTGTGCTGCGGATGACGCCGAAGTGGCGGCGCGACAAGCTCCGGGGCAAGAGGAGGTGGTCCAGGAGGAGCCGCGAGGCGACCTCCCGGACTCCAGGAGTAAAGGGGACAAGACGCCCCAGGGCTCCAAGTCCGGCTTTAAGCCGGACACCGCACCGGAATCATCAACGGTTCCGGACCGCGGCAGGTGAACTCCTGCCAAGAGGAGCAAGCCTATTGAGCCGGCGTCCTCCGTCCAACCGGAGGCGCCAGACAATCTGCTGGAGGTGCTTAAGGGCGCCTCCATCGACGAGGAGCACCGTACCATCATGAGTACAGTGGTCCAGAAGGTTCGGTCCGCCAAAAGTGGACTTACTGAAGCTTGTGCTAGCCTTCTAACAGGCTTCGAGGTAAGTAGAAATATGTAAAAAATATTACCGCATAGATAGTAGCCCCTGATACTCTGTTTGGCGTTTGGAAAGAAAAGCCGAATAGAGGATCTATTAAATATCACAGGAATCTAACTAAAAAGGAGTCAATATACGTATGCAGGCTTCGCTGCTGGCCACCGCCGCACTGACTGTGGAGGTGGATGCCCTGAAGCAGGGCCTCGAGCGGACCGAGCAAGAGCTCGGCCTTGCCAAACAGCAGCTCGAGGAGAAAGAAGGTAAGAGATACCTTATAGAAAAAATGCCTATAAGAAGACGCAATTGCAAAAAATGACAGGAGTATACTGCTTATTGTAGGGGCCACAACTGAGGTGGCGACCCTCAAGCAGGCACTGTCCGAGGCCAAGAAGAGAGCGGCCATGGAGCGCACCGAGCGGGAGAAATTTGAGGCGCAGGTCGGCGAGGTGCAGCAAGAGCTTCAGGCTCTCATGAAAAAACATGAGAGTTTGGAGCTCGACTCGAAGACGCGAGCGTCCGAGCTTGCTGCGGCCCTTAAAACTGCCAAATCTGCCAAGGCCGAAGCCCAGAAGGCCCTCCAGGAATTGGATGCGGTGAAAAAGATAGCGGCGGGTAAGGCATTCTCTATGCAAAGCAGACATATAAAAGTAAACTACTTGTTACTTACCCGAATCCGGAGCTCTCCAGGGGCATTCACAGATCTTGCCCGCAGCGTATCCGATGCCGCCGCATTCTACCGAGCCAAGGAAGGCAGCTCGACGGAGAAGGTGTTCTGGTCTCAGTACGCTGAGGCCGGACACCCTGTGCCCTTGAGCGACCAGCTGAAGCAGCTGGTCGAGCTCCACAAGGCGGCCGAACAGGCCCTGAAGGGCTTCATAGTTCGGCTGTGGCCTGGAGAGGCCCTGCCTGGGAGCTACTTCGGACTAGTGCGGCGGCTGGTGGAGGCTTGTCCAAGGCTCGAGGTCATCAAGTGCTCCCTCTGCATCGAAGGTGCCCGTAGGGCCCTTGCCCATGCAAAGGTGCACTGGGGTAAGCTGGACGGTGAGAAGCTTGTGAGGGACGGGCCGCCGCTGGGGAAGGAGCATCGCAAGCCTGAGAACTATTACAAGGATGTTCTGGCCGGTGCCCGCCTTATGGCGGATGAATGCACCAAGGATGTAACTTTTGAATGAACTCGCTCGTGTTATCCTGTGCGCTGAAAACTTGTTCATATGCGCTAAGCAATGCTTGAATTTAAAATATTACTTTCTGTGCGGCCGTTTATCAAAAAATTGAGAGATGGCCAGTCGTCGGCTTCTGCCCCCATGCCACTAGTGCTGGGGTGTTCGGGATAAACCTGAGCGCTCTTTTTCCCATGATTGGGTCCGTCGAGGGAGGCGCTCAACACAACAAATAAGGCAATCGGACTATAATGCTTGAACACTCTCACTTAGCCATAGAACTCTATAATTTTAAATTTCGGTGAAGCCCCTAGTATTCGGAAGACCGAGTTCGGGGCGCTATCCACGCCTTGGCCGGACAAAGCCGGTTCCTCGCTCGAAGCGGCATAAGTCTTTAAGGACTCGAAAAACCTCTCGAACAGCGACCGGTCTCTCGCCTCATCATGACAGTCAGTTTTAGCTTTCTCTACTGAGGTGCTCAGCCCAGCTCAACTGGGGCACAATCGCAGTAGTTCTCCTAGTGCTACCTTAGCCGATATAGCGGAACATAAGGCACCAAAACATAGGAGCCGGGCAAACCCAACTATTGACCCAAATCATGATTCGGAGCCGATGCATATAGTGCTATAAGTTCGGGGTGCCGCACTTGTGAAAGTGTACGGACTTCTCACGCCATATTGATGGGTACTAAAGCCCCTGGCGTACTTTTGCCGTACCACAGTGTACGGATGCAACATGTTATTGATAAACATATATATAAAAAGAGGATAATGCAAAAAATAGACAAAAAGCTATACATTGTTTATAGAAAGGCTGCTATGAAAGCGGAACGATACAAATAGTGCGATAAGCAAAAGAAATTGGACTATTTAACATGTCCTGGCCAGGGGCAGGCCGCGGAATTGTATTAAAAAACAGGTATACTGCTCGCAATAGAGACCACCTGGGAGTTCCATAATGCGGCGTCACTTGTTTGCTTTCCTGGATCTTGCATCGTTTGGGCAGTAGTTGAATTGCCGAACGGGTCATCCGAAGTATGGAGTCCTGAGAGTAAGAGAAAAAAAGAAAAAAAGGAATCCGGCAGCCCCTGGTGCGGTTTAAGCCGTATTTCGGGCGTGCCGTGATAGTGCCCCTTCCCCTGTGCCCATGGTATTTCAAGAGCGTAGTTATGTACGCGAAGCACTGGTTTCGCTATATCGCGAGGGCTAGGGTTGGGGCCGCATTGCTATGCTAGCTCAGAACGTGCCAGGCGGTCTTGTTGTAGGGTACTTCGAGCGCGCTTGACAGTGTCCGGCTTTTTGAAGGCCGAATTGGAGAACTGCCTAGAGAGGCTGCTTTGTACTTCTTCTGCGAGCGCTGCCGTGTGCTCCTCCGTTCGGAGGGAGCGTTTGGTGTTCCCATTGACCGTGATTACTCCTCTAGGGCCTGGCATCTTGAGCTTGAGGTATGCATAGTGCGGTACCGCGTTGAATTTTGCGAATGCAGTTCGCCCGAGCAGTGCGTGATAGCCACTACGGAACGGGACTATGTCGAAGATTAACTCCTCATTTCAGAAGTTATCCGGAGATCCGAAGACCACTTCCAGTGTGACTGAGCCTGTACAGTTGGCTTCTACACCTGGTATGATGCCTTTAAAGGTTGTTTTGGTGGGCTTGATCCTCAAGGGATCTATGCCCAGTTTTCGCACTATATCTTGGTAAAGCAGGTTCAGGCTGCTGCCGCTGTCCATGAGGACTCTTGTGAGATGAAATCTGTCAATGATTGGGTCTAGAACCAATGCGGCGAAGCCGCCGTGGCGGATGCTAGTGGGGTGGTCCCTTCGATCAAAGGTGATCGGGCAGGAGGACCATGGGTTGAACTTTGGGGCGACTGGCTCTATCGCATATACGTCCCGTAACGCACGCTTCCGCTCCCTCTTGGAGATGTTGGTTGCGTATATCATGTTCACCGTCCGCACTTGCGGGGGAAATCCCTTCTGTCCACTGTTTTTCGGCGGCCTGGGCTCCTCCTCGTCGTCGCTATGCAGCCCCTTGTCTTTGTTTTCGGCTCTTAACTTGCCTGCCTGCTTAAACACCCAACAGTCCCTGTTGGTGTGATTGGCTGGCTTTTCGGGGGTGCCATGTATCTGGCACAAGCGGTCGAGTATTCGGTCCAAACTGGACGGGCCCTGAGTATTTATTTTGAATGGCTTTTTCCGTTGACCGGATTTGTAGCCTCGGAATCTGGCATTAACTGTCGTATCCTCATTGCTGTCGCTGTTAACGCGACGCTTTTGTTTGTTCCGATGCGACCTGTCGCTTTTGTCCTTGGTGTTTGAATTACCAGGGTTCTTGGTTAAATTGTTGCTGCGAGCTAGCCAGCTGTCTTCTCCCGCGGAAAAGCGGGTCATGAGTGTCGTGAGGGCTGCCATAGATTTCGGCTTTTCCTGTCCCAGGTGCCGGGCAAGCCACTCGTCACGGATATTATGCTTGAAGGCTGCTAAGGCCTCTGCGTCCGGACAGTCGACTATCTGGTTTTTCTTTGTTAGGAACCGTGTCCAGAATTGCCTGGCCGATTCCTCTGGCTGCTAAATTATGTGGCTTAGGTCATCGGCGTCCGGTGGTCGCACATAAGTGCCCTGGAAGTTTTCAAGGAATGCGGCTTCCAGGTCCTCCCAAGAACCGATTGAGTCTACTGGCAAGCTGTTAAGCCAATGCCGGGCCGGTCCCTTAAGTTTGAGTGGGAGGTATTTGATGGCGTGTAGATCATCACCGTGGGCCATGTGGATATGAAGGAGATAATCCTCGATCCATACCGCAGGATTTGTTGTGCCATCGTACGATTCGATGTTTACGGGTTTGAAGCCCTCAGGGATTTTATGAACCATTACTTCATCTATGAAGCATAGTGGGTGTGTGGCGCCTCTGTATTGGGCTATATCACGATGGAGCTTGAAGGAGCTTTGTCTGTTGAGTTCGGCCCGGCCGGATTTATTGCATCTGGAGTGACGATCACCGTCACGTGCCGTGGGGCACCTGCGCGATCGGTAGATCGATCTTGTTTGCCTTGCCTTGTCCTCCAGTATGTCGTGCAGGTCGGGCGCATTTTCCGTGCCTTAGTATGCTTGACGCGGCGTCGGGGCATGGCTTGAGCAGAGGGACAAGAGGCCTCTCTGTCGCGGCCACGAGGTGGTCGGTTGGCCATGTCATGCGCTGGTGATGTAGGTGCTTCCTCCTCTAGTCGGGGTAGCAGCCTGCGCTTTGGGTAACTCTTGGAGGGGCGTTCGAGTTCATACTCTTCGGCCGCAAGGACTTCAGTCCATCTGTCAGCTAGCAAATCCTGATCAGCTCTAAGCTGTTGCTGCTTTTTCTTGAGGCTGCTTGCCGTGGCCATAAGCCCGCGTTTAAAACGCTCTTGTTCGGCGAGATCCTCTGGCACGACGAACTCGTCATCGTCGAGGCTTGCCTCGTCTTCGGAGGGAGGCGTATAATTATCGTCCTCAACCTCTTGGTCCGCCGCCCTCTCGTGAGGGCTGGCTTCTCTATCCTCCTGTGCCGAATCTTGCTGGAGGGGGTGTTCTTCGGCGCTATCCGAAGTAGTATTATCTCCCGTGCTGGAATCACCGTTTTTGCTTTGGCGGGATTTAGAGCGGCGCCGATGACGCCGACGCTTGGGCTGTTTCTTAGACGTATCATCCCCCGCTGTTCCATCGCCATCTCCATCCTTTGGAGTGTCCACCATATATATGTCATATGACGAGGTGGCCTTCCAGCGCCCTACATGTGCGGGTTCTTGTTCGTCTCCTGCATCGTCGTCCATGCCGTCGATGTCTTCGGAGTCGAAGTCAAGCATGTCGGTTAAGTCGTCGACAGTGGCTACCAAGTGGGTGGTGGGTGGGTTTTGAATTTCTTTATCGTCCGTATCCCAACCTTGCTGACCGTAGTCCGGCCAGGGCTCTCCTGATAAAGAGAGAGACTTTAGAGAATTCAGGATGTCGCTGAAGGGCGAGTGCTGAAAGATGTCCGTGGCGGTGAACTCCATTATCGGCGCCCAATCGGATTCGATCGGCAGGGGCGCGGGGGGCTCGGAGTTCGGAGAGGAATCCGGCTCCTTGGAGTCACAGGCCATGCGGAGTGCAGGGCTGGAGTTCGTCTTGATCGCCTCTGAGATCGCAGCCCCTGAGGCAGCGTCCAACCGCTGATCCTCGATCGGCGCAGTAGGCTCCGAATCAATGGTCAGAACTAATGCGTGTGCGGCCTCCAAGGCGCTGTTCGGCGGCAGAGCTATATCATGCCCATCGAGACAGTGCGGTGCGCTTGGCTGTGGCTCGAATCCGTCGAAGATCAAGTCCCCGCGGATGTCAGCCGTGTAGTTTAGGCTTCCAAACCTGACCTGATGGCCAGGGGCGTAGCTTTCGATCTGCTCAAGGTGGCCAAGCGAATTGGCCCGCAGTGCGAAGTCGCCGAAGACGAAGATCTGTCCGGGGAGAAAAGTCTCACCCTGGACTGCATTGCTATTGATGATCGAAGGAGCCATCGGGCCTGAAAGCGACGACACAGAGGAACTCTCAATGAAAGCACCAATGTCGGTGTCAAAACCGGCGGATCTTGGGTAGGGGTTCCCGAACTGTGCGTCTAGGCCCGATGGTAATAGGAGGCAAGGAACACGATGTTTTACCCAGGTTCGGGCCCTCTTGATGGAGGTAAAACCCTACGTCCTGCTTGATTAATATTGATGATATGGGTAGTACAAGAGTAGATCTACCACGAGATCAAGGAGGCTAAACCCTAGAAGCTAGCCTATGGTATGATTGTTGTATGATGAAGTTGTCCTACGGACTAAAACCCTCCGGTTTATATAGACACCGGAGAGGGTTAGGGTTACACAAAGTCGGTTACAATGGTAGGAGATCTTGAATATCCGCATCGCCAAGGAAAGTCCCATCCGGACACGGGACAAAGTCTTCAATCTTGTATCTTCATAGTCCTGGAGTCTGGCTGAAGGTATAGTCCGGCTACCCGAACACCCCCTAATCCAGGACTCCCTCAGGCCCATTGACTCCCCGGGGGGTTTCGGTAACCCACCGGTACTCCGGTAAATGCCCGAACTCACCCGGAACCATTCCGATGTCCAAACATAGCCTTCCAATATAGTGATCTTTATGTCTCGACCATTTTGAGACCCCTCGTCATGTCCGTGATCATATCCGGGACTCCGAACTACCTTTGGTACATCAAAACACATAAACTCATAATACCGATCATCACCGAACGTTAAGCATGCGGACCCTGCGGGTTTGAGAACTATGTAGACATGACCGAGACTCATCCTCGGTAAATAACCAATAGCGGAACCTGGATGCTCATATTGGTTCATACATATTCTATGAAGACCTTTATCGGTCAAACCGCATAACAACATACGTTGTTCCCTTTGTCATCGGTATGTTACTTGCCCGAGATTCGATCGTCGGTATCTCAATACCTAGTTCAATGTTGTTATCAGCAAGTCTCTTTACTCGTTCCGTAATGCAACATCCCGTAACTAACTCATTAGTCACATTGCTTGCAAGGCTTATAGTGATGTGCATTACCGAGAGGGCCCAGAGATACCTCTCAGATACACGGAGTGACAAATCCTAATCTATGCCAACTCAACAAACACCATCGGAGACACCTGTAGAGCATATTTATAGTCACCCAGTTACGTTGTGACATTTGATAGCACACTAAGTGTTCCTTCGGTATTCGGGAGTTGCATAATCTCATGTCACAGGAACATGTATAAGTTATGGAGAAAGCAATAGTAGTAAACTAAACGATCATCGTGCTAAGCTAACGGATGAGTCAAGTCAATCACATCATTCTCTAATGATGTGATCCCGTTCATCAAATGACAACTCTTTGTCCATGGCTAGGAAACTTAACCATCTTTGATTAACGAGCTAGTCAAGTAGAGGCATACTAGTGACACTCTGTTTGTCTATGTATTCACACATGTACTAAGTTTCCGGTTAATACAATTCTAGCATGAATAATAAACATTTATCATGATATAAGGAAATATAAATAACAACTTTATTATTTCCTCTAGGTCATATTTCCTTCAGTCTCCCACTTGCACTAGAGTCAATAATCTAGATTACATTGTAATGATTCTAACACCCATGGAGTCTTGGTGCTGATCATGTTTTGCTCGTGAGAGAGGCTTAGTCAACGGGTCTGCAACATTCAGATCCGTATGTATCTTGCAAATCTCTATGTCTCCCTCCTTAACTTGATCGTGGATGGAATTGAAGCATCTCTTGATGTGCTCGATTCTCTTGTGAAATCTGGATTCCTTTCCCTAGGCAATTGCACCAGTATTGTCACAAAAGATTTTCATTGGACCCGATGCACTAGGTCTGACACCTAGATCGGATATGAACTCCTTCATTTACTACTTCCGAAGCAGTTATGTACTCCGCTTCACACGTAGATCCCGCCACGACGCTCTGCTTGGAACCGCACCAACTTACAGCTCCACCATTCAATAAAAATACGTATCTGGTTTGTGACTTAGAGTCATCTGGATCAGTGTGAAAGCTTGCATCGACGTAACCGTTTACAGCGAGCTCTTTTTCACCTCCATAAACGAGAAACATATCCTTAGTCCTTTTTAGGTATTTCAGGATGTTCTTGACCGCTGTCCAGTGATCCACCCCTGGATTACTTTGGTACCTCCCTGCTAAACTAATAGCAAGGCACACATCAGGTCTACTACACAGCATTGCATACATGATAGAACCTATGGCTGAAGCATAGAGAATGACTTTCATTTTCTCTCTATCTTCTGAAGTGGTCGGGCATTGAGTCTGACTCAACTTCACACCTTGTAACACAGGCAAGAACCCTTTCTTTGCTTGATCTATTTTGAACTTCTTCAAAACTTTATCAAGGTATCTGCTTTATGGAAGTCCAATTAAGCGTCTTGATCTATCTCTATAGATTTTGATGCCCAATATATAAGCAGCTTCACCGAGGTCTTTCATTGAAAAATTCTTATTCAAGTATCCTTTTATGCTATTCAGAAATTCAGTATCATTTCCGATCAGCAGTATGTCATCCACATATAATATCAGAAATGCTACAGAGCTCCCACTCATTTTCTTTTAAATACAGGCTTCTCCAAAAGTCTGTATGAAACCATATGCTTTGATCACACTATCAAAGCATATATTCCAACTCCGAGAGGCTTGCACCAGTCCATAAATGGATCGCTGGAGCTTGCACACTTTGTTAGCACCTTTTGGATCGACAAAACCTTCTAGTTGCATCATATACAACTCTTATTTAAGATGTCCATTAAGGAATGCAGTTTTGACATCCATTTGCCAAATTTCATAATCATAAAATGCGGCAATTGCTAACATGATTCGGACGGACTTAAGCATCGCTATGGGTGAGAAGGTATCATCATAGTCAACTCCTTGAACTTGTCGAAAACCTTTTGCAACAAGTCGAGCTTTGTAGGCTATAACATTGCCGTCAGCATCGGTCTTCTTCTTGAAGATCCATTTATTCTCTATGGCTTGCCGATCATTGGGCAAGTCAACCGAAGTCCACACTTTGTTCTCATACATGGATCCCATCTCAGATTTCATGGCCTCAAGCCATTTTGCGGAATCTGGGTTCATCATCGCTTCCTCATAGTTGGTAGGTTCATCATGGTCAAGTAACATGACCTCTAGAACAGGATTACCGTACCACTCTGGTGCGGATCTTACTCTGGTTGACCTACGAGGTTCGGTAGTAACTTGATCAGAAGCTTCATGATCATCATCATTAGCTTCCTCACTTACTGGTGTAGGAATCATTGGAATAGATTTTTGTGATGAACTACTTTCCAATAAGGGAGTATGTACAATTACCTCATCAAGTTCTACTTTCCTCCCACTCACTTCTTCTGAGAGAAACTCCTTCTCTAGAAAGGATCCATTCTTAGCAACGGATATTTTTCCTTCGAATCTGTGATAACAGTCTCCTTTGGGTATCCTATGAAGACACATTTCTTTGATTTGGGTTTGAGCTAATCAGGTTGAAGCTTTTGCACACAAGCATCGCAGCCCCAAACTTAAGAAATGACAACTTGGGTTTCTTGCCAAACCATAGTTCATAAGGTGTCGTCTCAACGGATCTTGATGGTGCCCTATTTAATGTGAATGCATCCGTCTCTAAATCATAACCCTAAAATGATAGCGGTAAATCAGTAAGAGACATCATAGATCGCACCATATCTAATAAAGTGCGGTTACGACGTTCAGACAAACCATTACAATGTGGTGTTCCAGGTGGCGTGAGTTGCGAAACTATTCCGCATTGTTTCAAATGAAGAGCAAACTCATAACTCAAATATTCACCTCCACGATCAGATCGTAGAAACTTAATTTTCTTGTTACGATGATTTTCCACTTCACTTTGAAATTCTTTGAACTTTTCAAATGTTTCAGACTTATGTTTCATCAAGTAGATATACCCATATGTGCTCAAATCATCTGTGAAGGTAAGAAAATAACGATACCCACCGCGAGCATCAACACTGATCGGACCGCATACATCAGTATGTATTATTTCCATTAAGTCTGTTGCTAGCTCCATTGTTCCGGAGAACGGGGTCTTAGTCATCTTGCCCATGAGGCATGGTTCGCAAGCATCAAGTGATTCCAAAAGCCCCTCAGCATGGAGTTTCTTCATGCACTTTACACCAATATGACCTAAACGGCCGTGCCACAAATAAGTTGCACTATCATTATTAAACTTATATCTTTTGGCTTCAATACTATGAACATGTGTATCACCACTATCAAGATTTAGTAAAAATAGACCACTCATCAAGGGTGCATGACCATTAAAGATATTACTCATATAAATAGAACAACCATTATTCTCCGATTTAAATGAATAACAGTCTCGCATCAAACAAGATCCAGATATAATGTTCATGCTCAACGCTGGAACCGAATAACAATTATTTGGGTCTAAAACTAATCCCGAAGGTAGATGTAGAGGTAGCATGCAGACGGCGATCACATCAACTTTGGAACCATTTCCCACGCGCATCGTCACCTCGTCCTTAGCCAATCTTCTCTTAATCCGTAGCCCCTGTTTCGAGTTGCAAATATTAGCAACATAACCAGTATCAAATACCCAGGCGCTACTACGAGCATTAGTAAGGTACACATCAATAACATGTATATCAAATATACCTTTCACTTTGCCATCCTTCTTCTCTGCCAAATACTTGGGGCAGTTCCACTTCCAGTGACCAGTCCCTTTGCAGTAGAAGCACTCAGTCTCAGGCTTAGGTCCAGACTTGGGCTTCTTCACTTGAGCATCAACTTGTTTGTTGTTCTTCTTGAATTTCCCCTTCTTCCCTTTACCCTTTTTCATGAAACTGGTGGTCTTGTTGACCATCAACACTTGATGCTTGTTCTTTATTTCTACCTCCGCAGCCTTTAGCATTGCGAAGAGCTCGGGAATTGTATTATCCATCCCTTGCATATTATAGTTCATCACGAAGCTCTTGTAGCTTGGTGGCAGTGATTGAAGAACTCTGTCAATGGCACTATCATCGGGAAGATTAACTCCCACTTGAGTCAAGTGGTAGCGGTACCCAGACATTCTGAGTATATGTTCACTGACAGAACTATTCTCCTCCATTTTGCAGCTGTAGAACTTATTGGAGACTTCATATCTCTCAAACCGGGCATTTGCTTGAAATATTAATTTAAACTCCTGGAACATCTCATATGCTCCATGACGTTCAAAATGTTGTTGAAGTCTGATACGTCTCCAACGTATCTATAATTTATGAAGTATTCATGCTATTATATTATGAACCTTGGATTTTATATGCATTTATATGCTATTTTATATGATTTTTGGGACTAACCTATTAACCTAGTGCCCAATGCCAGTTTCTGTTTTTTCCTTGTTTTTGAGTTTTACAGAAAAGAATATCAAACGGAGTCCAATTGACGTGCCAATTTTTGATGATTTTTTATGGACCAAAAGAAGACCCCAGAGTAAAAGAGTTGAGCCAGGAGAGTCTCGGGGCGTCCACGAGGATGGGGGGCGCCCCCCCAGGCGTGTGGTCCTGCCTCGTGGACGCCTCGGGCACCTCCTTGACGTGAGACCGACGCCAAAAATTCATATAAGTACATAAACCTCAGAAAATTAACCTAGATCAGGAGTTCCACCACCAGAAGCCTCCGTAGCCACCGAAAACCAATCTAGGCCCTCTTTGGCACCCTACCGGAGGGGGTCGTCATCACCGGAGGGCATGGAGGAGGATCCCGGAGGGGCCATCATCACCATGAAGGCCAAGGACCAGAGGGAGAACCACTCCCTATCTAGGGGGGAGACCATGGAGGAGGAAGCACAAGGGGAAGAACCTCTCCTCCTCTCTCTCGGTGGCACCGGAGTGCCATTGGGAGGGGAATCATTGCCGCGGTGATCGTCTTCATCAACATCACCATCATCATCACCATCCTCATCTCTTTTACGCGGTCCACTCTCCCGCACCCCGCTGTAATCCCTACTTGAACATGGTGCTTTATGCCACATATTATGATCCAGTGATGTGTTGCCATCCTATGATGTTTTGAGTAGATATCTTTTGTCTTTGGGTTGATTGATGATCTAGATTGGTATGAGTTGTATGTTTTACTTTGATGTTGTCCTATGGTGCTGTCCGTGTGGTGGAAGCATGAGGGGTTCCCGCTATAGGTCGCTGCAATACGTTCATGATTCGCTTATAGTGGGTTGGTGAGTGACTGAAACACAAACCCGAGTAAGGGGGTTGTTGCATATGGGAATAAAGAGGACTTGATGCTTTAATGCTATGGTTGGGTTTTACCTTAATGATCTTTAGTAGTTGCGGATGCTTGCTAGAGTTGCAATCATAAGTGCATATGATCCAAGTAGAGAAAGTATGTTATCTTATGCCTCTCCCTCATATGAAACTGCAATAGTGATTATCGGTCTTGTTAACGATTGCCTAGGACAATTCCGCACACTGATCCACCATTATTCCACACTCGCTATTTATAATATTTAGTAATATATTCTAACTTCATGATAACAGCACCTACTTTTATATTTTAGCTCTCCGATATCATACAAAGTTATCCTCTTCATACCCACAACCTAGTTTTATTTCTCGTTGCTAGTTGGAAGCAAAGTTCGGTGTACGTAGAGTCGTATCAGTGGCAGATAGGGCTTGAGAGAATATTGATCTTACCTTTAGCTCCTTATGGGTTCGACACTCCATACTTATCACCTAACCTTTGGAAATTGCTACGATGATTCCTTGCACTTGGGGATTATCAAGCTCTTTTCTGGCGCCGTTGCCGGGGAGCAATAGCGTGGGGTTGATGCATTGAAGACGTGAGGGTCGACCTTGAGCACTTGTGTTCATGCTCACGGAAACAATGTAGAATTTTTCATGGAAGTTTCTATGTAATTAATTATCCCCTTGTATATATCCATTGCATTATAAAAATAATGTGCCAAGCTTTGGTTTTAGGATGATTAGATTGCTTGTTTACTATGTGCAGAACAAAAACAGAAACTTTGGCTGTAGCGCGGGAATTTACATTTTTTACTGGAAAGTCAAATGGGTCTGAAACTTTTTGTACATTACTTCTGTGAAATTTTTTCAAATTTTCAAATTTATTTCATAATTATTGGTTTTACATAACTTTAATAAACTTCCAGATTACTACAGACTGTCCTGTTTTAGACAGATTCTGTTTTTCGCGTGTTGTTTGCTTTTTTGATGAATCTATGGCTAGTATCGGAGGGTATAAACCATACATGAGTTGGAATACAGTAGATATTACACCAATATGAATTTATAATGAGTTCACAACAGTACCTAAAGTTAGTGATTTGCTTTATTATACTAACGGATCTCACAAAGTTTTTGTTAAAGTTTTGTGTGGATGAAGTGTTTGAAGAATGAGGAGTTACCAATGTGAGAAGAATAAAGAGAGGCAAGAGCTCAAGCTTGGGGATGACCAAGGCACTCCAAGTAAATATTCTAAGGATACTCAAGCATCTAAGCTTGGGGATGCCCCGGTTGGCATCCCATCTTTCTTCTTCAACAATTATCGGTATACCTTGGTTTTTGTTTTGTTCACATGATTTGTGTCCTTTGTGTTTTTATTTTTTTCTTTAAGAACCATGCTAGTATGAGATATCTCTTCATTGGTTTATATAATTATTCATGTGCTTCACTTATACCTTTTAAGTATGATCTTATAGAATTGCTCTTTGAGCTTCACTTAAATCTTTTGAGTATGGTTTCATATAATGCTCGCTACAAAAAAAGACACATCTGTGACATTTTGGGCCGAACGAATTTTTTTTCTGTCATACATATGACACTTCTATGACGATAATTGTGACAAAACCCGGTATCATCATAGATGTGGTGGTCTCCTACTTCTATGACAAAAAATCATGACATAAAATGGGCTTTTCGTCCTGGGCGGGCCGGAGACGCAGCTGCATGACATTCTTTGGGCCGTCCATGATGGAAAAAACCGTGGTAGAAGCGAGGGGGAGGAAAATTTCGGGAGTTCCCGGTTACGGTGGGAGGTCGGGGGCCGAGCGATGCGCGTTTCTCTCGTACACATACGCTCGTGTGTGCGAGGCGTTGGCTCTAACTGAACCCGAGCGAGGCGTTGGGCTCTAACTAAACCCGAGCGATTGCACTGCAGGCTACGCGATACTGAACCCGAGCGATCGATCGATGGCTGTTAACTGAACCCGATCGAGTGATTCCTTCGCTACTGCTGCTAACTGAAGCCGATCGATGCTGCCTCTAGATGAACAGTGAGCGTTGCAGGGGGGTGGGGGTGGGGGGTTGGATGAACAGTTCTCGGTGGGGGTGGATGAACAGGACCCCGTGGTGTTGCCTCTGGATGAACAGGACCCCGATCGATCGAGCCGGTTGGGGCTGGATGAACAGGACCCCGTGGAGGGCTGGATGAACAGGACCACCCCATGGAGGGCAGGATGAACAGTAGACGGTGGAGGGCAGGATGAACAATAGCCCGTGGAGGGGTGGTTGAACAGGAGCCCGTGGAGAGGGCTGGTTGAACAGTAGCCGGTGGAGTAGCGCGCGGTGGAGGTTGGATGAACAGGAGCCCGTGGATGAACAGTCGCAGGTGGAGGCTGGAGGAGGTCAACGGTGGATGAACAGTAGCTCGTGGAGGCTGGAGGGGGTCGACGGTGGAGATGAACAGTATCCCGTGGAGTCCCATTTTGCGGTACGCCACACGCCTCCCGATGAACAGGACCCCCTGTTTCGACCGTAGCGCTCCAACACAAGTCCGTTTCGTCCGTTTTGCCATACGCCACACCCCTCCCGATCAACAGGACCACCATTTTGACCGTAGGAGGTCCGTTTCCTCCATTTTGCGGTACGCCAGACCCCTCCCGATCAACAAGACCCTGTTCTGAATGTAGGAGGTCCGTTTCCTCCGTTGTGCGGTAGGCCAGGCCTCGTTTCCATTGCCTGTTCCGTCCAAGCCCTCCCGATGAACATGACCACACATTCCGTTCCGACCCAGCCGGTTGGCTCCCACGCGTTCCGTTGCCTCCCGATGAACACGACGCATTCCGTTGCCTCCCCATGAACACGACGCATTCCGTTGCCTCCCCATGAACACGACACATTCCGTTGCCTCCCCATGAACACGACAACGACGTTGTTTCTCCGTTCCGACCCAGCCATGTACACGAGCCCTCGCCGTATGTATGCGCGAGTAGGCATTCGAGACCCCGCCCGTATGTACACATACGTGGCCGTATTTTCTTTCTTGCACCCTGGCCGCTGTTCCTTACGTGTACATGCTACGTGCGCGCCTCTACTACGACACGTGCGCGCCTCTACTACTACACGTGCGCGCCTCTACATCGACCAGTATGTACGTACACGTTCGCGACTAGAATGACAACGCTACGTACGCTTCGACCAGGTGGGTCCCGACTGTCAGGCACTTCCATGCCTGCGAAGATGTAGCTGGTGGGTCCCAGCAGTCAGGGGGCAAATCGTTTTTTTGCCCGGACGCACTTCCTTGCGTGCGAAGATGTAGCTGGTGGGTCCTAGCAGTCAGGGGGAAACGTTTTTTTCACAAAATAGTGGCCCGTTCGGTGGGTCCCAGCTATCAGGTGGAGGAATCATTATTTTCCATGTAATAAGGAGGCACTTCCTTGCTGCGGCCGTGGACCCAGCTGTCAGCCTCTCCACGTACAGTCCACGTCCGATGGAAGTCGTTCCTTGACCACGTTGACCACGCCGCGCCGAGAGCACCAGGGCGGTGGACGACGGCGAGGCCTAGGAAGGGGACGACAAGGAGGCAGAGAAGACTCGGCAGTTGTTTCCCACGCAGAGGGGAGTACGACTGTACGAGGGTTTACTGGTTCGTCTGCCGTCGCCGGAGAATAATAGCAGGTGTGAGTGAGTAGAGGGATGGCTAGGCCAGCGATGGGAGTACGGTCGGGCGGTGAGGCCTGCGCGGCAGCACAGCCGGCCGCGAGGAGGAGGGAGGAGGCAGTCCCGCCGGCTCTTGTTTGAGCGGCTGGAGAAGGAAGAGCAGAGATTGAAGAAGCACGACGGCCGTTGGTTGGACATCCAACAGTCAGTGCTTGTGCGTCAACCTTTTTTTAGGAAAGCCTCAAATCTATGGAAAATAACATACAACCCATCTGCCATTATTTCTAATAATTTACAGCCCATTTGCTAATTCTTAAGGTTTTTTTGGAGCCCATATTCTTGTTGTTAGCATTACAGCCCATATTGTGGCAATGGTTAAAAAATTATATGAAATTTTGCATATTTCGGTGCAGTCCGAACTGTTTTTAATCCCGAAATTTCGACTCACATTCAAACTGATTTTAAAAATAAATGTATATCAATATAAAATCCAACAAATTCTCCACGCATAAAAATTAATGTAATTTAAAATCTTGAAATGAAAAAAAGATATTTAAAACTAATTGCCGGTTTGATGTGTTTTAAAAATGTACAACCCATTTCTTATTACTGATGGGCCATTTTCTCGACCAGCCGAATGAAAGCTCTCCTCGTCTTGAAAGATTTGTAGCCCAACAGGCCTGACAAAGCGACTTACTTGGCAAATCACAAAATAACTGGGCTGTGGCCGTGGACCCAGCTGTCATCCTCTCCACGTACAGTACTCTTCCGATGGAAGTCGTTCCTTGACCACGTTGACCACGCCGCGCGGAGAGCACCACGGCGGTGGACAATGGCGAGGCCTAGGAAGGGGACAACGCGGCAGTGGAAGCCCGTGCGGAGAGGACTATGGGGGTTCACTGGTTCCGCTGCGGTGTGAGGCTGCCGTTGCCGCAGGGCCTGGCTAGCGGTGGGAATAGTAGGGGGCGGTGAGGCCTCTGCGGCAGCACAGTCGGCCATGGGAGGCAGGAGCATGCGGCACGACCGGCGCTGCTTTGGGCGGCTGGACCAAGAAGACCAGAGGTTGAAGAAGCACTACGGCCGTTGGATGGACATCGTACGGTCACTGGAGCTAGAATCGTTCATATTGACTAAGTTGACAATGCCCTTCGTCCCCGTCAACTTAGTAGGCCCACAAGTCAGCCTCCTAGCAAGGTGGGTCCCAGCTAGCCGGGGGAGTATTCATTTTTTAGTGCGTAATAAGGAGGCACTTCCGGTGGGTCCGAGCTGACAGCAGGGGGGACGTTTTTTCGTGAAATATGGTGGCCCGTCCGGTGGGTCCCAGCAGTCAGGGGAAAAGATTTTTTTCGCAAAATACTGGTGGCCCGTCCGGTGGGTCCCCGCTGTCAGTTGGAGGAATAATTATTTTGCACGTAATAAGGAGGCACTTCCTTGCTGCGGCCGTGGACCCAGCTGTCAGCCTCTCCACGTACAATCAACGTCCAATGGAAGCCGATCCTTGACCATGTTGACCACACCGCGCCAAGAGCACCAAGGCGGTGGGAGACAGCGAGGCCAGGAAGGGGACGACGTGGACCCGGGGAAGACACGGCAGTGGATGCCCACGCGTAGAGGAGTACGAGGGTTCACTGGTTCGCTGCAGTGTGAGGCTGCCGTCGCCGCAGAATAACAGGGGGTGTGGGTGAGTAGAGGGATGGCCTGGCCAGCGGTGGGAGTAGTAGGGGGGCGGTGAGGCCTCCGCCGCATCGCAGCCGGCCACGGGAGGTAGGAGCACGAGGCATGATCGGCACTGGTTTGGGCGGCTGGAGCAAGAAGACCAGAGGTTGAAGAAGCACTACGACCGTTGGATGGACATCGTACGGTCACTGGAGCTAGAATCGTGCATATTGACTAAGTTGACAAAGCCCTCCGTCCCCGTCAACTTAGTAGGCCCACAAGTCAGCCTGCCACTAAGGTGGGTCCCAGCTAGCAGGGGGTATTCATTTTTTGTGCGTAATAAGGAGGCACTTCCGGTGGGTCCGAGCTGACAGCAGGGGGAACGTTTTTTTCGTGAAATACGATGGCCCGTCGGGTGGGTCCCAGCAGTCAGGGGCAAACTTTTTTTTTCGTGATATACTGGTGGGCGTCTGGTGGGTCCTTGCTGTGAGGTGGAGGAATAATTATTTTCCACGTAATAAGGAGGCACTTCCTTGCGGCTGCCGTGGACCCAACCGTCAGCCTCTCCATGTACAGTATTCTTCCGATGGAATTCAGTCGTTGACCACATTGACCACGCCGCGCTGACAGCACCACGGCGGTCGATGACGGCGAGGCCTAGGAAGGGGACGACGCGGAGCCGGGGAAGACGCGACAGTGGATGCCCACGCGGAGAGGAGTATGAGGGTTCACTGGTTCGGCTGCACTGCCGTCGCCGTAGAATAACAGGGGGTGTGGGTGAGTGGAGTGGAGGGATGGCCTGGCCAGCGGTGGGAGTAGTATGGGGGCGGTGAGGCCTCCGCGGCAGCATAGCCGGCCACTAGAGGCAGGAGCAGGCGGCACGACCGACGCTGCTCTAGGCGGCTGGAGCAAGAAGACCAGAGGTTGAAGAAGCACTATGGTCGTTGGATGGACATCGTACGGTCAGTCGAGCTAGAATCATGCATATTGACTAAGTTGACAAAGCCCTTCGTCCCCGTCAACTTAGTAGGCCCACTATACTGGGTCCCAGCTAGGAGGGGGAGTATTCATTTTTTTGTGTGTAATAAGGAGGCACTTCCTTGCGTGCGGATATATAGCTGGTGGGTCCGAGCTGTCAGCGACGGTAACGTTTTTTTCGCGAAATACAGAGGCCGTTTTGGTGGGTCCCAGATGTCAGGTGGAGGAAATCATTATTTTGCATGTAATAAGGAGGCATTTCCTTGCGTGCGGCCATGGACCCAGCTGTCAGCCTCTCCACGTACAGTCCACTTCAGATGCATGTCGGTCGTTGACCACGCTGACCACGCCACGCTGAGAGCACCAGGGCGGTGGACGACGGCGAGGCCTAGGAAGGGAACGACATGGAGGCAGGGAAGACTCGGCTGTTGTTTTTGTTTCCCACGCGGAGGGGAGTACGACTGTACGAGGGCTTATTGGTTCGTCTGCCGTCGCCGGAGAATAACAGCAGGTGTGGGTGAGTAGAGGGATGGCTAGGCCAGCGATGGGAGTACGCTGGGGCGGTGAGGCCTGCGCGGCAGCACAGCCGACCACGGGGAGGAGGGAGCAGGCCGTCCCGCCAGCGCTTGTTTGAGCGGCTGGAGCAGGAAGAGTAGAGATTGAAGAAGCACGACGGCGGTTGGATGGACATCCAACAGTATACAGGCCATCTGTGGAAAGCCTCAAATATGTGGAAAACAGCATACAACCCATCTGCCATTATTTCAAATAATTTACAGCCAATTTGCTAATTCTTACGGGTTGTTTTGGAGCCCATATTCTTTATGTTAGCATTACAACCCATATTGTGGCCACGGTTAAAAAATTATATGAAATTTTGCATATGTCGGTGCGGTCTGAAATGTTTTTAATCCCGAAATTTCGAGTCACATTCAGACAGATTTTAAAAATAAATGCATATCAATATAAAATCCAATAAATTGTCCACGCATAAAAATCAATGCAATTTAAAATCTTGAAATGAAAAAAGATATTTGAAAATAATTGCCGGTTTGATGTGTTTTAAAAATGTACAGCCCATTTCTCATTACTGATAGGCCATTTTCTCGGTCAGACGAATGAAGCTCTTCTCGTCTTGAAAGATTTGCAGCCCAGCAGGCCTGATAAAACGACTTACTTGACAAATCACAAAAGAACTGGGCTAGCCATTTTCAGGAAAAAAAAACTACTGGGCTGCTCTGTGGTAAACATAAAAGAAAAGGCTGTCTAGACAGGTCAGAGTGTCCCGCACAACCCAAGTTTTCCAAACGGACGTCTAGGCCGGGGCGCCTCTTCGTGAACCGTGGCAAACTCGCAACCGTCCACCGACTCTTCGCCTTTCCCTCTAGATTTGGAACTGCTGTCACACGCTCTTTCTCTCCCTCCTCCATTTTCCTTCAGCCCTTCACCCTTTCTTCTGCCATTGTTCGATCGTCTTCTCCATGGAGGGAACAGGCCGGAAACGACCCCATTATTCTTGCCCCGATCTGAAAGATGACGTGGTGGAGGAACTCATTGATCGGTGCGACGTCATCACCTCGACTAGCATGGTAGGTTCGTTCAAGCCCATTCTCGACTCAACTAATAACATCATTACAAAGAACCCAAGAGTCAAAGAGCGGTTTGATCTCCCCTATCTTCTTTGCCGTGACCCTGATGACTGGCGCCGACACGACGGAGGCCTCGCCCTGTGCCAGTTGATGCCACTTGATAATGATACGTATGATGTTAAGATGTCATTGCTCGAGGGCAAGGCTTGGGCGGGTGCAAATGGAGATTGGGTTGTTTACATTGGGTCCAACTGCGAGTGGGAACTTGTGAATGTGTACACTCGTCACTGGGTTCCACTTCCAAAAATCTCAGCACACTGCCCAGAGGTTGAGCACACCGGTAATGTACGCACGTTCAAATACGATCATGGTGACTGTCTTCTATGGAAGATAGCAATTTGTTGAGTTCCCAACCGCTCTTGGAATTACAACAACTATCAAGTTGTTGCTATCTTCGACAAGCTTGTTGCCGTCCTTCATGGTTCGACTCGATGAATATTGCTCAAAAATCAGTTTCTGTACACGGATGAGTACTGTGATGCAATTCAATACGAGGGCCTTGTGTTTGATGCCACCACCCATGGCACTGTTTTTGCATGGCATCCTAGTAGTTTCGGTACGTTTGTCTTCCACCGTAATTATAATTGTTTCATCCACATGCATGCGGGTTAGCAAGTTTCCCTTTACTAATTAACCTTCTTCTTGTGTTTCCAAGGTCCTGTGAACATCCCACCTCCTATACTTGAAAATTTTTATAACCAAGGGGGAGATGACGATGGTGATGATCACGAGCATGAGGACGAGCAGCGCCGATATACTCTGTGGCGCCTGGCAACTAATTCCGACGGATCACCTCTTCTTGTGTGTATACAACCCACTAATGATGTTACTGGTAAGGAAGCAGGTGTCTCCCATGGTCGCACTCTCCGAATCTATTCCAACACCCGTTGCATGGTATTCGGGATGGATACTAGTGTGCTAGCGCCAACTCCTTCTCCCTGGCACAGAATTGATAGTCTTGGAGAAAACTCGCTCTTCCTTGGACAAAACTATCCGATGATGGTGAAAGGCGATCCAACTGCTGCTGACACATTTATGAGAAGCAACTGTGTCTATACCTCGGAAATTTGGGTGGTTCCCTACCCTCGTACTGATATAGTAGGCCGCTTCAGCCTGGATGATCGGTCCTGCGTTGGTCTCCAGATCGACAACAGATGGCCCGTCCCAGAGAATCAGTTGTGGTTCAAAGCAAGCGTTTCCAACACCGCGGAATGGTTGAGTTGAAGTTCATTTCATGGCTTGTTATTTGTTGTGTGGTGAAAACTTTAGTATTTATAATGTATCCTCATTGTCGATGTGGGTTGATGACCCATTGTATGTAATAAAATGATATGCATGTGATAAAGCTTTTGAGTCGCTTCTCTAAATTTGTTCTAGCTTCACATGCTTCGCACGTCAGGCGGGTGTTTTTACTGTAGCCGTATGGTAATGTGTTCGTTGTACGTAACCAGCACCTCGAATCCTCGATACTAGTATACTATATACTAGTAGGAGTAAGTAGTAGGAGTAGTAGGGTGGCATGGGCCAGAACAAGCATTCACGTCCAGGAGTACGACACACGCCACAACCACGACATCCATCTGACACCATATTATTTCTTGGAGTCTGTGCTAGAGCAATCTCTTCAACCTCGTCGTTTCTCTAAGGCTGGTTATAGTGGGGAGTAACTTAGACTAGTGTCATGCATATGACACTAGTCTTTGTTACTACCTTCATAGTGCAAAGTAACATACAAGTAGTATCATAGATGATTGCATTTATTACATTATAGACTCATTTTGCTTTGGTTTGCGTTATGTTATAGTAACATATTATGTTACTCCAAACATTTCTCTCCTCATTAACTATATTCCACATAAGCAAACTTGTCTTGAAATGCGCTATGTTACTTGCTAAGTTACTCCCACTATGACCAGCCTAACTTCAGCCATCGCGCGGCGGGCGAGGTGGGGGTTTGCCGATAGTCGGTTTCCTTAACTGCGGTCCCACTTGTAAGGCCAACTCCAACGCACGACCCCAAACGGACCTCCATTTTGCACGAACTCCAACAATAATTTTGACTAGAAAAGCAAGACCAAAGAAAACAAGAACCACAAGAATACATTTTACTACTCCTGTAAGCTGGATTAGTGCCTTCTCGATGCATTCATTGTTGATCTGCGGAGGCTCGATCTTGCGTGCTTCTTTCTTCTTCGAGTGTAAAGAAGTAGACATTGCTTCCTCGCATCTAGTCTCATGTCTAGCCTCTATTCTAGTAGGAGTATCAACAAGTGCACTAATCTCATCCGATAGCAGAACCGAAGATTTGGTCGGGTTCTTCCTCCTTTTGCTGACATGTGGGACATCCAGCATCCAGGTCGTGTCATGAAAGAAAATAGAGTGGTAGTTGAAGCCAAGAGATGTGCATCTTGGGTTAAACTGTAAATAGAATCTTACTACTCTTGAGTAACTTAAAAAGCGGCCACCGAAGATCTTTATTGGATTTGTTTTTCATCACCAGCACATCGAGGTCAAAGATGTGCAGGTTCAGTGGGTCCTCTTGCATTTTCACTGACATGTGGGGCCACATGTGAGCAAACAGACGATGGGCTCCGCGCGTCCGCTGGCTGGCTGAGAAGAGAGATAGAGGAGGGCTGAGCATGGACTGTAGGAAATTTGTTCTACGTACCTCGATATAGTGGGGTGGCATGGGCCATAACTCAGTAGTATTCACGTCTAGCAGTACGACACACGCCACCCAATCGAGTCACATTCGACACCAATTTTTTTGGAGTCCGTGCTACAGCCATCTCTTCTCCCTCCTATTTTCTCGGCCATCCGACAAGATAATTAATGTAGTATCATATACTACTACATGGTTTTGACGGAAAGATAAAAATACATATGGATCCATCAACGTTCAACGACATCCTCACGCCCTAGTGCGCCGGGTCACCAACCGACGTGTGAGGAGCAACGGCGTTGGCGGCGAGCTCAACGTGCTTCTGAAAAGTGCCGTCCAAGGTTGCCCTGCGCTCCAAGAAGGCCAGCGTCCTATCGTCCTCCTCTTGCATGTAGTAGTCCTTGTGGACGATTTGCGCGTAGACGTGGGTGATTATGTCGATGGTGTCTTGCTGCGCCAGGCGCTGCGCGGCGAGCGCGACCTCGAGGTGGACATTCTCCAGCGCGATGGTGGGCAGTCGCAGGGCCACCAGTGCGTCGAAGAGGTTGTTACCATAGTGGCCGTTGAGGGTGGCGGGCATCGCAGATCCTGTGCGCGTCAGCTGGAGGCTTACGTCAAAGTCGTCCACAAGCTTCTTGACGATGGTGAACTTGTCGAGGAAACCGACGAGGACCTCGTCGAACAAGGGGACGAAGCTGTCGTCCAAGCGGCCCCTCGCCCTGGCGTCCTCAAGCAATATTACCTGGAGACGTTCCTTGGTGCCGGGCTGCAGGCCGGCGTCGTGGACCATCTGGCACAGCCGGCTGATCCTCACGCTCATCGCCTCCATGGGTCTAGCGTAGCTTCTAGTCAACTGATCTTGCGATTTGAGTGATCACTTAGCCCTTGGTTAGCGTGCGTAGGTGCGTAGGATTTCGTACTACTCCCCGGCCCTCTACTGCACCTGCCTTTGGCTATATGATAGGTGGGCCAGCCACCCCCTGGGGCCACGTGTCATTCACCCAAAGGTAGTTGCCGTAAGTCAATGAAGCTGCGCCCCCTCCGTGCCAGTGCAGTATAGTCATCTCACCAGACCTCTAGTTGGGGCCAAACGAGAGAAGTTTGATGCTTACTGGTTTATTGGTCCCCTTTGCATTTTGCGCCAAGTTTTGACCTTTGATTTAACTATTAAATGTTAATGCATGTAAACAAAAATGTTGTGTAGGTCACCATACGAAAACCAAATAATCCCAAAATACTTAGGCACGGTGCATTAACTCCCTCCTTGTTTCTTATTTCGTGACATATCAACCAATGAGAGATGTGGGCCGTGCATGCTTTCAATGACTTGAGACTACCAAACATGACATGCAGTGTTTAGTTCATTGCATGTAATCCTATTAGTATCTAGTTAGGAGTAGCAAAAAAACATTAAGTTCTCTCGCCGATAGGAATAAGAGGCCATGTATTTATTTACAGAGGGAGTAGTACATTTTTGGTGACATGCATTACTAGATATTGCTAGTCAAATACTAAAATCCGGATGGACGTGGTAGTACTCTTAAATCCAGACGGTGGTGCTACTAGTACTAGTAGTAGTACTACCAATGTAGTAGTAGGAGTACTAGCACTGTACTATCCGTTGGTCAAATTATTACGTGCTGCTCCTCACAGTGAAGTGACAAGACCCTGCGCCGGAGATGACACCTGAGTATAGGCCCCGTGTTCGGCATACCATAGTCAGCCTCACCGTCCGCAGTCACTATCATCATGGCTGTAGATCTAGCCTGCTTACAACTAGCCATGTTCGACATAATTTCCCATGCGTAGATGCCCGTGCATTGCATGGAACACCAAGATTGGGGGTGGACGGCTCCGGCAGCGGCCATCGCGCCAGATTTTTCCACGGCCTTCTACTCCTAGATGTGGTGGGGAGGAGATGAGGCTGATTGTGAGAAACAAGGCGTTGTTTGTAAATAGAGAACAAGTGCGGGCATCTTTTTGCAAAAATGGAGAAGCTTGGTTTGTATGCGTCAGATCTAGATCCGACAGCTATTGGTGAAAGATGGGAGGCACAACATCATCACCAACTCAGGACCTGTTTGATTCGCAGGATTTTGAAAACACAGGAATAGGTCACCATGTGCGTTCGGTTTATTCGGTTTACATGGTTCGATTTATACGGTTTTTCAGTTTGTACGGTATTAATACTTCGGTAAATATGGTATGAAATTAAAATATGGTTTGGTTTCGGTATATACCAAATTATTTCGGTATGGTTTCGGTATATACCATAAAAACCAAAGTTGACGCGAATTTGGAAATGACGTAATAATAATTAGCAAATTTATGACTCAAAACACATACTATTCTACACAAATAGTATATGACTATATATATAAGTATATATGCATGCATTGATTCATCTCTTGATGGTTATGGACGTGCTTAGCATCTTAAAAATAGAAAAATGACTATGTTACAAGAAAAAATTACGTGCTTAGTAGTGTATTTGACTCATGTACAAGAAAAATGACAACTTGTATGGTTGTTCATCTCAAGAAATATAAATTTATTTTTTACTTCGGTTTATTCGGTTAACCGTTCGTTTTTCCGGTATATACCATAAAAACCAAGTTCAAATCGGTATGAAAAGTTCATACCATACCGAAACCAGAAACCATAAAAACCATAAAATTGGTTCAGTTCAGTTTATTTTCGGTATGGTTTTTTGGTTCGGTTTTTAAATGCACAGAGTGAGGAACAGGACACGACAATATTACAAGTTTCAAGCTGATATTACAAATGTTAGGAGTAATGCTGCACCTACGAAGAGGGAATTACTAGGAAGTTTACGTAAGAACTTTCGTTACTTTAGGTGGATGCAGCATTATCGTACAAACTAAAATCCACCGCCCTGACAACTCACTAATGGGCAAATAAGTTTTCGAGTCTCTGGCCACTTGATGTTTCAAAAACAAATTCAGCTTCTGCGGAGAAATGAGCTCCACCGTGTACCCGCGCGGGTGTGGCTGGGCACGAAGCGTGAGTACGTGCACGGTGCACCTATTCTCTTCTTGTATACGTACACCACCTACGTGGGGTTGTGTGAGAGAGATACAAACCTAGAGAGATATAGTGTGTGGGTTCTTGAGAGTTTTTTTGTGGTGGGGGGTCAATCAAAAAATTTAACATATGCAATGTGTGTGAAATAGAATCCTGGATATAACATATATAGAGAGGGGGCGATCCATGAGAAGAGAGTGGAGGTATCATCGGCTTGAGGTGTCCATAGAATTGAAGAGAGGGATGATGTGTGTGTGTGTGCACGCACGCGACCGATAAAGAGTGCCATCGAATTTGTGTGTGCCCACGTCAAAGATATAGAGTGGCTTGCCTACTGGAACGTGAGATGGGACATGTGCAGTTTGTCTCTGAGGCATGGATGCCTACCTGCAGCGCTCGACTATTGGGGTGTGGTGGGGGAAGAGGGAGGCCCAATTAACTATAGAGGTACAATGGCTGGTATATGTGTGGAGGAGGAGAGAGGCCTACCTCATGTATTAAGGAGATCGATCTGCCTCCTGTATTAAGGGAGATCGATCGGCATCCATGCATATGTGCAGGAGATGAATAAGGTTGGGAGAGAGACAGAGCTAGAGTGTTGGAGGGGGTGGTAGTGGAATTGCTTCTAACAAATGGTGGGATAGGCTTGCTAGACAAACGGAGGGCACGCCCGCAATATCAATAAGAGAGGAGATGGTTGCTTGTTGTCTGTGCACGTGCGTGTGAGAGACGGGTCAGGAGGCATGCACGGATGATGAGGGGGGACGATGTGGCTGTGGTAAGCAGACGTAATTACGCAGGAAGATCAATCGCCCTTTGTAAGATAAAGGAGAGACATAACTTGTGAGGTACGTCGATCGATGGGGGGGGGGTAGTTAAAGTCGATCTAGGTATATGTTGGGAGATCGATCGGTATACATGCATGTGTGTGTTAGAAGAAAATGAGGCATGAGGAGAAGGATAGAGAGAGAGGGATGCATGTAGGAGGTGGTACGAGAGGCATACTATATCGAGGGGGAGGAGTGTGCGAGTACGAGAACGATGAAAAGAGTGGTGGGAGTGAGGCATGGATGGTGACAAGAGAATAGGGGAAGCTTGTGTTTGTGCTAGGCACACCTGGCTAGAGAGCATATCGATCGATGTGTGCCGTAAAGAAGGAGCTGGGGGGCCTACACACACCATGGGTGAACGACCTAAAGTGAAAAGGCGAATTTGCACGATGGATCTAGAGAATGCTGAGGGAGGGTGAGAGGGATGCGGGCGTGTGCATGCACAAGAGAAAGTTAGCGCTAGCTACAAAGATAAGAGGGTTGTGTGGGTGTAAAGGACGAATAGAGATCATATATACTTCATTATAAAAAGCGAATTCGGATATTTGAAGAATTTATCATAGTGTTTCAAACCGACGGATGTGTGAATATATATAACGGTGATACACATGGTGTGGTTATGAACATGGTATACTACATTTAATATGTTTTATCTCTACTCTTATAAAAAACGGAGTTGTTGATGATGGTGTGCCTGCCATCCTGCATTATAGGCCGTCTGATTTATATCTGGCGGATAGCAAGGAAACTATGATGGTTGAAGTTGGCAACAATCATGATTGTAGATTCTTATTGAAATAGAGAAACAAATTCAAATTTAGTTCGAATTGCAGCGGTAGTATAGACATTCGGAATGCACTAAAATGTTGGTATGAGTAGGTTACATGCATTATACAGCAAGCGAAAAAATTTAATCGGACATAACATGGATTCATACTCCCTCCTTCCATCTATATAGGGAGTATGAGATTTTTAAGACCGCCTTTGACTATTGACAAGATTAATAGTACATGACATGCACAATGTGAAAATTATATCATTGAAAGAACCTTTCACAGACGAATTTAACGGTGTGCTTTGTGTAAGTTGCATGTCATATATCATTGCTCTAATATTTGGTCAAAGTTAGCATCGAAAAACGCATTAGGCCCTATATAGATGGAAGGAGGGAGTAGCTTTGAATAGCATTTGTATAGTAAAACGGGGCAAGACTCTCTCTTTGTGTGGTGTGAATAGTTTTATTTTTTTCGTTTTCTTTTTGGTTGAGGGAAGTGCGAATTGATTTGGTACGTACAAGTACAATATTACTACACGTTAGGCTTGTCCCTAAAATTCAACCCGCGTCTTGTTATATCCTGAAAATTCAGATATCGTGCTCCCAAAACTAGCGCCTTCACAACCCGCGCCTTGCTATCCCGAAATTACAACGCGCACGAAAACTCCCTCCAGCTGCCAAATCCCGACACGCGAAATCCCCCTTCTAACCCTAAGCCGAAAGGGCCGCTAGTTCAAATCGGTGGGGGGTACTTTTGTAACACACCCTACATTTTGGACAAGCGCGTTCCTAAGTCATGCTTCACCCCCTCCCATCGCCCCCTTTTCGCCATTCGAAATCCCAGGCCGCCATAACCTCTCCGCTCCAGCCGCGAAACCCCACCCTCCTCCGTCCGCCACGTCACCACTGCCCAGCCGGAGCCTCTTCCCCGACGATGTCGTCCAGTGCAACAACTCCACGTCCCTCGTCCACCTCCCCGGATGAGGATCCGTCGTCCATCTCGCCGTCCCGCCGGTTCAGCCGCCCCGTCCTCCACCTCCAAGGAGCTGCTCCGACAATCGCCTCGTCTATCACGGCTGCTCCATCCCCACAGTGCCGCCTTAACCTGCTCCACCGGAACCGCATCATCCTCACTGACTCCTCGGACGAAGCCGAGGCCTACTCGGCGCCACCAAAGAGGTTGTACACTCATCGCATCGCACCTTCTCCTTAACTCGACCTCCCGGCGCCGACGGTGCTCCATCCCGCACCCCCATGGAGCGGCTACCTTGAAGTCGGCGCCGCGGGCGACATCTCCACGGCGGCTCTCCCCAAGTGCGAGGCCTCTTCGGCGGCGGCGTCCATACCAGCCGGATCTGCTGCTGCTCCAGCTCTCGCTCGATCGCTTGCTCGCCCAGTTGCTGCTGCTGCTCTCCCCCTCGCTCGTGCTGCTACTCTGCTCTGATTAAGCCACACTTCAGTCGACTGAATCGACTTTTGGGTCAGTCGATTTTCAGGGGTTGGGGGAGGGGGGCTCGTCGAAGTTAAGGAAGAACCACCCGCAGTGGGGACGGGGGCTCGCCGGAGAGGTACCCCACTATCTATCTTAAGGTTTAGGGTGGGGGCGGGGGCCTAGAGGGCTGGCCGAGGCGGCGGTGGCGAGTTGTTTCGGGGCGGCGAGGCGGCGCTGGGGCCGGCGGTTCGGCCGGTGGTGGCTGGCGGCTCAGGGGGGTGCCGGTTGAAGATGAACTGCAGGCCCTCCCTAAACTACATGTCAAGTGCCTCTCTGCTACCATTGCGTTCAATTTCGACAGTAGCATTCAGATTCCACAGTAAATTTCAGTTTCGACAGTTAAGTTCAAAGTCAACAGTTTTTACCTCATCTATTGTAGTCAGGTGGTTTTTGGTGATGTTAATTTTACATCCATTTTACATCATCTATTGGAGATGCTATTAGAATCCCACTTGAGATTGACGATGTCTATCTTGTGCTGCTTCAGCCTTGACGTCTTACGGCTCACCGGAGCTGCTCCAACAACAGAACGATCTGTCAGAACAGAGCAGTGCCCTGGACGCCGTCTACAGATTCCTCAGATCTTCCTCCACACCTCCGACAGCCACCTCTGCCTCAACTGCTTCAGCGACCAACCCAATGATGCTGAGGTCGACACGGCTACGGCAAAGAGGTTGTACACTTGTTGCATCACTTATTACTATACATTCACGTCGATCCATTAGGGCTATTTTGGTTCAACGGAAAAACATCGATCCACTGGTTGTTACCATCACTCTAAATTTCTGCATGCTCTCCTTACATAATCTCACCATATTTTTTTGTATGCATGTCAGATATTGTACACAGTCATGCTGAGCATGTAGAGAAAAAGAGAAGAGTTTTGCGCGGCAATACAATGTCATGCAGACATCGCTCCATGGTGGGTTCAATGGCAAACCCTCCCCACCCCTCTCCAGATTGTAATCCAGAGCAATATATCTGTTCTGAGGCGGATTCGGACACCGCTGACCACTCCTATTTACCCCCCAAGGTGTTTGCTCTACCTTGGCATGATGATGTTAGTCATATCATGCATATGTTGCCTTACAGTGCCTACTTTTAGCATCATATATGTCATCTGCTTAGTTTAGACATGTTCTGTAATGCCACCTGTTTAGTTTCTATATCATATATGGGAATTATGCAGTCTCATGTCTTTTAGCCAGCCATAATATATGTGAAATGTGCAATGCCATCCTGTTTAACCAGGCATCATATATTTGAATGATATCTTGCCCATCCTTTTCTTCATTACATTTCCATTTGTCGAAAATGTTTGTACATTAAACTACTCTTCTTGTGAATCAGCCATTTGGGTGGGAGATGGAAAAATCTAGAGTGAAAACAAGGCCTTCAGAGCAGACAGTGCTACCTGTCGAAGCAGATCTCTTGTTGGGTCCCGATAGCTCCTCAGAGATGGATTCAGAGACAGATTACCAGTCCTATTCCTCCACTGAGGTGTATGCTCTAACTTGGCACGGTTATACTGCTCATATCATGCATACGGTGTCTTGCATTGCATAGTTTAGACATCATATACACAATATTCAACACCATGTTCTTAGTTCAGACATCATATCGAATGCCTTCTGTTTAGCATATAAATCACATATGTGAATTAAATGATGTGATCCTGATTACTTAGATAACATGTAGGTGAATTATGTCATGCGATCCTGTTTAGTTATTCATCATATCTTTGAATTATGTTATGCTATGCTATCCAGTTTAGATAGACATCATATATGTGAAATCATGTCATGCTATCCGTTTTAGTTAAACAATATACATGTCAACTATTTCATGCCCTCTTTTTTCCACACTATCTATTGCATCTGTCTCTCATACAATGTCTGTACATTCAACTATGTTTCCTATTTATAAGCCATTTGAATTGGAGTGGGTGATGCCAGTATCTAGCGGACTAAAAACACGGTCTTCAAATAAAACAGTGCTACCTCTTGGTGGAGATAGCACCCTGGTTGTACATGCACAAGAACCAGCCCTACCACACATAACCCAAACTCTCGCAGATTGTACCCCTACTACGATGGACAGAGAACCAGCTTCACCCAATCTAACCCCAACCCCGGCCGATAGTAACCCAGTTCCTGTTGACACATCACCATCTCCACCATTGAGCTCCCAAACAAGAGCAGTTAGTAAGGCAGCTCCAGTGCCCATAGGGCCAGTACTATCACGGCGAACCCCAACTCCACCAGTTAGTACGCCTATTCCTATGGAGGAAGCACAACCAGCTAGTCGGAGTTTAGCATCTATCACATTTGATGTTGTTAAATCGTATGTGCGTATCTTCCCATCTTGGAAATATTATACTGAAGATGAAGGAAAATGCCAGTTGCAGGTGTTTGTCCAGGAGTTATGTGTAACTAATGTTATTCATGGCAATTACTTTGCTTCGTCCCATACATCCTACCTCCATGATGGTTATAATACAGCAAATTTTCCCATTTTTCTCTATAGAGAAGGACCGATTTGGAAACTCGGGATGAGGTAACCTGTGCTAATACCTCTGCTATCTTCAAGAATGTTTGGTGGCAGTATTGGAATTACCTGAAGAAAACGTACTTCACCGGCAAAGAAACTCATCAAATTCCCTTACGTTCTCCTGAGACACATTTACTGGACGATGACTGGGAACGCCTTGTTCTGTACTGGTCCCGAACCAAAAATGTGGTAAGGTCTATGAGCTCGTTTTCTATTTTTAAGTATTATATTCTTGCGTCTTACTGTACTCTGTTCATGTAGACAAGTGCCTAAACCTGAAGAACAACTGTTCTAATTTAAGATTCCATTGCTACCATAGGACATAGATATATGTTTGTTTGATGCTTTTATTATGTACTAGTACTTGGCAATAGAAGACATGGTAGTTTAATCCTGTCCACCTTACTAATGAACTGGTTCACCGAAATGAGTTTCATATACTAGTACGTGCTAAACTTGTTATGTGTCTGCTTGTTTCTTCTTTTAGAATGCTGACAGAATATTGGGGAAGAGTGCCTTATTAAGCAACGGTAAAGGAAGTAATGCAGATAAGGTTCATGATAGTGACACATCCTATCTTGGTTTAGTGTTGGAGTTACTGGCCACTACCGCTTGCACAAGCTATTTAAACTCACTGTCTGAATCAGTTCAGTTTCTTGAGTCTCAACTACAAGCTAAAAGACATCGATCAGCTGTGCTGCGACAAGAAGCGGAAGGACTGCGGAAGTGCCTGGAGCATTCAGATGCATACTTTCTGGTGCAACAGCAAGCGCTGGAGGATTTTAGCACCAAACAGGACAAAGCTAATCAGCTTGCTAAGCTTATTGCCAGCATGGTGGATACCCAGGATAACGTTTCTTGAGCTCTTCTGAAGTTGTTTCAGTTATGCTCTTGTTTTGATGCCGCGTTTATTTGCACTGGTGGCCAATTTTGACGGCCAGTGTATATGATATGCTGCTTTGTTCCCTATATTTGCACTGGTGGCGAACTTTGATGCCCAGTGGATGTAATATGTGTAATAGCCGTGATAGCCTAGCGTTAATTGCTTGCTTATTTATTTCCTTGTTGTCTTGTTTATTTGTTTGCTTGTAGTCATTGAAGTTCTTTTTCTGCGGTTAATTAGTGGATGCAATAACCTATTTTTTAAAACTAGGCCACAATAACCATGGGCTAATATTTACTGTAGTGACACTGGGCCTCCTACGGGCCGTAGAAATAGTGGGCCTTCTACGGGCCGTAGAAACAGTAGGCCTTCTATGGGCCATAGAAACAATGGGCCTTCTACGGGTCATATCATCAATGGGCCTTATACGGGCCGTATGATCGATTGGCCAAACATGGGCCAATAACAGTCCGCATTATGGCCGTAAACGGGCTAGAGTTGGAATCGTCCGTTCATGGGCCGACCGTAACGGGCCATCGTTAATAGGCCATATTTGATGACGCCATGAAAATGGCCCAACGTATTAACGGACCACAAACGGGCCGACTGTAACCACGGGCTGAATTTGGCCCACAAGCAGAAAATGACAATAACGGGCCGTAACTAAACGAATGCTGGAAATGAGCCCAAGAATAAATGGGCTCTGAGAAGGCCGAAAGATAACATGGGCTAGAAACGGCCCAACGGAATAACGAGCCGTTAATGGGTATAAAGTGATACACTATTCATTACAGGCCAGTTTCACCACGGGCCGTTAATGGGAGTAAAGTGATACACTGTTCATTACGGGCCAATTTCACCATGGGCCGTTAAGAGGCCAAGAGTTACATAGGGCCTCATATGGGCCGAAAGACGTCATGGGCCATACATGGGCCAGAAGTGAAAACGGGCTAGAATCATATTGGATGGCCCAGATGACGCTACTGGGCCTAATTCGGATAGGGCGTAACGGGCCTTGGGTTAGCAGGCTGTAAATGGGCTATATGCGAATAGGCCGTTAACAGGCTTTCCATGGGCCGGCCCGCCACCTTTTGACCAAGTCAAATGGGCTGGCCTTTTTACAGGAATGGGCCTCTATTGGGCCGTGCCACGTGTCGACGTATCATAGGCGCCTTCCGTCCAATGAGTGGTTGACATCTGTCCCAATGATGAGCCGACACGTGTTTCCTCCAGCCAATGATGATTTTACACGTGGAAAATCCCCATTGGTCGGGGCTGTTAATAGGTTATCGGATCCAAAACCCGACTTGATAGCTTAACGGCGTTCCTTTACGGTGGATGCCACGTGTCGGTCACCCTTGACGAAAGCACTTTTGTGACGCGCGATTTATCGTCATGGAAGTGGACACTTCCGTGATGATAATTTTGGTAATGTCATGGAACACTTCTACGACAGCACATGTATGACTATCTTGATTCTGTCATAAATTTGTCATGGATGTACATGCATGACAAAAAAAGTGACCTATTGTGACAAACACGTATCATCACGGAAGTGTATTTTTTTGTAGTGGCTTCACGTGCTTCACTTATACATTTTGAGCTTGGATATTGGTTAGTCTATGTTAGTTGTGGAACGATCCATGAACTTCACTTATATCTTTTGGAGTATGAATAATACTATCATCTAAAGCAGGTTTGGAAGAGTGTCAAATCTAGGAACTAGTGATCCCGCTACTCCGAATGAGAAGAATTTTGCTTATGTGGAGAGTAGAAAAATTTCTATGCTTGTTGATCATGAAAAGAATGCTTTATGTGATGGTTATATTGTTGAAATCATTCATGATGCTACTGAAAATTATTATGAGGGAGGAATACATGCTGGTAGGAGTGCAATAATATCAAGTTTTTCTCTCTATGTGCTTAAAGTTTTGAAGTTATACTTGTTTTTCCTTCCTATGCTAGTTGATTCTTGTTCCCATAAATTGTGTGCTCACAAAATCCCTAGGCATAGGAAGTGGGTTAGATTTAAATGTGCTAGTCATATTCTTCATGATGCTCTCTTTATTTTCAAGTCTTATCTTTCATGTGAGCATCATTGAAATCATCATGCCTAGCTAAAAGGCATTAAAGAAAAGCTCTTGTTGGGAGACAACCCAATATTTACCCTTACTGTTTTTGTGTTTATCATGATTAAGCTACTGTAGTAATCATGTTTTATAGCTTTTGTTTCAATAAAGTGCCAAGTAATACTTTTGGGAAGACTTGGGTGAAAGTTAATGTGAAAAAAAACAGAAACTTTGCGCTCACGAGATTAGCTGCCATTTTTTACAGAAGAGTGCTTTGGTGCTGATTCTTTTTGCAGAAGATTATTAGACAAATTCCTAACGTCCACCAATTTATTTCATAATTTTTTGAGTAGCAGAAGTATGGTTAGTGTTCAGATCATTACAGACTGTTCTGTTTCTGACAGATTCTATTTTCATTGCATAGTTTGCTTGTTTTCTAGTTTCTGTGACTTATATTCCTCAATATAAATTATAGAGATGATATGGTACAGTAGGAATTGTGTGAGAACAATTACGATCTTTATCTTTGACAGTACCAAGGTGAATGGTTTACTCTTTATCATACTAACCTATCTCACGAAGTTCCGTTAAGTTTTGTGTGATTGAAGTTTTCAAGCTTTGGATGAGATATCGATATGAGGAGAATAAGGTGTGGAAAGAACCTAATCTTGGGGATGCCCAAGGCACCCCAAGGTAATATTCAAGGAATACTCAAGCGCCTAAGCTTGGGGATGCCCCGGAAGGCATCCCCTCTTTCGTCTTCAAAACTATCGGTATACCTTACTCGGAGCTATATTTTTATTCGTCACATGATATGTGTTTTTCTTGGAGCATATTTTAAATTTTAATTGCTGTTTGAATAAAATCATTGGATCTGAAATCTTAAATGAAAAAGAATCCTCCCATGGCTAGTTAATTATTTGACTACTCAGTGTCCTTCACTCATATCTTTTTGGAGTAGTTTGTCATTACTCACGTGCTTCACATATATCCTATGAGTAAATGGTTGAATGAATTGAATATCATAAATATCAATTTATATATGTTTCATATGCTTATACCATGGGGAGTAATGACTTCACATAGAATAAGTATAGTTAGTAAACTTATTGAAAGTTAGCAAACGTAGAATTGGTCACGTGAACAATTCATGAAAGAATATTGAAGGAAGAGAGATTTCACATATAAATATACTATCTTGGACATCTTTTGTAATCGTGATCACTCATTAAAATATGACATGCTAAAAGGTTGATGTCGGACAAGGAAGACAACGTAATGGGTTATGTTTTCTTATATCCGAAATAAAGTATATTGTCTTGGATCATCCAACATGTTGAGCTTGCTTTTCCCCCTCATGCTAGCCAAATTCTTTGCACCAAGTAGAGATACTACTTGTGCTTTTAAACATTCCTTAAACCAGTTTTGCCATGAGAGTCCACCATACCTACCTATGGATTGAGTAAGATCCTTCAAGTAAGTTGTCATCGGTGCATGCAATAAAAATTGCCCTCTAAATATGTATGATCTATTAATGTGGAGAAAATAAGCTTTATACAATCTTGTGATGTGGAAGAAATAAAAGCGACGGACTGCATAATAAAGGTCCATATCACAAGTGGCAATATAAAGTGATGTTCTTTTGCATTAAGATTTTGTGCATCCACCATAAAAGCGCATGACAACCTCTGCTTCCCTCTGTGAAGGGCCTATCTTTTACTTTTATCTTCTACCTTATGCAAGAGTCATGGTGATCTTCACCTTTCCTTTTTACATTTTATCCTTTGGCAAGCACATTGTGTTGGAAATATCCTGGTATATATATCCAATTGGATGTAAGTTATCATGAACTATTATTGTTGACATTACCCTTGAGGTAAAAGGTTGGGAGGCGAATATATAAGCCCCTATCTTTCTCTGTGTCCGATTAAAACTTTGAACCCATAAATAGCACGTGAGTATTAGCAATTGTGAAAGATTAAATGATAGTTGAGTATGCGGAGTTTGCTAAACCAAAGCTCCGACATAGACCCTTCCTGAAAATAAGATGAATTGCAATTGTTTGATGACTGAGAATATAGTTTGTTAGTTTCAAGAAAGTTTATGATCTATACTTTAACATGTGAATATCTTGTTACTTGATCATGAAAAGTTTTATGAAGATGAGGTACTATTATGATATATAATGATGGTATAAAAAGTGATTGAAACTACCATTGCTGAAACTTATCCACTTGCTAGCATTCACACTTCATAAATTATTTCTTTTATCATTTACCTACCCGAGGACGAGCAGGAATTAAGCTTGGGGATGCTGATACATCTCCAACGTATCTATAATTTATGAAGTATTCATGCTATTATATTATCAACCTTGGATGTTTATATGCATTTATATGCTATTTTATATGATTTTTGGGACTAACCTATTAACCTAGTGCCTAGTGCCAGTTTCTATTTTTTCCTTGTTTTTTACTTTTACACAAAAGGAATATCAAACGGAGTCCAATTGACGTGCCAATTTTTGACGATTTTTTATGGACCAAAAGAAGACCCCGGAGTAGAAGAGTTGAGCCAGGAGAGTCTCGGGGCGTCCACGAGGGTGGGGGCGCCCCCCAGGCGTGTGGTCCTGCCTCGTGAACGCCTCGGGCACCTCCTTAACATGAGACCGACGCCAAAAATTCCTATAAATACAGAAACCTCGGAAAATTAACCTAGATCGGGAGTTCCGCCACCATAAGGCTCAGTAGCCACGGAAAACCAATCTAGGCCCTCTCTGGCACCCTGTCGGAGGGGGCCGTCATCACCGGAGGGCATGGAGGAGGATCTCGGAGGGGCCATCATCACCATGAAGGCCAAGGACCAGAGAGAGAACCTCTCCCCATCTAGGGGGAGGCCATGGGGAGGAAGCACAAGGGGGAGAACCTCTCCTTCTCTCTCGCGGTGGCACCGGAGTGCCATCGGGAGGGGAATCATCACCGCGGTGATCGTCTTCATCAACATCACCATCATCATCACCATCCTCATCTCTTTTACGCGGTCCACTCTCCCGCACCTCGCTGTAATCCCTACTTGAACATGGTGCTTTATGCCACATATTATGATCCAGTGATGTGTTGCCATCCTATGATGTTTTGAGTAGATATCTTTTGTCTTTGGGTTGATTGATGATCTAGATTGGTATGAGTTGTATGTTTTACTTTGATGCTGTCCTATGGTGCCCTCCGTGTCGCGCAAGCATGAGGGGTTTCCGCTGTAGGGTGTTGCAATACGTTCATGATTCGCTTATAGTGGGTTAGTGAGTAACTGAAACACAAACCCGAGTAAGGGGGTTGTTGCGTATGGGAATAAAGAGGACTTGATGCTTTAATGCTATGGTTGGGTTTTACCGTAATGATCTTTAGTAGTTGCGGATGCTTGCTAGAGTTCCAATCATAAGTGCATATGATCCAAGTAGAGAAAGTATGTTAGCTTATGCCTCTCCCTCATATGAAACTGCAATAGTGATTATTGGTCTTGTTAACGATTTCCTAGGACAATTCCGCACACCGATCCACCATTATTCCACACTCGCTACTTATAATATTTAGTAATATATTCTAACTTCATGATAACATCACCTACTTTTATATTTTAGCTCTCCAATATCATACAAAGTTATCCTCTTCATACCAACATCCTAGTTTTATTTCTTGTTGCTAGTTGGAAGCAAACGTTCGGTGTACATAGAGTCGTATCAGTGGCAGATAGGGCTTGAGAGAATATTGATCTTACCTTTAGCTCCTTGTGGGTTCGACACTCCATACTAATCACCTCCACCTTTGGAAATTGCTACAATGATTCCTTGCACTTGGGGATTATCAAAGTCCCGATTCTAAGCCGTAAAGCATGGCACACTGAACTATCGAGTAGTCATCAGTTTGCTCTGCCAGATGTTCATAACATCTGGTGTTGCTCCTGCAGTAGGTTTGTCACCTAGCGGTGCTTCTAGGACGTAATTCTTCTATGCAGCAATGAGGATAATCCTCAAGTTACGTACCCAATCCGTGTAATTGCTACCATCATCTTTCAACTTAGCTTTCTCTAGGAACACATTAAAATTCAATGGAACAACAGCACGGGCCATCTATCTACAACAACATAGACATGCAAAATACTATCAGGTACTAAGTTCATGATAAATTAAAGTTCAATTAATCATATTACTTAAGAACTCCCACTTAGATAGACATCCCTCTAATCATCTAAGTGATCACGTGATCCATATCAACTAAACCTTGTTCGATCATCACGTGAGATGGAGTAGTTTTCAATGGTGAACATCACTATGTTGATCATATCTACTATATGATGCACGCTCGACCTTTCGGTCTCAGTGTTCCGAGGCCATATCTGCATATGCTAGGCTCGTCAAGATTAACCCGAGTATTCTGCGTGTGCAAAACTGGCTTGCACCCGTTGTATGTGAACGTAGAGCTTATCACACCCGATCATCACATGGTGTCTCGGCACGACGAACTGTAGCAATGGTGCATACTCAGGGAGAACACTTGTACCTTGAAATTTAGTGAGAGATCATCTTATAATGCTACCGCCGAACTAAGCAAAATAAGATGCATAAAGGATAAACATCACATGCAATTAACATGAGTAATATGATATGGCCATCATCATCTTGTGCCTTTGATCTCCATCTCCAAAGCACCGTCATGATCACCATCGTCGTCAGCTTGACACCTTGATCTCCATCGAAGCATCGTTGTCGTCTCGCCAACTATTGCTTCTACGACTATCGCTACTACTTAGTGATAAAGTAAAGCAATTAAATGGTGATCGCAGTTCATACAATAAAGCGACAACCATATGGCTCCTGCCAGTTGCCGATAACTCTATTACAAAACAGGTGGCCGACATGCTTTGCACGTGATGAGACTGGTTCTACTGACGTGCTTCGCACATAGGTGGCTAGTGGGCGTCTGTTTCTCCAAGTTTAGTTGAATCGAGTGTGACTATGCCCGGTCCTTGTTGAATGTTAAAACATCACACTTGACAAAAAATCGTTGTGATTTTTGATCCGTAGGTAAGAACGGTTCTTGCTAAGCCCGTTGTGATGTGATATGGTCAAGACATGATTATATAAATTGTTGTATGAGATGATCATGTTTTGTAACACAGTTATCGGCAACTGGCAGGAGCCATTTGGTTGTCGCTTTATTCTATGAAATGCAATCGCTATGTAATTGATTTACTTTATCACTAAGCACCAAGACTCCATGGGTGTTAGAATCATTACTGTGTAATCTAGATTATTGACTCTAGTGCAAGTGGGAGACTGAAGGAAATATGCCCTAGAGGAAATAATAAAGTTGTTATCTATATTTCCTTATATCATGATAAATGTTTATTATTCATGCTAGAATTGTATTAACCGGAAACTTAGTACATGTGTGAATACATAGACAAACAGAGTGTCCCTAGTATGCCTCTACTTGACTAGCTCGTTAATCAAAGATGGTTAAGTTTCCTAGCCATGGACATGTGTTGTCATTTGATGAACGGGATCACATCATTAGAGAATGATGTGATGGACTAGACCCATCCGTTAGCTTAGCACTATGATCGTTTAGTTTATTGCTATTGCTTTCTTTATGACTTATACATGTTCCTGTGACTATGAGATTATGCAACTCCCGAATATATGAAGGAACACCTTGTGTGATATCAAATGTTAGAACGTAACTGGGTGATTATAAAGATGCTCTACAGGTGTCTCCGATCATGATTGTTGAGTTGGCATAGATCAAGATGAGGATTTGTCACTCCATGTATCGGAGAGGAATCTCTGGGCCCTCTCAGTAATGCACATCACTATAAGTCTTGCAAGCAATGTGATTAATGAGTTAGTCACGGGATGATGCATTACGAAACGAGTAAAGAGACTTGCCGGTGACGAGATTGAACTAGGTATGATGATACCGACGATCAAATCTCGGGCAAGTAACATACCGATGACAAAGGGAACAACGTATGTTGTTGTTGTGCCGTTTGACCGATAAAGATCTTCGTAGAATATGTAGGAACCAATATGAGCATCCAGGTTCCGCTATTGGTTATTGACCGAAGATATGTCTCGGTCATGTCTACATAGTTCTCGAACCCGTAGGGTCCGCGCGCTTAATGTTCAATGATGATATGTATTATGAGTTATGTGATTTGATGTACCGAAGGTTGTTCGGAGTCCCGGATGAGATCATGGACATGAAAAGGAGTCTCGAAATGGTCAAGACATAAAGATTGATATATTGGAAGGTTATATTCGGACACCGGAATGGTTCCAAAGTGTATCAGGTATTTTCCGGAGTACCTGGAGGTTACCGGAACCCCCTGGGGGATTAATGGGCCACAATGGGCCTTAGTGGAGAAGAGAGAGGGCCAGCCAGAGGTGGCACCCCCCTTGCCCAGTCCGAATTGGACAAGGGGAAGGGGCACCCCCTCCTTCCTTCTCTTTTCTTCTCTCCTCTTTCCCTTCTTCTCCTTCTTGGACTAGGAAACACTACAAAAAAATACACTTCCGTGATGATACGTGTTTGTCACAGTAGGTCGCTTTTTTGTCATGCATGTATATCCATGACAAATTTATGACAGAATCAAGATAGTCATACCTGTGTTGTAGTAGAAGTGTTCCATGATAGTACCAAAATTATCATCACGGAAGTGTCCACTTCCATGACGATAAATCGCGCGTCACAGAAGTGCTTTCGTCAAGGGTGACCGACACGTGGCATCCACCATAACAGAATGCCGTTAAGCTATCGGGTCGCGTTTTGGATCCGATAAGCCGTTAACAGCCCCGACCAATGGGGATTTTCCACGTGTAAAATCATCATTGGCTAGAGGAAACACGTGTCGGCTCATCGTCGGGACAGATGCCATCCACTCACTGGACAGAAGGCGCCTATGATACGTCGACACGTGCCACGACCCAACAAGTTTAAATGGGCCAGCCCAACTAAAGGCCCACAAGATTTTGCGGACCATAATTGGCTGACCTAGCTAAAGGCCCATGAGATTTTGCGGACCATAATGGGCTAGCCGAGCTAAAGGCCCACAAGATTTTGTGGGCCATAATGGGCTAGCCCAGGTAAAGGCCCACATGATTTTTGTGTGCCGTAATGGGCCGGCCCAGGTAAAGGCCCACACGATTCTTGCGGATCATAATGGGCCGGCCTAGCTAAAGGCCCACGAGATTTCGCCGACATCAATGGGCCGGCTCGGCTGTAGGCCCACAAGATTTTGAGGACCCTAGTAGGCCGGCCCATTAACTGCCTGCCATGTTTTGGGCCAAATGCCGGCCCATATTTGATCCGGTCCATTAATGGCCTGCCACGCTCCGGGCCTAATAGTGGCCCATATGAGATCCGGCCCGTTAAAGGCCTACCACGTTCTGGGCCAAATTACGGCCCAGATCAGGTCCGACCCTTTAAGAGGCTTTGGGCTCAATTATGGCCCATATCAGATTCAACCCATCAACTGGACACTATGCTTTTGGGCCCACTTGTTAAAGGCCCACTTAGTAATTCGGCCTAATATTAGTTTTGTCCTGTTAAGGGCCTGTTTAACATTTCGGCCCTATATTAATTTCAGCCTGTTAAAAGCCCGTCATATAGTTGGGCCTAACTACGGCCCGGTTTGCATCCGACCTGCTCGTAGCCGATATCTGATTGGGCCAAACAAGGAGCGAGACAATTTTTTGGCCAGTTAAAAGCCCATGATTTGATTCGCACAATCATGGGCCGAGGTTCATTTCGGGCTGCTGCCAGCCCGTGAGCTGTTCGTCACATTTCAGGCCCAACCTACATCGTGATTGCATGACGGCCCGATTATGTACCGTAATTTTACAGTTTGGCCGGTTTACTGCGAAGACGGGATATATATACAGTAAAATAACTGCAACATCATGAATAAGAAAAAACCTAGACTATACAATAAACAAATTACGACATATTACATCCACTAGGCATCAAAGTTCGCCACTATGGTAATAAAGCACAAGCAGGCAACAGATTACATACACTGGGCATCAAAGATTGCAACCAGTGCAAATAAACACACCGACAAAATAATATACAAAACCGACATCACTTCAATAGAGTTCAAGAATGGTTAGCCCTGCTGGGGAGCTGCAGCACAAGAAGCTGAGCAAGATGATGAGACTGCGCTTGTTCAACACTTATATCTGTTGGGGAACATAGTAATTTCAAAAAAATTCCTACGCACACGCAAGATCATGGTGATGCATAGCAACGAGAGGGGAGAGTATGATCTACATACCCTTGTAGACCGACAGCGGAAGCGTTAGCACAACGCGGTTGATGTAGTCGTACGTCTTCACGGCCCGACCGATCAAGCACCGAAACTACGACACCTCCGAGTTTTAGCACACGTTCAACTCGATGACGATCCCCGGACTCCGATCCGGCAAAGTGTCAGGGAAGAGTTCCGTCAGCACGACGGTGTGGTGACGATCTTGATGTTCTACCGTGCAGGGCTTCGCCTAAGCATCGCTACAATATTATCGAGGATTATGGTGGAAGGGGGCACCGCACATGGCTAAGAAAATGATCACGTGGATCAACTTGTGTGTCTAGGGGTGCCCCCTGCCCCTGTATATAAAGGAGCAAGGGGAGGAGGCCGGCCGACCCTATAGGCGTGTCAAGGAGGAGTCCTCCTCCTAGTAGGAGTAGGACTCCTACTAGGAGGGGGAAGGAAGTGGGGAAGGAGAAGGAAAGGGGGTGCCGCCCCCCTCTCCTAGTCCAATTCGGACCAGGGGGGAGGAGGCGCGCGGCCCACCCTGGCTGCCCTTCTCTTTCTCCACTAAGGCCCATATGGCCCATTACTTCTCCCGGGGGGGTTCCGGTAACCCTCCGGTACTCCGGTTTTCTCCGAAATCACCCGAAACACTTCCGGTGTCCGAATATAGCCGTCCAATATATCAATCTTTATGTCTCGACCATTTCGAGACTCCTCGTTATGTCCGTGACCACATCCGGGACTCTGAACTAACTTCGGTACATCAAAACTCATAAACTCATAATATAACTGTCATCGAAACCTTAAGCGTGCGGACCCTACTGGTTCGAGAACAATGTAGACATGACCGAGACATGTCTCCCGTCAATAACCAATAGTGGAACCTGGATGCTCATATTGGCTCCTACATATTCTACGAAGATCTGTATCGGTCAGACCGCATAACAACATACGTTGTTCCCTTTGTCATCGGTATGTTACTTGCCCGAGATTCGGTCGTCGGTATCTCAATACCTAGTTCAATCTCATTACCGGCAAGTCTCTTTACTCGTTTCGTAATACATCATCTCGCAACTAACTCATTAGTTGCAATGCTTGTAAGGCTTATGTGATGTGCATTACCGAGAGAGCCCAGAGATACCTCTCCGACAATCGGAGTGACAAATCCTAATCTCGAAATACGCCAACCCAACATTTACCTTTGGAGACACCTGTAGATCTCCTTTATAATCACCCAGTTACGTTGTGACGTTTGGTAGCACACAAAGTGTTCCTCTGGCAAACGGGAGTTGCATAATCTCATAGTCATAGGAACATGTATAAGTCATGAAGAAAGCAATAGCAACATACTAAATGATCGAGTGCTAAGCTAATGGAAATGGGTCATGTCAATCACATCATTCTCCTAATAATGTGATCCCGTTAATCAAATGACAACACATGTCTATGGTTAGGAAACATAACCATCTTTGATTAATGAGCTAGTCAAGTAGAGGCATACTAGTGACGTTTGGTTTGTCTATGTATTCACACAAGTATTATGTTTCCGGATAATACAATTCTAGCATGAATAATAAACATTTATCATGGTATAAGGAAATAAAATAATAACATTATTATTGCCTCTAGGGCATATTTCCTTCAGTCTCCCACTTGCACTAGAGTCAATAATCTAGATTACACAGTAATGATTCTAACACCCATGGAGCTTTGGTGCTGATCATGTTTTGCTCGTGGAAGAGGCTTAGTCAACGGGTCTGCAACATTCAGATCCATATGTATCTTGCAAATCTCTATGTCTCCCACCTGGACTAGATCCCGGATGGTATTGAAGCGTCTCTTGATGTGCTTGGTTCTCTTGTGAAATCTGGATTCCTTTGCCAAGGCAATTGCACCGGTATTGTCACAAAAGATTTTCATTGGACCCGATGCACTAGGTATGACACCTAGATCGGATATGAACTCCTTCATCCAGACTCCTTCGTTTGCTGCTTCCGAAGCAGCTATGTACTCCGCTTCACATGTAGATCCCGCCACAACGCTTTGTTTAGAACTGCACCAACTGACAGCTCCACCGTTTAATGTAAACACGTATCCGGTTTGCGATTTAGAATCGTCCGGATCAGTGTCAAAGCTTGCATCAACGTAACCATTTACTATGAGCTCTTTGTCACCTCCATATATGAGAAACATATCCTTAGTCCTTTTCAGGTATTTCAGGATGTTCTTGACCGCTGTCCAGTGATCCACTCCTGGATTACTTTGGTACCTCCCTGCTAGACTTATAGCAAGACACACATCAGGTCTGGTACACAGCATTGCATACATGATAGAGCCTATGGCTGAAGCATAGGGAACATCTTTCATTTTCTCTCTATCTTCTGCATTGGTCGGGCATTGAGTCTTACTCAATTTCACACCTTGTAACACAGGCAAGAATCCTTTCTTTGCTTGATCCATTTTGAACTTCAAAATTTTGTCAAGGTATGTGCTTTGTGAAAGTCCAATTAAGCGTCTTGATCTATCTCTATAGATCTTAATGCCCAATATGTAAGCAGCTTCACCGAGGTCTTTCATTGAAAAACTCTTATTCGAGTATCCCTTTATGCTATTCAGAAATTCTATATCATTTCCGATTAGTAATATGTCATCTACATATAATATCAGAAATGCTACAGAGCTCCCACTCACTTTCTTGTAAATACAGGCTTCTCCAAAAGTCTGTACAAAACCAAATGCTTTGATCACACTATCAAAGCATTTATTCCAACTCCGAGAAGCTTGCACTAGTCCATAAATGGATCGCTGGAGCTTGCATACCTTGTTAGCTCCCTTTGGATCGACAAAACCTTCCGGTTGCATCATATACAACTCTTCTTCCAGAAATCCATTTAGGAATGCAGTTTTGACATCCATCTGCCAAATTTCATAATTATAAAATGCGGCAATTGCTAACATGATTCGGACAGACTTAAGCATCGCTACGGGTGAGAAGGTCTCATCGTAGTCAATCCCTTGAACTTGTCGAAAACCTTTTGCGACAAGTCAAGCTTTGTAGACAGTAACATTACCGTCAGCGTCAGTCTTCTTCTTGAAGATCCATTTATTCTCAATTGCTTGCCGATCATTGGGCAAGTCAACCAAAGTCCATACTTTGTTCTCATACATGGATCCCATCTCAGATTTCATGGCTTCAAGCCATTTTGCGGAATATGGGCTCACCATCGCTTCTTCATAGTTCGTAGATTCATCATGATCTAGTAGCATGACTTCCAGAACAGGATTACCGTACCACTCTAGTGCGGATCTTACTCTGGTTGATCTACGAGGTTCATTAGTATCTTGTTCTGAAGTTTCATGATCATCATCATTAGCTTCCTCACTAATTGGTGTAGGTGTCACAGAAACTGGTTTATGTGATGTACTACTTTCCAATAAGGGAGCTGGTACAGTTACCTCGTCAAGTTCTACTTTCCTCCCACTCACTTCTTTCGATAGAAACTCCTACTCTAGAAAGTTTCCGAATTTGGCAACAAAAGTCTTGCCTTCGGATCTGTGATAGAAGGTGTATCCAATAGTTTCCTTTGGATATCCTATGAAGACACATTTCTCCAATTTGGATTCGAGCTTATCAGGTTGAAGCTTTTTCACATAAGCATCGCAGCCCCAAACTTTCAGAAACGACAACTTTGGTTTCTTGCTAAACCACAGTTCATAAGGCGTCATCTCAACGGATTTTGATGGTGCCCTATTTAACGTGAATGCGGCTGTATCTAGAGCATATCCCCAAAACGATAGCGGTAAATCAGTAAGAGACATCATAGATCGCACCATATCTAGTAAAGTACGATTACGACGTTCGGACACACCATTACGCTGTGGTGTTCCGGGTGGCGTGAGTTGCGAAACTATTCCACATTGTTTCAAATGTACACCAAACTCGTAACTCAAATATTCTCATCCACGATCAGATCGTAGGAATTTTATTTTCTTGTTACGATGATTTTCAACTTCACTCTGAAATTCTTTGAACTTTTCAAATGTTTCAGACTTATGTTTCATTAAGTAGATATACCCATATCTGCTTAAGTCATCTGTGAAGGTGAGAAAATAACGATATCCGCCACGAGCCTCAACATTCATCGGACCACATACATCTGTATGTATGATTTCCAACAAATCTGTTGCTCTCTCCATAGTACCGGAGAACGGTGTTTTTGTCATCTTTCCCATAAGGCACGGTTCGAAAGTACCAAGTGATTCATAATCAAGTGGTTCCAAAAGTCCATCAGTATGGAGTTTCTTCATGCGCTTTACACCGATATGACCCAAACGGCAGTGCTACAAATAAGTTGCACTATCATTATCAACTCTGCATCTTTTGGTTCAACATTATGAATATGTGTGTCACTACTATCGATATTTAATAAGAATAGACCACTCTTTAAGGGTGCATGACCATAAAAGATATTACTCATATAAATAGAACAACCATTATTCTCCGATTTAAATGAATAACCGTCTCGCATCAAACAAGATCCAGATATAATGTTCATGCTTAACGCAGGCACCAAATAACAATTATTTAGGTCTAATACTAATCCCGAAGGTAGATGTAGAGGTAGTGTGCCTACCGCGATCACATCGACTTTGAAACCATTTCCCACGCGCATCGTCACCTCGTCCTTAGCCAATCTTCGCATAATCCGTAGTCCCTGTTTCGAGTTGCAAATGTTAGCAACAGAACCAGTATCAAATACCTAGGTGCTACTGCGAGCATTAGTAAGGTACACATCAATAACATGTATATCACATATACCTTTGTTCACCTTGGCATCCTTCTTATCCGCCAAATACTTGGGGCAGTTCCGCTTCCAGTGACCAGTCTGCTTGCAGTAGAAGCACTCAGTTTCAGGCTTAGGTCTAGGTTTGGATTTCTTCTCTTGAGTAGAAACTTGCTTGCTGTTCTTTTTGAAGTTCCCCTTCTTCTTTCCTTTGCCCTTTTTCTTGAAACTAGTGGTCTTATTGACCATCAACACTTGATGCTTCTTCTTGATTTCTACCTCCGCAGCTTTGTGCATTGTGAAGAGCTCGGGAATAGTCTTATTCATCCCTTGCATATTATAGTTCATCATGAAGCTCTTGTAGCTTGGTGGCAGTGATTGGAGAATTCTGTCAATGACGCAATCATCTGGAAGGTTAACTCCCAATTGAATCAAGTGATTATTATACCCAGACATTTTGAGTATATGCTCACTGACAGAACTGTTCTCCTCCATCTTGCAGCTATAGAACTTATTGGAGACTTCATATCTCTCAATCCAGGCATTTGCTTGAAATATTAACTTCAACTCCTAGAACATATCATATGCTCCATGACGTTCAAAATGTCGTTGAAGTCCCGATTCTAAGCCGTAAAGCATGGCACACTGAACTATCGAGTAGTCATCATCTTTGCTCTGCCAGACGTTCATAACATCTGGTGTTGCTCCAGCAGCAGGCCTGGCACCCAACGGTGCTTCCAGGACGTAATTCTTCTGTGCAGCAATGAGGATAATCCTCAAGTTACGGACCCAGTCCGTGTAATTGCTACCATCGTCTTTCAACTTTGCTTTCTCAAGGAACACATTAAAATTCAACGGAACAACAGCACGGGCCATCTATCTACAATCAAACATAAACAAGCAAGATACTATCAGGTACTAAGTTCATGATAAATTTAGGTTCAATTAATCATATTACTAAAGAACTCCCACTTAGATAGACATCCCTCTAATCCTCTAAGTGATTACGTGATCCAAATCAACTAAACCATGTCCGATCATCACGTGAGATGGAGTAGTTTCATTGGTGAACATCACTATGTTGATCATATCTACTATATGATTCACGCTCGACCTTTCAGTCTCCGTGTTCCGAGGCCAGATTTGTATATGCTTGGCTCGTCAAGTATAACCTGAGTATTCCGCATGTGCAACTATTTTGCACCTGTTGTATTTGAACGTAGAGCCTATCACACCCGATCATCACGTGGTGTCTCAGCACGAAGAACTTTCGCAACGGTGCATACTCAGGGAGAACACTTCTTGATAATTAGTGAGAGATCATCTTAAAATGCTACCGTCAATCAAAGCAAGATAAGATGCATAAAAGATAAACATCACATGCAATCAATATAAGTGATATGACATGGCCATCATCATCTCGTGCTTGTGATCTTCATCTTCGAAGCACAGTCGTGATCACCATCGTCACCGGCGCGACACCTTGATCACCATCGTAGCATCATTGTCGTCTCGCCAATCTTATGCTTCCACGACTATCTCTACCACTTAGTGATAAAGTAAAGCATTACAGCACAATTGCATTGCATACAATAAAGCGACAACCATATGGCTCCTGCCAGTTGCCGATAACTTGGTTACAAAACATGATCATCTCATACAATAAAATTTAGCATCATGTCTTGACCATATCACATCACAACATGCCCTGCAAAAACAAGTTAGACGTCCTCAACTTTGTTGTTGCAAGTTTTACGTGGCTGCTACGGGCTTAAGCAAGAACCAATCTTACCTACGCATCAAAACCACAACGATAGTTTGTCAAGTTGGTGCTGTTTTAACCTTCGCAAGGACCGGGCGTAGCCAAACTCGGTTCAACTAAAGTTGGAGAAACTGACACCCGTTAGCCACCTTTGTGCAAAGCACGTCGGGAGAACCGGTCTCGCATAAGCGTACGCGTAATGTCGGTCCGGGCCGCTTCGTCCAACAATACCGCCGAACCAAAGTATGACATGTTGGTAAGTAGTATGACTTATATCGCCCACAACTCACTTGTGTTCTACTCGTGCATATAACATCAACACATAAAACCTAGGCTCGGATGCCACTGTTGGGGAACGTAGTAATTTCAAAAAAATTCCAACGCACACGCAAGATCATGGTGATGCATAGCAACGAGAGGGGAGAGTGTGATCTACATACCCTTGTAGACCGACAGAGGAAGCGTTAGCACAACGCGGTTGATGTAGTCGTACGTCTTCACGGCCCGACCGATCAAGCACCGAAACTACGGCACCTCCGAGTTTTAGCACACGTTCAGCTTGATGATGATCCCGGGACTCCGATCCAGCAAAGTGTCGGGGAAGAGTTCCGTCAGCATGACGGCGTGGTGACGATCTTGATGGCTTCGCCTAAGCACCGCTACAATATTGTCGAAGATTATGGTGGTAGGGGGGCACCGCACACGGCTAAGAAAACGATCACGTGGATCAACTTGTTTGTCTAGGGGTGCCCCCTGCCCTCGTATATAAAGGAGCAAGGGGAGGAGGCCGGCCGGCCCTATAGGCGTGCCAAGGAGGAGTCCTCCTCCTAGTAGGAGTAGGACTCCTACTAGGTGTTGGGGAACGTTGCAGAAAATTAAAATTTTTCCTACGGTTTCACCAAGATCCATCTATGAGTTCATCTAAGCAACGAGTCTAGGGAGAGAGTTTGCATCTACATACCACTTGTAGATCGCGTGCGGAAGCTTGCAAGGTGATGATGTAGTCGTACTCGACGTGATCCAAATCACCGATGACCTGCGCCGAACGGACGACACCTCCGCGTTCAACACACGTACGGAACAGCCACGTCTCCTCTTCTTGATCCAGCAAGGGAGGGAGGAGAGGTTGAGGGAGATGGCACCAGCAGCAGCATGACGGCGTGGTGTTGATGGAGCTGCAGTACTCCGGCAGAGCTTCGCTAAGCACTATGGAGGTGGATGAGGTGTTGGGGAGGGAGAAGGAGGCAACCAAAGGCCGAGACGTTCAGGTATGAAGTCCCTCCTCTCCCCCACTATATATAGGGGTGCCAAGGGGGGTGGCCGGCCCTAGGAGATCCAATCTCCTAGGGGGTGCGGCGGCCAAGGGGGGTTTCCCTCCCCCCCAAGGCACCTAGGAGGTGCCTTACCCTCCTAGGACTCTTGCCCCCCTTGAACCCTAGGCGCATGGGCCTATGTGGGGCTGGTGCCCTTGGCCCATTAGGCCAAGGCGCACCCCCCACAGCCCATGTGGCCCCCCGGGACAGGTGGACCCACCCGGTGGACCCCCGGGACCCTTCCGGTGGTCCCGGTACAATACCGATAACCCCGAAACTTGTTCCGATGCCCGAAACAGGACTTCCCATATATAAATCTTTACCTCCGGACCATTCCAGAACTCCTCGTGACGTCCGGGATCTCATCCGGGACTCCGAACAACATTCGGGTTACTGCATATACATATCCCTATAACCCTAGCGTAACTGAACCTTAAGTGTGTAGACCCTACGGGTTCGGGAGACATGCAGACATGACCGAGACTCTCTCAGTCAATAACCATCAGCGGGATCTGGATACCCATGATGGCTCCCACATGCTCCTCGATGTTGTCATCGGATGAACCACTATGTCGAGGATTCGATCAAACCCTGTATGCAATTCCCTTTGTCAATCGGTACGTTACTTGCCCGAGACTCGATCGTCGGTATCCCAATACCTTGTTCAGTCTTGTTACCGGCAAGTCACTTTACTCGTACCGTAATGCATGATCCCGTGTCCAACACCTTGGTCACATTGAGCTCATTATGATGATGCATTACCGAGTGGGCCCAGAGATACCTCTCCGTCATACGGAGTGACAAATCCCAGTCTCGATCCGTGTCAACCCAACAGCTACTTTCGGAGATACCTGTAATGCACCTTTATAGTCACCCAGTTACGTTGTGACGTTTGATACACCCAAGGCACTCTTACGATATCCGGGAGTTACACGATCTCATGGTCGAAGGAAGAGATACTTGACACTTGCAAAGCTCTAGCAAAACGAACTACACGATCTTTTATGCTATGCTTAGGATTGGGTCTTGTCCATCACATCATTCTCCTAATGATGTGATCCCGTTATCAACGACATCCAATGTCCATAGTCAGGAAACCATGACTATCTGTTGATCACAACGAGCTGGTCAACTAGAGGCTTACCAGGGACATAGTGTGGTCTAAGTATTCACACATGTATTACGATTTCTGGATAATACAGTTATAGCATGAATAAAAGACAATTATCATGAACAATGAAATATAATAATACTTTTATTATTACCTCTAGGGCATATTTCCAACAGTCTCCCACTTGCACTAGAGTCACCAATCTAGTTACATTGTGATGAATCGAACACCCATAGAGTTCTGGTGTTGATCATGTTTTGCACGCGAGAGAGGTTTAGTCAGCGGATCCGCGACATTCAGATCCGTGTGCACTTTACAAATCTCTATGTCTCTATGTCTACGACGCTTGATGTGCCTGGTCTTCTTGTGAAACCTGGGCTCCTTTGCGAGGGCAATAGCTCCAGTGTTGTCACAGAAGAGTTTGATCGGCCCCGACGCATTGGGTATGACTCCTAGGTCGGTGATGAACTCCTTCACCCAAATCGCTTCATGTGCTGCCTCCGAGGCTGCCATGTACTCCGCTTCACACGTAGATCCCGCCACGACGCTCTGCTTGCAGCTGCACCAGCTTACTGCTCCACCATTCAACATATACACGTATCCGGTTTGTGACTTAGAGTCATCCAGATCTGAGTTGAAGCTAGCGTCGACGTAACCCTTTACGACGAGCTCTTCGTCTCCTCCATAAACGAGAAACATGTCCTTTGTCCTTTTCAGGTACTTCAGGATATTCTTGACCGCTGTCCAGTGTTCCTTGCCGGGATTACTTTGGTATCTTGCTACCAAACTTACGGCAAGGTTTACATCGGGTCTGGTACACAGCATGGCATACATAATAGATCCTATGGCTGAAGCATAGGGGATGACACTCATCTCTTCTTTATCTTTTGCCGTGGTCGGTGACTGAGCTGAGCTCAGTCTCATACCTTGTAACATAGGCAAGAACCCCTTCTTGGACTGATCCATTCTGAATCTCTTCAAAATCTTATCAAGATATGTACTTTGTGAAAGACCTATGAGGCGTCTCGATCTATCTCTATAGATCTTGATGCCTAATATATAAGCAGATTCTCCAAGGTCCTTCATTGAAAAACACTTATTCAAGTAGGCCTTAATGCTGTCCAGAAATTCTATATTATTTCCCATCAGGAGTATGTCATCTACATATAATATGAGAAATGCTACAGAGCTCCCACTCACTTTCTTGTAAACGCAGGCTTCTCCATAAGTCTGCATAAATCCAAACGCTTTGATCATCTCATCAAAGCGAATGTTCCAACTCCGAGATGCTTGCACCAGTCCATAAATGGATCGCTGGAGCTTGCATACTTTGTTAGCGTTCTTAGGATCGACAAAACCTTCCGGTTGCATCATATACAGTTCTTCCTTAAGATGCCCGTTAAGGAATGCTGTTTTGACGTCCATCTGCCATATCTCATAATCATAGTATGCGGCAATTGCTAACATGATTCGGACGGACTTTAGCTTCGCTATGGGAGAGAATGTCTCGTCGTAGTCAATCCCTTGAACCTGTCGATAACCCTTAGCGACAAGTCGAGCTTTATAGATGGTAACATTACCATCCGCGTCTGTCTTCTTCTTAAAGATCCATTTGTTTTCTATCGCTCGCCGATCATCGGGCAAGTCTGTCAAAGTCCATACTTTGTTTTCATACATGGATTCTATCTCGGATTTCATGGCTTCAAGCCATTTGTTGGAATCCGGGCCCGCCATTGCTTCTTCATAGTTCGAAGGTTCATTGTTGTCTAACAACATGATTTCCAGGACAGGGTTGCCGTACCACTCTGGTGCGGAACGTGTCCTTGTGGACCTACGAAGTTCAGCAGTAACTTGATCCGAAGTACCTTGATCATTATCATGGTTTTCCTCTTCAGTTGGTGTGGGCATCACAGGAATGGTTTCCTGTGCTGCGTCACTATTCCGCTCAAGAGGTAGTACTTCATCGAGTTCTACTTTCCTCCCACTTACTTCTTTCGAGAGAAACTCTTTTTCCAGAAAGCATCCGTTCTTGGCAACAAAGATCTTGCCTTCGGATCTTAAGTAGAAGGTATACCCTATAGTTTCCTTAGGGTATCCTATGAATACGCATTTTTCCGACTTGGGTTCGAGCTTTTCAGGTTGAAGTTTCTTGACATAAGCTTCGCATCCCCAAACTTTTAGAAACGACAGCTTAGGTTTCTTTCCAAACCATAATTCATACGGTGTCGTCTCAACGGATTTAGACGGTGCCCTATTTAAAGTGAATGTAGCTGTCTCTAGAGCGTATCCCCAAAATGATAGCGGTAAATCGGTAAGAGACATCATAGACCGCACCATATCCAATAGAGTGCGATTACGACGTTCGGACACACCGTTTCGCTGAGGTGTTCCAGGCGACGTGAGCTGTGAAACGATTCCACATTTCTTTAAGTGTGTACCAAATTCGTGACTTAAGTATTCTCCTCCACGATCTGATCGTAAGAATTTTATCTTTCGGTCACGTTGATTCTCCACCTCATTCTGAAATTCCTTGAACTTTTCAAAGGTCTCAGACTTGTGTTTCATTAAGTAGACATACCCATATCTACTCAAGTCATCTGTGAGGGTAAGAACATAACGATATCCTCCGCGAGCCTCAACGCTCATTGGACCGCACACATCGGTATGTATGATTTCCAACAAGTTGGTTGCTCGCTCCATTGTTCCGGAGAACGGAGTCTTGGTCATTTTGCCTAAGAGGCATGGTTCGCACGTGTCAAACGATTCATAATCAAGAGACTCTAAAAGTCCATCGGCATGGAGCTTCTTCATGCGCTTGACACCAATGTGACCAAGGCGGCAGTGCCACAAGTATGTGGGACTATCTTTATCAACTTTAAATCTTTTGGCATCTACACTATGAACATGTGTAATATTACGCTCGAGATTCATTAAGAATAAACCATTGACCATCGGAGCATGACCATAAAACATATCTCTCATATAAATCGAACAACCATTATTCTCAGACTTAAATGAGTAGCCATCTCGTATTAAACGAGATCCAGATACAATGTTCATGCTCAAACTTGGCACTAAATAACAATTATTAAGGTTCAAAACTAATCCCGTAGGTAAATGTAGAGGCAGCGTGCCGACGGCGATCACATCGACTCTGGAACCATTCCCGACGCGCATCGTCACCTCGTCCTTCGCCAGTCTCCGTTTATTCCGCAGCTCCTGCTGTGAGTTACAAATATGAGCAACGGCACCGGTATCAAATACCCAGAAGTTACTACGAGTACTGGTAAGGTACACATCAATCACATGTATATCAAATATACCTTTGGTGTTGCCGGCCTTCTTATCCGCTAAGTATTTGGGGCAGTTCCGCTTCCAGTGACCCTTCCCCTTGCAATAAAAGCACTCAGTCTCAGGCTTGGGTCCATTCTTTGACTTCTTCCCGGTAACTGGCTTACCAGGCGCGGCAACATCTTTGCCGTCCTTCTTGAAGTTCTTCTTACCCTTGCCCTTCTTGAACTTAGTGGTCTTATTGACCATCAACACTTGATGTTCTTTCTTGATTTCAGCCTCTGCTGACTTCAGCATCGAGAACACTTCAGGAATGGTCTTTTCCATTCCCTGCATGTTGTAGTTCATCACAAAGCTCTTGTAGCTTGGTGGGAGCGACTGGAGGATTCTGTCAATGACCGCCTCATCTAGGAGGTTAATGTTCAGCTGGGTCATACGGTTGTGCAACCCAGACATCTTTAGGATGTGCTCACTGACAGAACTGTTTTCCTCCATCTTACAACTGTAGAACTTGTCAGAGACATCATATCTCTCGACCCGGGCATGAGCTTGAAAAACTAGTTTCAGCTCTTCGAACATCTCATATGCTCCGTGATGCTCAAAACGCTTTTGGAGCCCCGGTTCTAAGCTGTAAAGCATGCCGCACTGAACGAGGGAGTAATCATCAGCGCGAGACTGCCAAGCATTCATAATGTCTTGGTTCTCTGGGACGGGAGCGTCACCTAGCGCTCCTTCTAGGACATATTGTTTCCTGGCAGCTATGAGGATGATCCTCAGGTTCCGGACCCAGTCCGTATAGTTGCTGCCATCATCTTTCAGCTTGGTTTTCTCTAGGAACGCGTTGAAGTTCATGTTGACATTAGCGTTGGCCATTGATCTACAAGACATATTTGCAAAGGTTTTAGACTAAGTTCATGATAATAAAGTTCTAATCAAATTATGAACTCCCACTTAGATTAGACATCCCTTTAGTCATCTAAGTGTTACACGATCCGAGTTGACTGGCCCGTGTCCGATCATCACGTGAGACGGACTAGTCATCATCGGTGAACATTTTCATGTTGATCGTATCTTCCATACGACTCGTGTTCGACCTTTCGGTCTCCGTGTTCCGAGGCCATGTCTGCACATGCTAGGCTCGTCAAGTTAACCCTAAGTGTTTTCGCTGTGTAAAACTGTCTTACACCCGTTGTATGTGAACGTAAGAATCCATCACACCCGATCATCACGTGGTGCTTAGAAACGACGAACTGTAGCAACGGTGCACAGTTAGGGGAGAACACTTCTTGAAATTTTATAAGGGATCATCTTATTTACTACCGTCGTCCTAAGTAAACAAGATGCATAATACATAATAAACATCACATGCAATTATATAGTTGTGACATGATATGGCCAATATCATATAGCTCCATTGATCTTCATCTTCGGGGCTCCATGATCATCTTGTCACCGGCTTGACACCATGATCTCCATCATCATGATCTCCATCATCGTGTCTTCATGAAGTTGTCACGCCAACGACTACTTCTACTTCTATGACTAACGTTTAGCAATAAAGTAAAGTAGTTTACATGACGTTATTCAATGACACGCAGGTCATACAAAAAAATAATGACAACTCCTATGGATCCTGCCGGTTGTCATACTCATCGACATGCAAGTCGTGAATCCTATTACAAAGAACATGATCTCATACATCACAATTCATCATTCATCACAACTTCTGGCCATATCACATCACATGATCAATCGCTGCAAAAACAAGTTAGACGTCCTCTAATTGTTGTTGCATCTTTTACGTGGCTGCAATTGGGTTCTAGCAAGAACATTTTCTTACCTACGAATCACCACAACGTGATTTTGTCAACTTCTATTTACCCTTCATAAGGGCCCTGTTCATCGATTCCGCTCCAACTAAGGTGGGAGAGACAGACACCCGCCAGCCACCTTATGCAACTAGTGCATGTCAATCGGTGGAACCGGTCTCACGTAAGCGTACGTGTAAGGTTGGTCCGGGCCGCTTCATCCCACAATACCGTTGAGCAAGAAAAGACTAGTAGAGGCAAGTAAGATGACAAAATCCACGCCCACAACAAAGTTGTGTTCTACTCGTGCAAAGAGAACTACGCATAAACCTGGCTCATGATGCCACTGTTGGGGAACGTTGCAGAAAATTAAAATTTTTCCTACGGTTTCACCAAGATCCATCTATGAGTTCATCTAAGCAACGAGTCTAGGGAGAGAGTTTGCATCTACATACCACTTGTAGATCGCGTGCGGAAGCTTGCAAGGTGATGATGTAGTCGTACTCGACGTGATCCAAATCACCGATGACCAGCCCCGAACGGACGGCACCTCCGCGTTCAACACACGTACGGGACGGGAGACGTCTCCTCCTTCTTGATCCAGCAAGGGGGAAGGAGAGGTTGATGAAGATCCAGCAGCACGACGGCGTGGTGGTGGATGCAGGGCGTCACAGCAGCAGGGCTTCGCCGAGACTACGAGGGAGAGACGTAACGGGGGGAGGTGGAGGCGCCAGGGGCTGGTGTATGAAGTCCCTCCTCTCCCCCACTATATATAGGGGTGCCAGGGGGGCGCCGGCCCTAGTAGATGAGATCTACTAGGGGGGGCGGCGGCCTAGGGGAGGTTTCCCTCCCCCCCAAGGCACCTAGGGGTGCCTTCCACCACTAGGACTCCTCCTAGGGGGAAACCCTAGGCGCATGGGCCTATAGGGGCTGGTGCCCTTGGCCCATGATGGCCAAGGCGCACCCCCTACAGCCCATGTGGCCCCCCGGGACAGGTGGCCCCACCCGGTGGACCCCCGGGACCCTTCCGGTGGTCCCGGTACAATACCGATAACCCCGAAACTTGTCCCGATGCCCGAAACAGCACTTCCTATATATAATTCTTTACCTCCGGACCATTCCGGAACTCCTCGTGACGTCCGGGATCTCATCCAGGACTCCGAACAACATTCGGGTTTCTGCATATACATATCTTCATAACCCTAGCGTCACCGAACCTTAAGTGTGTAGACCCTACGGGTTCGGGAGACATGCAGACATGACCGAGACGCTCTCAGTCAATAACCATCAGCGGGATCTGGATACCCATGATGGCTCCCACATGCTCCTCGATGTTGTCATCGGATGAACCACTATGTCGAGGATTCGATCAAACCCTGTATGCAATTCCCTTTGTCAATCGGTACGTTACTTGCCCGAGACTCGATCGTCGGTATCCCAATACCTTGTTCAGTCTCATTACCGGCAAGTCACTTTACTCGTACCGTAATGCATGATCCCGTGTCCAACACCTTGGTCACATTGAGCTCAATATGATGATGCATTACCGAGTGGGCCCAGAGATACCTCTCCGTCATACGGAGTGACAAATCCCAGTCTCGATCCGTGTCAACCCAACAGCTACTTTCGGAGATACCTGTAATGTACCTTTATAGTCACCCAGTTACGTTGTGACGTTTGGTACACCCAAGGCATTCTTACGGTATCCGGGAGTTACACGATCTCATGGTCGAAGGAAGAGATACTTGACACTCGCAAAGCTCTAGCAAAACGAACTACACGATCTTTTATGCTATGCTTAGGATTGGGTCTTGTCCATCACATCATTCTCCTAATGATGTGATCCCGTTATCAATGACATCCAATGTCCATAGTTAGGAAACCATGACTATCTGTTGATCACAACGAGCTGGTCAACTAGAGGCTTACCAGGGACATTGTGTGGTCTAAGTATTCACACGTGTATTACGATTTCCGGATAATACAGTTATAGCATGAATAAAAGACAATTATCATGAACAATGAAATATAATAATACTTTTATTATTGCCTCTAGGGCATATTTCCAACACTAGGAGGGGGAAGGAAGTGGGGAAGGAGAAGGAAAGGGGGGCGCCGCCCCCCCTCTCCTAGTCCAATTCAGACCAGGGGAGGAGGCGCGCGGCCCACCCTGGCTGCCCATCTCTTTCTCCACTAAGGCCCATATGGCCCATTACTTCTCCCGGGGGGTTCCGGTAACCCTCCGGTATTCCGGTTTTCTCCGAAATCACCTGGAACACTTCCCGTGTCCGAATATAGCAGTCCAATATATCAATCTTTATGTCTCGACCATTTAGAGACTCCTCGTTATGTCCGTGATCACAGCCGGGACTCCAAACTAACTTCGGTACATCAAAACTCATAAACTCATAATATAACTGTCATCGAAACCTTAAGCGTGCGGACCCTACGGGTTCGAGAACAATGTAGACATGACCAAGACATGTCTCCGGTAAATAACCAATAGCGGAACTTGGATGCTCATATTGGCTCCTACATATTCTACGAAGATCTTTATCGGTCAAACCGCATAACAACATACGTTGTTCCCTTTGTCATCGGTATGTTACTTGCCCGAGATTTGATTGTCGGTATCTCAATACCTAGTTCAATCTCGTGACCGGTAAGTCTCTTTACTCGTTTCATAATACATCATCTCACAACTAACTCATTAGTTGCAATGCTTGCAAGGCTTATGTGATGTGCATTACCGAGAGGGCCCAGAGATACCTCTCCGACAATCGGAGTGACAAATCCTAATCTCGAAATACGCCAACCCAACATTTACCTTTGGAGACACCTGTAGAGCTCCTTTATAATCACCCAGTTACGTTGTGACATTTGGTAGCACACAAAGTGTTCCTCCGGCAAACGGGAGTTGCATAATCTCATAGTCATAGGAACATGTATAAGTCATGAAGAAAGCAATAGCAACATACTAAACGATCGGGTGCTAAGCTAATGGAAATGGGTCATGTCAATCACATCATTCTCCTAATAATGTGATCCCGTTAATCAAATGACAACACATGTGTATGGTTAGGAAACATAACCATCTTTGATTAATGAGCTAGTCAAGTAGAGGCATACTAGTGAGTTTGGTTTGTCTATGTATTCACACAAGTATTATGTTTCCGGATAATACAATTCTAGCATGAATAATAAACATTTATCATGATATAAGGAAATAAAATAATAACATTATTATTGCCTCTAGGGCATATCTCCTTCAATATCTTCCTCACTCTGAAAGATAAACAAGCAGACAGATGACAGGTTTTGCACATAAAAGTATCAGTGCTGACAATTCATCACATTTCTTACTGACGAATAAAGTGACACACTTTAAATTTGCATTAACACAATATGGTATTGTTCAGGTCAAGACATGGCAGGAAATGACATTGTGAAGGAGTTGGCAGCTTCAAGACACCACTGGATTACAGATCAAGAACTCATAAGTATCAACGGTTAGTGTGTTGTCAATTTATACCATTTCAGATTGGCAAATAAAGAGACAGTTTAAATAATAGTAGAATGATACGACATTGTTCATAGTTAAGACATTGCAGAATATGACATTGTGCTGTAGTGGGTAGGTTCACCACACCACTGGATTACGGATGAAGAACAGAAGCATACATGCAGTGCAAAAGAAGATCACTTGCTCTGTATAGTTTAATTTACATGGTATGAAGAAGGAACTTGGTTGTACAACTGAAAACTTAAATTGAGAAAGGACAAACTTTTGTTTATGAACTACATATAATAAACTTTAAACAAGCAATTTGATGCAAACACCAAAAATAAACAGCTGTTGCAGTCATGCCTAACCAAATATATACAACAAAGTTTGAAGGCTTGAGATGGACAAACTTACATTATTGGTGAAGACAGGCTCTATAAAGGCCTTGTCCATGCTGATGGGGGGGGGGGCAATTCAAGAATTTTAATCTTCTTCAAAAGCATTGCCTTTATTCTACATTTTGTTAAGAGTAAATATAGATGTGATAATATACGAAAAAATGGAGAATATTTAAGATAAGATGAAGAGTGATGCTACATAACCAAGTAGCTATAAATGTAAGTGCAGCAATACAGGCAAAAGGTACAGCCAAGAGGAATGCACAGCTAAACTTCTTCAGTACCAACCTTATGGTAAGAGTAAATATAGATCTGATGTGTAGAAAATGGAGGGCAAATGAAAATAAGCTGTAGAGTGATGGTACATGAACAACTACCTGTCATTATAAGTACACTGATAAAGGACAACATGTACTTACAAGAACAATACAGAGCTAAAAAACATTGGCATTGGATATATTCTACACTAATGTAACCATTCATACAGATCAGATAATTTGGAGCGAACAATTGATAAGCAAGCTATCATGCATACCGCTGTCACATAATGAACCAGGTATGTATGCAAGTACAGTGATATAGGACAACAGGTACTAACAAGAGCAAAGCAGCGGGCAGCATATTTGCGATATCTTGCCGTTCTTGTCAAACCAGAATTCTTCTTCGAGCACATTTCTGCAAAAAAGATCCGTAAGGCACATGCGAAAAAGTAGAAGTTCAAATTTTCATGTGATTTCATAGACAGTACCTCATCATGGGAACGAGACCAGTGCATAATAAGGTTTTTCCATTCAATGTCTTCTAAATTTAGCACAGGAGACTTTACCGGAAATTCGTTTATAGACTTGCCATCAAAGTGTGATTTCCTCAGGTAACATCGATATTGCTGCAATGCTTCCTTGAAAAGCACAAGCAAGCTTTGCTCGTCATGACTATCAAGATTGACCCTCTCCTAGTTACAACAATGTAATGTAAATCATTGATGTGTTCAATCAGCAGAAAACAGGAAAATAATAACCAAGAATAATAGCACTTACACGTAAGTTGGACAGGAAGATGTGAAAATGGTGTTTGTCTTCACAATAATCTTCCCATGATGGGAATATATGCACGTAGTCCCTAACAACATTGAAAGCATTGTCTTTTAAACTGGGAATAAATGGAATGGGATTCCAATCTGCAAGAATTGGCCGTCTCTGCAGTTGGGATAGGTCTTCGGCCGATGGACTTGATGTACTTTTTGCTAGAGTGGGATTTTTCTATGGTACAGCAGGTGCTATGGCAAATGAAATCGGTATACCTTTTGCTGGAATGCAGGTCATGTGTGGTGGGGCTAGTGGTGTGGCCAGTGAACTATGGGTACAGTCTGCTGGAGTCGGTCCTACGTTTTGTGTCACTGGTTGTACAGCCAATATAAGTGGGGTGCTGTCTGATTTCTTCGGCACCACCATGTTTTTCAAGGACTTTGCTGGTGCTCCTTCAGGTTCGGCAATCACCCTCTTCCTTTTTGACGTCTGACGCACAAGAACAACATTTGAGTGGGGAAACATGGTATGATGACAGATGGAATATGTATTGATAATGGATGGGCATGGCATCTCGACATATATGATGAGTAAACTAAGCAGATGGCGGTGCAACAAAGTAGAAGAAATGCAAGACAACATATGCAAGATACGCGCAATCAATAAAACCTTGCCAAATTAGAACAGGCACCTTGATGGGTGAACAGGACAGGCCATCTACCTTTGACTCCTCGAGGTTAGAATAGTCATTAGGATGATATTCTGAACAAGAATCAATAGGTGGGGAGCGTATGAGTTTCATTGCTTCCAGAATGGCACTCAATGCCTTGCTGCCAATTTTGTAAGTCATTGCAGTGTTCCACAATATTCTTCTGATGCGCGGATTCTGATATTCACTGTAATTGCGTATAATATCTGAGAACCATGAAAACATAAATAGTTGTGAGATTATCTTTGTAATGTAGATGATATTCTAATATAGGGATGATGGTGTCCTGGACTAGGGGGTACTCACCACGTCGTCTCCCGATCTGTTAGATTGGGCCGAGGACCCCCATGGTCGTGTACTCATGGTCCAGTCCGGACAACTGCCGCATACATGGAAGATTCCACAAGACTTGGCGATCAAGACAAGGACTTCTCCCCACCGGCGTATTCGGCTAGGACTCTTGTTATCCTAGGCCTCTAGTGCATTATATAAACCGAGGCCAGGCTAGTCGATAGAACATACGGAACAACAATCATACCATAGGCTAGCTTCTAGGGTTTAGCCTCTCTGATCTCGTGGTAGATCTACTCTTGTACTGCCTGTTGGGGATATCACTACTGGGCGTAAACCGTCCTATCTGGGCCGGGTTAACTTTGTCAGTAGTTAAGTATGTTAAAGCCCAAGAAGGCAGATGAGGGCTCAAGGCCCATAGTCAGTTCAAGGCCTGTAGCCGTAAACCGGCGTTGGTATTAGACTTGTATTGTAAGTTAGGAATAAGTAGAGACCAAACCGGACACATCTATGAGCTGGTATTGGGACTCTGTGAACCGACGGGCGTCACCCGCGTATATAAGGGGACGACCCGGCGGCAGTTCAAGGACAACAGACAACAACTCGAGACATAGACAAAGCTTGTTTGCTCCCTGGTCATCGAAACCCCATCAATTCCATCACAACTAGACGTAGGCTTTTACCTTCATCGAAGGGGCCGAACTAGTATAAACTCTCTTGCGTCCCTGTGTCTGCTTTAACCCCTTCAAGCTAACCCGTCGCGATGGCTCCACGACTAAGTCCTTTCTCTAGGACATCTGCCGTGACAAAACCACGACAGTTGGCGCCCACTGTGGGGCTATCGCACGATGGTTTCAAGTTCTTGGAGGGCCGCTTTGAAGGACTCGAGGGCTACGCCATAGGCCGGATGACTAAGAGTCATCGTGGCAAGCTTTACATCGACGATGCACGCTGGGGCCCCGAGGCCGGCTCAGTTGAGTACGGGTACCGGGTCCCCTTTGGTGGCATACACGTTTTCATCGGCAAGACCGGAGAACCGGGCCCTAAGCCGGATATCTGCACCGACCTCGTCGAAATGGCTCAGCGTGCGCGATCTGCCCGGGTTAAACCGGCCATGAAGCGTGCCTTCGTGGGAGTCATCCATGGAGGAGGTCATGAGGATGGATCGGGATCTGGCGGCGAGACCGTCATTTTACTCCGGCGATGAGTCATCAACCGGAGAAACCGAATCTCTATATCAGCTACAAGATGGCCAGATTGGGGGCTGTTCCGATGGCGACGGTATTCCAGACCCCTCTGATCTGCCCAACCGAGTTGGAATATTTATGGTCGGCACACAAGCAGCGCTTCATTCTTTGACCGCTGCGGCAACAACCTCCGGTTCAGCAGTGGCGATGGCTGCCGGGGCAGGAGGCCCTGTGCGCCCGCCGTCTCAAGTTCTATCAGAGCTATTTGATGCATTGGTTGTGCTTATGGCGGAAGCTAATCCGGCGGATCAGGACGTCCACAACGCGGAGATTGCAAAGGTAAGGGAACAGGTCACCCAGGCCAAGGCGGACCTGGCAGCTGAGGATACCAGGATGGCCACAGAGCGGGCCGCTCTAGACGCACAAGCCTACAGGCTCATGTTGGACCAGAACGCGTCACATGAATTCATGAGGAGGAAGTACCGATCCTGTTTGCCTCCGGTTTTCGAGGCCAGAGACCTTTTCAACACCCCAGGAGCAGGAACCGGTAATCCGCTGGAGGGAAACCGGGCGGAAGCTCCTGGGACCGGTGCGCCGGTTTAGCCTCGTCGGATGGATCCGCCTCGTCAAAACACCGTTATACCTCAGGCTGTTTCAACACCTCTGGGTCACTACTCCAACCCAATGGACAATCTCGTCGCCGCTGCTGCACGGCTGGAGGCCATTCCAATTGAAGGTGACTCACCGCAGGCGATAGAGACACGACGGGTCAAGAAGCTTCTTAGGACAGCTTTGGACCAACAGGAAGCATACTCGTACAGCCGCGACCGGATCCACTCGACCCCTCGCCCAAGCCGGAGCTATAGCAGGCGTATGGAGGAACCGGCAGTGTCAAGTAATGAACGACGTGGAGCACCCCGCGGCAACAACCCGGCGGGTGGTGCTGATAACGCTCAGGAAGTGGTGGACCAGGCCCGAGCACGCAGGGAGGCCGAGTTAGCCGCACAATATCAGGCTCGGCAACTTACGCTGGTTCGTCCAAATATTTCGGTCGACCCCAGTGTTACTTCTAGCTCTTTGGGGGTGCCTTGCCTTGTCCCCGCTTTACACAATGTGCGCCTACCCAAGGATTTCAAGGGCCCGCACAAGGTACCAAATTACACGGCGGATCAACCCCCAGAGACATGGGTGGAGAGATATGAGATGGCCATGGATATGCTGGATGTGGATGATGCGGCATGTGCGAAATACTTCACCATGATGCTTGAAGGAACGACCCGCACTTGGTTAAAAAGCTTACCGGCCAATTTTATCAGTTCATGGGCCCAATTACGAGCCCGGTTTATCAATAATTTCAAGGATACATGTAAGCAGCCCATGTTGATAGTAGACTTAGCTGCCTGTGTCCAGGAGGAAGGAGAATCGACGACTCATTGGGTGCGCCGGGTCTCACAAGTGTTGCATTCATCAGACCGCATCAACGCTGACACCGCAGTCTTAACCCTAGAAGGCAACTGCCGGTTTGGGCCCCTAAAGCTGAAGTTGGGACGGATGAAGCGACATTGCACTGACATGGGGACCCTCATGGCTGCTTTGGTAAAGTATGCTGATTCTGATAGTACCAAGGATCCCGAATCTGATGATGACAAGGTAGGGAAGGGAAAGAGGAACAGCAACTCCAAAGGTCAGCAGCATCACTGGGCAGGAAATAGTGGTGGAGGCAAGCGTAAAGCGGATGGTAACATGGACTTTGTGGCTAATACCAATGCGCAGGACAATGGCCAGCTACGCAAGGGTAAACCGAAAAATCGCAGTGGGGCACCCAACCCTAACCCGGATCGCCTAAATTATTTACTGAGCCAGCCCTGTCCAAGACATGGGACGAAGGAGGTGCCAGCAAACCACCTTTGGAAGGATTGCTTTATTATGCAGGAGTTCAAGAATTCTAATGCTTTCCGGTATGATCACAACTCCGGCGGTGGCTCAGGATCTGGGCCGGGTTACGGTGGAGGAAATTCCGGTTCAGGATTTAACGGTAATCCGGGCGGACATAATAATCAAAATAATCAGAACAACCAGGGTGGTTATAACCAGCAGCAGCAACAGTCAGGTTACCAGAGCAACCCAAAGCAGTTGAATAGTGGGTAGTACCATGTCTTCACCACTAGCTTGGACAAGCGAGACCGGAAGGTTCAGAGACAGGCAGTCAACTCTGTTGAACCGGCCGTGCCCCGTTATCTACGCTGGTCTGAACAGCCAATCATATGGAGTAGAGAGGATCACCCTCCCTAGGTTGATAATCTGGGTCAGTTGGCTCTAGTGGTGGCACCTCAGGTGGGAGGTTACAAGTTCACCAAAGTGCTCATGGATGGAGGGAGCAACATTAATATCTTATACTATGAGACCTTCCGTCGTATGGGACTAACAGATAAAAATCTCAAACCTTCTAATACGGTGTTCCACGGTGTAGTACCTGGCAAGTCAGCATATCTTGTTGGTAAGATAGCTCTAGAAGTGGCCTTTATAGATGATCATGATTCCAGGTCGAAGACATTGACGTTTGAAGTGGTGAAAACCCAAAGTCCATATCACGCCCTGTTTGGGTGACCGGCCTACGCCAAGTTTATGGCACGGCCCTGTTATGTGTATTTGCAGCTCAAGATGCCGGGTTACAAGGGGACAATAACGGTTCATGGAAGCCGTAAAATCGCTTTGGAGTGCGAGGAAGGAGATGCGGCTTACGCAGAGTCGGTTTGTGCCACCGAGGAACTGAAGTATTATAAGGACATTGTTGATCCGGCGGACATGACTCCATTAAAAAAGCCAATTACGGAGCATGATCCGGCCCTGAAGTTCAAATCGGCAGCAGAAACTAAGCTTGTTGACTTCGTACCTGGTGATTCGTCCAAGCAGTTCAGCATCAGTGCCAACTTGGATCTGAAATAGGAAAGCGCGCTCATCAAGTTCATCCATGAGAATCGGGACATTTTTGCATGGAAGCCCTCTGACATGCCAGGTGTACCGAGGCAACTCGCTGAGCACACCCTTAATGTGGATCCTAAATACAAACCAGTGAAACAGTTCCTCCGCCGATTTAACGAAGAAAGACGCAAGGTAATTGGAGAAGAGGTAGCCAGGCTCTTAGCGGCTGGTTTTATTGTTGAAGTTTTTCACCCTGAGTGGCTTGCCAATCCGGTGCTAGTCCTTAAGAAAAACGGCACCTGGCGCATGTGTGTGGATTACACAGATCTTAATAAGGCTTGTCCAGCAGATCCTTTTGCCCTCCCCCGTATTGATCAAATCATTGATGCTACAGCGGGTTGTGAGCGTTTAAGTTTTTTGGATGCATATTCTGGCTATCATCAGATCAAAATGGCAGTTAAGGACCAGGAGAAGACGGCATTCATAACTCCCTTTGGAGCCTTCTGCTATGTGTCTATGCCCTTTGGGCTCAAAAGTGCCCAGGCAACTTATCAACGGTGTGTACAAAATTGTCTTCACAAGCAGATTGGCCGTAATGTACATGCTTACGTGGATGATATCGTGGTTAAGTCCAGGGAGAAGGAGACTCTGGTTGACGATTTGAAGGAAACCTTTGATAACCTAAGGACGTACAAGATGATGCTTAATCCGGACAAGTGTGTCTTTGGTGTACCGGCAGGCAAGTTATTGGGTTTTTTGGTGTCCAATAGGGGAATTGAGGCTAATCCGTAGAAGATCACAGCCATCACCTCCCTGGCTAAACCGAAGTGTATCAATGATGTCCAATGCCTGGCAGGTCGGATTGCCGCGTTAAGCCGGTTTATCAGCCGCCTTGGTGAGAAGGCAATCCCTTTGTATCAGATGTTGAAGAAGACGGATCAGTTCGTCTGGAGTTCTGCTGCTGATGAAGCATTTGAGGACTTAATGCGGAAATTGGCCAATCCGCCTGTGCTCGCCGCTCCCATTGACAAGGAGCCGTTACTGCTATATATTGCTGCTAATGCTCGTGCGGTCAGCGTGGCTATTGTGGTGGAGTGAAAGGAGGCAGGTAAGGAGCATCCGGTTGAACGTCCGGTCTATTATATCAGCGAGGTACTCATTGAGTCGAAGCAAAGGTATCCGCATTGGCAGAAGCTCGTGTACGTAGTTTTTATGGCAAGTCGGAAGCTTAAGCAATACTTCCAAGGGCACCCAATTACGGTGGTCAGTTCTGCTCCTTTGGGGGATATCATCCAGAACCGGGAAGCGACTGGCTGGATTGCCAAGTGGGCTATAGAGCTTGGGCCGCACGGATTGAAGTATGTGCCTCGGACGGCGGTGAAGTCTCAAGCACTGGTTGATTTCATCAATGATTGGACGGAAATGCAAGCACCTGAGGAAACGCCGGATCACACATGTTGGACCATCCATTTTGACGGATCCAGGCAATTGGAAGGCTCGGGGGCTGGAGTCGTATTAACTTCCCCACAAGGTGATAAGTTTTGTTACGTTCTCCGCTTAATGTTTCCTTATACTAACAATGCAGCTGAGTATGAAGCCTTGCTCCATGGTCTCCGGATGGCTAAGGAGATGAACCTAAGTCGAGTTAAGTGCTTCGGTGACTCGGACCTCGTGGCTCAACAAGTGTCTGGCACTTGGGACTCCAAGGACCCACTCATGGCAGCATATCGTTGTGAGGTGGATATTGTTGCAGGTCATTTTAAAGGCTATCAGGTGGACCACGTGGACCGACGGAAGAATGAAGCGGCGGACGGTTTAAGCCGGCTGGGCTCTCAGCGCAAACCGGTCCCACCCAATGTTTTTCTGGATGTGCTGCACAACCCGTCGGTCAAGCTCCCTGGTGAAGCGGATTTGGCTATTCCTGACCCGGAGGCTCAATTGGTGGCAGCTCTTCATGTCATTCTGGATTGGATGCTTCCTTACCTGGCGTACATGAACCCGGGCGAGTTACCAGAGGATGAGATTCTGGCCCGACAGATAGTCCGGCGGTCCAAGTCCATGACTATTGTCAATGGCAAGTTGCATCATTGCAGTATATCAGGGGCGTTTCAACGCTGTGTGTCTCCTAAAGAAGGCTGTGAAATTTTGCGTGAGATCCACGAAGGAGATTGTGGTCACCACGCCAGTTCAAAATCTTTGGTAGCTAAAGCGTTTCGCCATGCCTTCTATTGGTTAACTACTCATGCTGATGCGGAGGATCTGGTCAGAGGATGTGACGGTTGCCAAAAGTTTTCAAGACGTGCTCATGTGCCGGCTCAAGAATTGAGAATGATTCCAATTACTTGGCCATTTGCGACTTGGGGGCTGGATATGGTTGGGCCTTTCAAAAGGTCCAAAGATAAGAAGACCCACCTCCTGGTGGCGGTTGACAAGTTCACAAAGTGGGTGGAGGCAGAACCGGTTAGCAAGTGTGATGCAGCCACGGCGGTCCAGTTTATCAAAAAAGTGATTTTCCGATTTGGCTTTCCACACAGTATCATCACAAATAATGGTACCAATTTGTCCAAGGGTGCCATGAAGGAGTTCTGCGAACGGGAGCACATCCGGCTTGACGTTTCATCAGTGGCACACCCACATTCCAATGGTCAAGCGAAAAGGGCCAATCAAGAGATTTTGAGAGGCATCAAGCCCCGGCTTATGGTTCCTTTGCAGAGAACACCGGGTTGTTGGGTAGAAGAATTACCATCTGTGTTATGAAGCATCAATACCACACCCAACAGATCAACAGGATACACACCATTCTTCATGGTCTATGGAGCGGAGGCGGTTCTCCCAAGTGATATCCGTCATGATTCACCTCATGTGACGGCTTATGTTGAAGCGGACAACGAGACAGCACGGCAAGATGCTTTGGACCGGTTGGATGAAGAGCGTGACATAGCAGCTGCTCGCTTAGCGATTTACCAACCGGATCTTCGTCGTTATCACAGTCGCCGAGTTAAAACCAGAACCTTTCAAGAGGGAGATTTGGTACTTCGGCTCATCCAAGACCAGACTGATATGCATAAGCTATCCCCACCTTGGGAGGGACCTTTTGTGGTCAGCAAGAATCTACACAATGGGTCATACTATCTGATCGATATTTGAGAGCATAAAGACTCACGTACATCAGAGGAAGATACTAACAGGCCGTGGAACGTAGCTCATCTTCGGCCTTACTATACCTGAGCCATTGGCTCCACTTATGTACATATTACGATGATGTATATATTATGATTAAATATAATAAACCGTAACCTCAGCTAAAGCGGGGTATCTGTTCTTTTACATCATGTGTGGTTACACGGAGTTGTTCTAAAGCGGCCTCCGGTTTACCCCTTGAGTTAGCTTTTCAAAAGCATCATGTTATATCACTTGGGGGCTTGGTCGTGTCCAAACCAATGCAATACCTCTTGATAGGCGAGAGCCACCAGATCACTTGAGGACTTGGTCACGTCTGAACCAGTCATGCCTCTTGATCGCCCTAAGGCCACAGAATGACTTGGGGGCTTAGTCGAACCCGAACCATTGCCATGCCACTTGATCGGCATAAATGCCACAGTTTCATTTGGGGACCTGGCTGACTTGAACCATAGCTACACCTATCAGGAGCTTGGTCGTGTCCGACCATGGTAACGCCATCTGATCAGCTCAAATAAGCCTCTTTTTGCAAACGGTTTTGTCATTGCCTTTGCTTCACATTTTTCTTTGAAAGATATTTCTTTCTTTTTATTGCGTTTTTTAAACCGACAAAGTTTTAAGCTGGTTCAAACTGTCAATTGACGGAACACGGTCCATTTTAATCCAGAGACTATTTGCTCAGTTTGATTTTTTGTTAACATCCTATTACGGAGTAACATGGTGTTTATTATAACCCAGCACAGTTTACATGGTAAACTGACATCATATATATACAGGAGCTGCTATCTCCTCCAACAGTGTGGGTTTATAAAACTCCACTTCAAGATTAGCCAAGCCAACTTCACGTCCAACGATGGCAGGTATTATGTATCTCAAAATTTGGTCATATACTTAAAAATTTCGGATGTTTTGATTTCATGTATGCAGACATCATATTCCGCCTAACGGTACAACCGCGGTGGCACTTTAAGATTTTTATTGCAGAAAGTACTTTGGAAAAGTCATCACCCAAAGGAAGAGCAAGTTGCAGTAATTATGCACGAAGGCATATCAGCATCAAAAGTATCAGCTAGCCTATTACAAGGCAACACGGTGCCCACAATAAGATCATTGTTTTTCGCAAGGGAGAAGCAGTTTTAAACCGGCTTCCGGTTCAAGCTTGGTCACCAGCCCGGCCTGATGGTTGTGGGTCATCCCATGCCGCTTCAGCTTCAGTTTCTCTACCCAGCGGCTGGAAATCAACAGTTGTCCAGTCGATTCCCATTAATGCTTGAAAGACAGCTTCATCATGGATCAACAACGACGGGTCAATATCGGGAGCGTAAGTATGCTTACGGATTGGAGGGATAAGATTTTCCGCTTCATGAATTGGTGCAGCTACTCGCTTGTTTTGATTGTCATATTGGGCTTGATAATGAGACAAGTCTGCTTCTTCCGCCAATTGACAAGCTAGCGGACGCACCTCCCGATTTATTGCTTGCAGATCCACTTCACTAAACTCTGACCCGTCTTCCTTCAAGCTGGGATAGCCCTGAGCCGCTTCAATAGGGTCAAAATCCGGCACCCAAGCTTTTGCCCAGATTAAGGCATTGATCACACCGGTTCGAGCAGCAGATTTCTTCAGCTCTTCAACCCGGGCAGGAAGCACCGGCAGTTTCATCAGAGTGTCCTGAATCAAAGTGGGCGCCGGCTTGTTGTGGGATGCAGTACAGATGATTCTTTGTGCACCAATGTACAGTTGTTCGATCAACGTGTAGGCGGCTTTCAATTTCTTCCGCACATCTGACCCCAAGTGACCAATGCGTGTCCCTGAAATATCACCAAGGGTTAACAAAACGGTAGCTCTGTAAGACGGCAGAATCAATTCAAAAATCAAACCAGCTTACCAAAGATAGCAGCGGTCATGGCATGCACGTGCCGCTTTATACTGGTCAGTTCATCCACCACCGGTTTTAGTGCAGCCTCGATGTCTTCTGCTCATTTGGTTAAAGCGGATTTTTCAGTAGCCCAATCCGCCCGCTCCTTCTTGAAATCCTTCTTAAGCTGTTCCATGACGCTTAAGGCGCTGATCAATTCCTCTTTTGTTTTTGAGGTTTCAGTCTGTTGGGACTTCTGATTTTCTTGGAGATCGACAATTTGGGTCTCTTTTGTCTTCAGCTCAGCCTGCATACAGACAGTTATATGATTCAGCAAGCAGTGCAAGAATTGAAGCACCAACCACATAACAAGTTATGCACTTGGTGCTTGGGGGCTAATTCCTATTTGATCGTCATCTTTCAATTGATTACAAAGTCACAAGCTCAATACAAGTATTCAACTTGGCACTTGGGGGGCTAATGGCTATTTGTTCAAAAAAGTTCTGATGCGGAGATATTAATTACTTAAGTCCCGGTTTAACTACACTAAGTTGAACCGGCCCTTGGGGGCTACATCAGCGAATTTCGAGGCATTACGATTTATATTAGTAAGTCCCGGTTTGAAAGAAGATTACAAACCGGCCCTTGGGGGCTAGGAGAGTCAGCAAGAATTGAAGCATACAAGAAGGAAAGAGCATATGGAAGTTACCTCATATTTATCTTTCATCATGTTAACCAGACCGGCTTCATAGTCACGACTGGTATACAGCCGGTTCAGATAGCCGAAATGGATGTCTTGGGCGTTCAGAGCAGCGTAAGTTTCCAGATCAACATTCAACTTGCCTTTGCCAAAGGCAGCAAATTCTTCCTTGGCAGTATGTTTAGACAAAGTGACAGGATTGCCTGGCTCTGTGCGAACAATGCCAGTAATGACAACCTCATCATCCTTGGCATCACTGGTTTGAACTGGGGCCGTTGGCTTATCAGTAGGGTTTGTTGGATTGGTGGATTTCTCAATCCGGATGGGGCTTGTGGGCTGGTTGACAGGACTTGAGGTATCAATAGGCCTCTCTTCAGCAATAAGATCGTCATCTCGCTGCGGTGGATCATTGGGTATGTCTTTAGGAATAGCTGCTTCAAGATCTGGTGTTTTGCCTGGTTCAGGGATGGCATCTTCCTCGGCCGCTTTATCCAGGCGAGCTTTTTTGCTCGGCCTAGGCTTGGCCCTGAAAGGAATAACAAAGTCAACTACAGCATATGTTCCAAGGCGATGTACCGGACATATTAAGATAAATATGGCTTACCCAAGCACTGTTTTGAGCGGTGGCAGCTGAGTAGCCGATGACTCGCCAGAGGATGAGTGGGAAGTAACCTAATAATCGGAGTCAGATGGATTAAGAGGTTGACGAATACAACCCACTTTAGGACAAGCACTAACAAGCAAATTAGAGACCTTTGAACGGCGTTTCTGAACCGGACTGTTCGGTAAACCGGTGGAGGTAACTACCTGGCCGCTGTGCCGGGTTGTGCGGCGAGCTTCGTGCTGTTGGGTCTTCATAAGAAATTTGGGATCCAAGTAAGCAAGAGGATGAGAAAATTTAACTTGCCGGTTTACCTGACGGATTTTTAGTGAAGGCAAAGGTTCTGAATCGGAAGAGAGAATAATTACCTCTGCAGCATCAGCATGGCTGGCTTCGGCATCATCCTAACAAATATCACCATCAATAAGATGCATGAAAAATAAGCCAAGTGAGTCAAGCCCTACCTCAAGGTCCGGATTATCCACATCATCATCAAGGGCCAGATTAGAGGATGCAGTGGTTCTTTTCCTGTGGGCAGTCTTCTTCACAGCTTTAGTCTTTTGTCGGGTTGATCTTTCCGGTTTGTCTGGTTTTTCTGGTTTCTCCTGCGGCAGTTTCTTGCTCCAAAACGGATCATTGCCCTGGTTACACAGACACTGATATTAAACAATGACCAGATATATCAATAACAGGTTCAGCAAAAAGAAAAATCAAACTCTTACAGCTGGCGGTTTGTTGGTGGCACAGAAGGGAAGCAGGCCGGTTTTAGCACAGATGTGTTCCGGTTCATTCAACATCTTGTTCACAACCTCTGTGATTTCTTCGTCGGTGAGCTGGATGTTAGCATGTCGCAGTGGGTCATCAACACTGCCAGTATACTCGCACATCAAACCGGAGCGCTGACTAAGGGGTAGTATGCTCCATGATATCCAACAGTGAGCGAGATCAACCCCTGTTAAACCGTTGGCCATAAAGGCTCTGAGCTTGGACAGTTGAGGAGCGTATTTGCTTCTCTCCTTGGTAGTCAACCTTTGCGGAAAGGGGTGTGTATTGCTAAGCCGCTCCGGACGAAAGCCAGGCAAAGGATTTTCACCAGCAGGGGAGGTGTCTTTGCAATAGAACCGTGTTTGATTCCACTCTTTGGGGTGGCTATGCAGCTTGGCATGAGGGTATGTGACCTCTTTCCTTTTCTGAATCGCCACACCGCCCAATTCCATATTGGAACCATCAGAAAACTCAGTACAGCAGTTTAGATGGAAACAGTCTCTGAACAATTCCACTGTGGGCTCCTCTTGAAAGAACGCCTCACAGAGCACTTGGAAGTGACACATGTTTGTAACAGAGTTGGGACCAGTGTCTTGTGGGTGGAGTTGAAAATCAGCTAAAATGTCCCGCTAAAATTTAGAACCGGGCGGCTTAAAGCCCCGGGCTAAGTGATCTATGAAAACGACGACCTCTCCTTCTTGAGGTGTGGGAGGGCATTCTTTGCCAGGAGCCCTCCAATGGATGGTATCTTTGCTGCCTAAGGCGCCGATCAGAACTAAATCGTCCAGTTGAGCTTCTGTGACGCGAGAAGGAACCCAGTTGCACTCATATACTTGCTTGGCCATGATGAAATCTACAAGGTAGGGGATCCCGGTTCAAAAATGCATTGATTAAGGTACATTGGTATATGCAATGTTAAACCGGAGACAGATCTATCTAAACCGGAGTTTTATGAAGCAACAACATCTGGCGGTTCAACAAGGGGACTAATGGTATATACCGATTTGGCAATTTTTTCTACAAAGTTAAACCGCCTGGTCTAAACATTGAAGCAGATGAGTAAGTTTACAGAAAAAGATTTCATAAGACTTCTCTATAGCGACGGATCTGAAGCAAGTTCAGAAAATAAGGAAAATATTCAAGGTTCAAAAAAGAACAGTACTGAATCAATGGGCAGAGATACATATAGATCTATGGTCTTGAGGCATGAAACTGAAGGCGGATGCTAAAAACTACTGCTACACAGAGTAAGGATTCACAGATGCATCTAGGAGTTATCGTATGAACACGAAACAGGCGATGAACACTAGAAGAACATGAAACCCTAGAGCAGATCTGTGTTGAAAAGAACAGAAGACTTACTGGAGATGAGAAAGACACGGAAGGTTGCCGCGGTGCTCTGGTGCGCCCAGGTTGATGCAGCGGCCAAGGTTGATGCGGAGGTTGACGGTGGCGGCAGAGCTCCGAAGCTGGGCGACGCGAGGAAGACGAAGCACAAGGGCACGGAGGGGAAAAAGAAATGACCCTTTGGTCCTATTTATAAGGCAAGGGACAGGAGTCAGGCGCGAAAATCAAGGGACCGTGGGTTTGGAAACGAAGATCTCGCCTTAATTGTCACAGACCTATTAAGGTCCTTTATAACAGGTGACGTCACGCCAGTTTACAATGATCATAGAAGATGACATCACAGCGGTTCAACAAACTTCAAGAAGATATTGAAGATGAAGATTTTTGCTAAAGGATTGACATGAACATGTTCAAATCAATCTGGGGCCTAATGTTGGGGATATCACTACTGGGCATAAACCGGCCTATCTGGGCCGGGTTAACTTCGTCAGTAGTTAAGTATGTTAAAGCTCAAGAAGGCAGATGAGGGCTCAAGGCCCATAGTCGATTCAAGGCCTGTAGCCGTAAACCGACGTTGGTATTAGACTTGTATTGTAAGTTAGGAATAAGTAGAGACCAAACCAGACACATCTATGAGCCGGTATTGGGACTCTGTGAACCGACGGGCGTCACTCGCGTATATAAGGGGACGACCCGACGGCGGTTCAAGGACAACAGACAACAACTCGAGACATAGGCGAAGCTTGTTTGCTCCCTGGTCAACGAAACTCCATTAATTCCATCACAACTAGACGTAGGCTTTTACCTTCATCGAAGGGGCCGAACTAGTATAAACTCTCTTGCGTCCCTGTGTCCGCTTTAACCCCTTCAAGCTAACCCGTCGCGATGGCTCCACGACTAAGTCCTTTCTCTAGGACATCTGCCATGACAAAACCACGACACTACCCATATCATCAATATTAATCAAGCAGGACGTAGGGTTTACCTCAATCGAGAGGGCCCGAATCTGGGTAAAACTTCGTGTCCCTTGCCTCCTGTTACCATCCGGCCTAGACGCATAGTTCGGGATCCCCTACCCGAGATCCGCCGGTTTTGACACCGACATTGATGCTTTCATTGAGAGTTCCGCTGTGTGATCGACAAAAGGATCGATGACTCGCCTGCAGATGAACTGCGACTTCGGCATCTTCGTCACCAGCTCGACTGGTCACCTTGGTTTGACCAAGGACTGTGCCCTACCTCCGATCGTCATGTTCGGATGAGGGCCTTTATAAACATCAACTCCGATCTTTATCAAGATCATGGAGAAATCATCCAGGGAGCCCGGGGGCTCAACTTCAACATTGCCCTCGGGCGACCATGCTGTTTTTCTGGACAACAAACTTGTGTCCGCCGCCACCGCCTCCTCAAGTGTCTTTTTAACGATCGCTTTGGTGAAATTGTGCGGAATTGAGTCTACAACAACCCTGGAAAATTTCGTCGAGTTTCGATGGAGGAATCTCTGGCAATCCACGATATACCGGATCCGTGTCAAATCTGGACGGGAATCTGGATGAGTTTAGGGCGTGGTATCCAGCTTCTAGGTCGGACGTCCTTTGGAAGATCCAACCATTGATCGGCTGCGTAATTCCTATATCTACCACCTCTCAAAATTTCAGCTCGATCCGACCGTCCAAACTCCCGGAATCTTCCGATTAGTGCATCACTTTTCGGATCTGTTTTCTGCGCGAAAACGAATCCGACCCAAACGAATCCGACCCGAGTTCATCTTTTTTATGAACAGGATTTCGGACATCCCTTTTGAAGGAAGTTTTGTATTTGGTATTGTGTTTTGTTCCCGAACACATCCCACTAACTTTATGATTTTTTGAACATGAGCTTCAACATCATGCTGGTGTCAAACCAGTCCGGCAATATTACTCCATGGCTGCCGACCTGCGCTAGACACGTCATCACTTTAGCCGAGCTCAACTTCTTCGGATCATCATCTCGGCAAGCCGAACAAGAGTCCGGCATCGCAAAGGATAAATCATCATCAACATCGCCGATCCACGGATTACACGGAGCGGGCATACCGGCATCGCCGCACGGTCGCTTCATCAAGCCGACATCGACCACGTCACGACCTGCATCGACAGGGCCGCACTATTGCTTCTTCAAGCTGGTGTCCATCATTCCGACCTACTTCGACTCATCGGCTGACGTCGAGGCTTCGACATCTCGGCTGGACCGGGGGCTTCGCCATCTCTTCATTAACCTACTCCGGACACTTCGGTGTCACTAGCCGACCAGCTCCGTCACGTTAGCTGGGCCGAGGGCTTTGCCTTGGCGAGTCAACCTTTACCAGCATTGCCATGCCGCCGTTTTATCGCCCATCAGGCAATGGGCGTGTGGAGCGAGTCCCAATTTTGGGAATCACCTTCCTTCGGATTGCTACAACAAATAAACCAGGTGCTATTAATCCCAGTATTTTTTACTTGTTTGGGTTCATTTTTCCCAAGTAATTATTACTCTGGTTTGTCCATGATATGTATATAGGTCTATCAAATGGTGACCGCATTAACGAAGGTCGCGTGGTGGTTCGATCAGTTTCCGTACATAGTCCGGCGAACGCCGCATCCGGAGCTTGGACCAACCTGTGAATTCAGGCTTTGCCACGCCTTTACTACATCACGCCGATGCCCTGCATCGACATTGACTTTGGCGCTAGGCCATATTTCTTCTATTCCTCACTTTGCATAAATTATTTATTATGCAACATTTTTTTAATTATCATTATTACTATTATCTCCGGTTTGCACTATTTTTTGTGCACAGGAAAATGATCCGGGGACTTCGGCATCACTCTGCCGGTCTGCATTGACCTTTCTATGTCACCACTTTGGCGTGTCGAGCTCTCTGCTCCGCCACCTCGGAACCAGCTTGGGGGATGGAACCTTGCCCCGCATCAAGCTCGGACCGCGTCATCAATACCGAACACATTAACCAGCTAAGTCGCTTTCACGCTCAAAGCTTTAATTTCTAACTTGTGTTTGGTTCAACCAAGCATTATACTTTTTTGGAAAAAAGTTGCTTGTAAAAAAATTTCCTTGTCCAAACTTTGTTTGTGACGCATAAATTCAAATACCCAATTCATTTGGAGGCTTCCTTCATGAAGCTTTTCCACTTGCATATGATTATACTTGTACGGCTTCGTTCCTTGTTCGTGTATTACGCCACAATATGCACCATATTGACTTAAGCAATTTGCAAGTTGGGTTGCCTCGCTCCTGTGTTTACCCCTACGTTCCCGATTGTTCGGCTAGGGAGTAAAGGGAGCACCTCTGCGATTGTCACGATCGGGTCACCCGAGCAGGACCTCGGACTGGGTGAAGCCGAAAGCTAGCGCTCTTATAGTTTTCAATGATGGTCGGCACACAACGGAACTCATGAGTACAAAAAATCTATTACACAAGTCTCATAATAACAATGAGCACTGAAGAAAGGTATCGGTGGGGGTACTATTTTCTTTGAAGATGCTTCTTACACTTCACGGTAATATAGCATAAGTTCCCTGAGCGTGCTTTGTCTGTTACAGCCTTATGGCCTGATTGCCTGGTTATTGGAAACACAGTCAATATTCTCGACCGATGGAGTACATAACACTTTTCGGTCCTTGACCGAAGAGGGAGAAGCTGACGGTCGGTTAAGACGCGTTTAAAGTTCAGTTGAACATAGATATGATATAAGTACTTCGGTACATGCAATCATTCTTCTACCCAAGTCACTTGGGGGCTCTTAAGTTTATTTGAGTCGTTTTATAATAAGTGTTCTTCTTCTTAGTCGTTGCAAAATTTTATTATTATTATTTATCACTCCTTTTTTCGACACGAGTGTGCGGTCACTAGCCGGGGAGCCTAATTTCTCTCTCAAAGCCGCTAGAGTTTAGTTTGCTAAACTGGCCTGATGAGAAGTACTCCGCCCTCGGGATAGGAGGTTGAAGCCGTAGGCTGACCCGCTCGAAGTCTTGAGATAGGATGTATCATGTTAAAGCACGACAGAAGAACTTCTTTTTTCTAAGACCAACTTTCGGATTGGCACCAAACACTTGATATTGTTCGGACATCATGTTTTTATTGACGTTTCTTGGTTTTCCAAGCTTTTTGGCACTTTTAAACTATTTGTGCTTTTCCAGGATTAGTCTCGCAGTGCAACGCCGGACACCTTTAGGGATTCGGCAAAAACATTCTCAGATATTGCTATATATGCATCGGTTTCGAATTGTGTCTTCGGTCAATAGTTGGGTTGCCCGGCTCCTGCACTTGCTTCCTACATTCCGTTTTGTTCGGCTAGGCGTGCAAAGGGAGAACCACTGCGATTGTGCTTCCAGCTCACATGGTTAAGCACCTCAGTGGGGAAAGCCGAAAACTGACTTTCACAATAAGCGTAAACTGGTCAGCGATCCGATGACTATGTTAAATGATGGGCCGTTCATAACATTGGCCGAAGTGTTTACGGCTTGACCCCGACTGTCGCTGAACACTACCGGGGGCTATTAACTGGCCTCCCAAACTAAATCCTCAATATTTTGCTCTTACATTAGAGCTGAGGTTTAATGATCATGCTTAGCATGACAACCCAAAGAAAGGAACCGATAGCGGGACTATTTTCTTTGGAAGACATTTCTTCTGTTAAACAGTAATATAACTCTCTGCGTACCTTTGTTTATAAAACCGTATGGCAAGATTGCCTTGTTTGTTGTAAATCTTTGCCCTCATAAAGGCTTTATAAAGTAGGACAAACACTCCTCGGCTACTGGCCGAGGAGGTGGAAGCCGATGGTCGGTCAACAAAGTTTTGTACAAATGCGGATCCGAGCATTAATGACGTAAAGTACTTGGATACATAGAGTTATTACACATAATTTGTGATTTTACTATGGATATTGATCCTTAATTCGGCCACCCGTGCCCGCATTAAGGCTCGGGGGCTACTAGGCTTCGGGCTTATTATTTACAAATATTAAAGGGGGACATCAATCCCCTGATCTAGTGTTGCCACCCGACCAGTGTCTCAGGGGCTACTGCATTGGCAATCCAGTGCAGAAAATTTAAGTGCAATATAGTTTCCGAGGAGATTTTGATCCTCAGGTTGGTCGGCCGCACCCAACCTGAGTCTCGAGGACTGAGCACACCGCTTTTAGTGTCCCGAAGTATTCTGCCGAGCTAGGACTTGATCCTTGGGCCGATTTTGCAAATCAACCTGAGTCTCAGCGGCTACTGGGATCAGCGGTCTTACGTCATCCTTCAGGTGCATCTCGGGTTTTAGACCGATACACACCTTGAGGGCTACTGGCCATATATCTCGGCAGAGAATAAATTGCAATAATAAAAATATTGACAAAAAATTGGCCCACAGTCGGGGTGGTGCACCACCTCGGAAGCAGTTCCGCATAAAGCTCGGGCGCTAGTGGCTGGCTCCATAGAGGGCATTTCCGGCATTAAGCTCGGCTAAACTCCTTCAACTTTTTTGAACCAAGGTGATATGACACCTCGGATATAGTCTGGCGTTGGAGCTCGGATACAGTCCGGTGTTGGAGCTTGGACATAGTCCGGCGTTGGAGCTCGGATACATTCCGGCGTTGGAGCTCGGAAGCGGTCCGACATTGGTGCTCGGCCGCAAAAGATACCTCGAATGCAGTCCGGCGTTAGAGCTCGGACGCAAGAGGACACTGCCTCCCGGGAACAACTTCAAACCTGAGGTGTGGCATAAAAATAACAAGGCATTGATAAAGGCCAGAAACTTAAAGGGGCTCCTCGGATACCCGACGTGTAAACTCGTCGAATGCATTTCGGCGATCCTCAAGATCAAAGATGAGAAGATTTGTTGAACCAGTTTTCAAGACCGACAACCAAAGACGAAGAATAGTTCGGAAGAATCGAGGAGCGTCCCTAACTTGAACACCGGTTCAGGGGGCTACTGACGGTGTCCTGGACTAGGGGGTACTCACCACGTCGTCTCCTGATCTGTTAGATTGGGCCAAGGACCCCCATGGCCGTATACTCATGGGCCAGTCCGGACAACTGCCGCATACATGGAAGATTCCACAAGACTTGGCGATCAAGACAAGGACTTCTCCCCACCGGCATATTCGGCTAGGACTCTTGTTATCCTAGGCCTCTGGTGCATTATATAAACCGAGGCCAGGCTAGTCGATAGAACATACAGAACAACAATCATACCATAGGCTAGTTTCTAGGGTTTAGCCTCTCTGATCTCGTGGCAGATCTACTCTTGTACTACCCATATCATCAATATTAATCAAGCAGGACGTAGGGTTTTACCTCCATCGAGAGGGCCCGAACCTGGGTAAAACTTCGTGTCCCTTGCCTCCTATTACCATCCGACCGAGACGCACAGTTCGGGACCCCCTACCTGAGATCCGCCGGTTTTGACACCGACAAGGGGCGCTCCTGTAAACACTTGTGTGCTATCACTGGATTCTGATGAGAGAGCTCATGTGTGCTGTAATATGGTGCGTGCATTTATATAATCTCGCACAAGTGCACAAAAAATAGGCTCTAGAAGTAAGGATAGCTGGCAGATGATAGGTTCATAATATACTGTATAGAGAGTTTATTGCCAAACCATGATAACAAGAGCACACAACAACCAGGCAGATCATAGTGTACATAACAGGGGTACACCATAACTAGGATATATAAATTGGGAAAGTGGAACTGGCTAGAAATTACGGTGTTGTATTTCCACTAGTAATTGAAAGCCTATCAATCACGTACATGCCAGCTCTATCAGCTGTTGACTGCAGATGTCCCTGCTCCCCTTCCTGACAAGGAACATACTATGCTTCCCATACAGAACACCGCACGGGCCGCCGGCCAAACCACTGGCCCCACCGCCTATGTTCCTCCGCCACCCCCACCCCCGCCCCCACCCGCGTCGAGTTTTCTTCATTCGACGAGGCCCCACCACCGCCTCCCACAACCACCATCCCCACCCGAGCCCCTTCGATCGCACCGGCGAACTCCGGCGAGCTCTGAAAAATCGACTGACCCAATTTTGAAATTCAGTCTACTGTGATTTAACTAGTGTGGAATATAAAAGGGGAAAACCATAAGCATTGCGAGTATGGTGTTGAGCGTGCCATGGCGGATCTGAAGGTGCAAACCGAACAAAGGCAACTTTGCAACCAAGACAAGAAATCAGAGTAAAGCAGTGGCGATCTATTTTCTTGCTGTGATAAATAAGTTGAGTAGATACGAAAGAGTACCCCCTCTGGTGCGGCGCCGTGTACGCATCTGCTGAGAATTTGACGGTGATGCGGTAGCGATGGCTGTCGGCGGCGTGGAAGCAGATCTAGGAGGGTAGACGGTGGCGGCGGGGTGCGGTGGATGAGACGGTCGTAGGAGCGGTGCTGGCAAGGTGGACGAAGGCGGGGATGAAGCGAGAGGACGGGATGCAAGGATCCCGGTCCGAAGCCGTGGATGAGAGAGGTCGATCTCTTGTAATGGACGGCGGCGTCGGGGTATCAGTTCCGGCATGGTGGAGGAGGACGGCGGTGGATGGGGTGGCGGACGGCGGCAGACGGAGGAGGGTGGGGTGGAGAGGGTGTTTTGGCGCCCACGGAGTACGAATGGGGAAAAGGGAGGTAGAGAGGAAGGGGGGAACCATGTATTCAGGGTGCGCTTGTCTCAAATGCGAGGAAATTTACAAACTTATCCCCCGTTCAAATTTCTATTACATCACAACAACACTAGTCGGTTGGGGATAGGACGGTAATCTCGCATACACCGAATATTTGCCGACGAGAGTTTGTTTTTGGCGCCCACCATGTATGAATATGAATCGGGGAGGGAGTCGATTTCGGCCGAGGACACACTGTGTTTTTGCGCCCACCGTGTATGAATCCGGTTGAGAGGCGGTTACGTCACGTTTGGGTGAAATTACAAACCTACCCCTATCGAAACCTATAGAAATCCAGCATATAGGCTTTGCGTGGTAGGGATAGGCAGTAGTGATTTCCATCTCGCAGATTTTGGTTTCGGGCGGTTACTGCGACTTTCCCCGCTTAATTCAAATTTTGCAGAGTGCATGTTTACCGTGCCAACTCAATTCGAATCCCGTTTGTATTCTATTTTTTCCGGGCGGGATCCATTTTCAATTGGAATTACATTCTATATACATCATTTATATATATATATATATATATATATATATATATATATATATATATATATATATATACTTTCAAAATCACAACACCATTTATACATAAATATGGTTTACAAATGGCATGATCTCAGATTCATAAGGTTGTATCCATCAATTAGGATTTTCAAATATTTGAAACCACTTTATGTTGAAATCCAATGTATGCATTCCTCGCTAACTGTCTCCAATTAATGTG
>NC_041388.1:582244894-582248070 GCF_002162155.2 Triticum dicoccoides
ATTTATACATAAATATGGTTTACAAATGGCATGATCTCAGATTCATAAGGTTGTATCCATCAATTTGGATTTTCAAATATTTGAAACCACTTTATGTTGAAATCCAATGTATGCATTCCTCGCTAACTGTCTCCAATTAATGTGTGTTTCATGCGGGTTTTTTTACTTCTCAAACATGTATAATGTGTTTCACACACGCAACATATAGTGTAATCCCGTTTAGACATTAATTGCATATAAACCATGCATTGTTTGTAACTGAAGAATCTATGGATCACCAATATTGATAAACTATATAACATTACACGTGTGCCCAAATTCAAATGAATATGCATGTTTGATACACCAATTTGCGTTATGATATTATCGATGTCGTGATCACCAGTTTAAATATTTGAATCCCCTTTAATCCAGATATTCGTCTCATATAGCTATCACTCATGCTTATATAGGACTATCTCTCTGGACCTATACGCCTTCATCGTCTCTCAGGCATCTCTCATGCTACCTATATGTCGACAATGATCTTTTATCTTCCTAACACACTGACGGTACTCTCTCCCTCGACCTTCATCACTCTATATCTCTCTATGTATATCTCGCTCCCTGCTATGTGTCTCTAACTATGATTCTCCATGTGGAATCTCTTTCTCTCACACAAACACAAAACTTTGTCTCCCGGGGTCTCATTTCTCTCTACTATTCCCATGTGTGCCACTCGCACACCCCTCATGCAGAGATGTCTTTCGCTCCTTAGATATGAGAACCTATGACTCTTCCTCTTCAATATCTCTTTCTCACACACAAACACAAACTCTGTCTCCCAGGGTCTCATATTTCTCCATTGTTCTCTTGTATGTCGCTCACACACACCCTCTCTCCCTAGAGATATCTTGCGTTCCCTTGTATGTCTCTCTAGCTATCACTCTCATTGTGAAATATCTTTCTCGCTCGCAGACACAAAACTCAGTCTCTCTGGATCTCGTTTCTCTCTGATATCTGTTTGTATGTGACTCACACGCACCCTCTCTCTATCTCTCTCACACCCACACACATAACCCAGCCTTCTGATCCACTCGACTCCTATCTCTAACGCACACTAGATAACATCTTTATCTTTCTATTTATCTCTTTCTCCATCAACCTTCTTTTTCGCCCTCACTCTTGATTCCTATCACGCACACTACATATGTTTCTCTCTACATGCAGTCAAGTGCCCTCTCACACACATATATAACTTCACCCTTTGAACCACCCGACGGTCATCTCCAACACCCAAACTAGCGGATGTCCCTCTAGCTAGCATCTCCATCTCTGTATCTATCTGTAGTTTCTCCGTCAACATTTCTTTCTCACATGGAGTCTTGCTTCCTATCACCCACACTATATATGTCTCTCCATACATATGCATTTATAGGTTGGTCTCTTTTGCACAATCGTTGCGCCTCGCTCCCTCTGCTTGCCATAGATGCATGCTCCAGCCCACGGCACTATCTCTTAAAGACAAAAACACATGCTCAATTGTCGGGACTTCTTCCATGCATTCTCACATGCATGCATATTGTCATACCGATCCGTCTCTCCCATGTCGTTGATCTTATGACTTATGTCTTCTTTCTTTTATCTCGATCATGCGCGCGCGCACACACACACATCCCACGTATACATGTATACCTCTCACACATGCACATTCAAGTTCTCTATGTCTCCATACGTAGTTAATTACCCTCAATCCTAACGCCGCATCGAATCGTTCTCCTCTTTTGTGCACATAACTTCTGCCTGGATGGGTAAAACACACACTCAGACTTAACAATCTCCTTCTAGATACCCCCCTCTCACTCTTGCCCTATATCCCCGAAACCAATAAGACCATCCCTTAGTTTAATTCCCGCCTACATGCACCATCGATATATAGTAGTCTTCCTCGGTGTCTCTCGAACAAACACGTTCTCTCGAAGTCGTCTCCTCTCACGCGCACACACCTTCTCTTCCCTCTCTACGGGCATTTTCTCTCTCGCACCCCATCGTTGGTGGCCTCTGCCATACACATCACCTATCTATGATGAAAGCCATTCACACTTAAATTACATCCGCCACAGAAGACCCCGCGACACACACACACACGCACGCACGCACCCCCCCAACACACACACTAAGACTCCATCTCTCTCTCTCTCTCTCTCACACACACAAACACACACACGCACGCAAGCACGCACGCACGCCCCGCCCCCCACACACACTAAGACTCCATCTCTCTCCCTCTCTCTCTCACACACAAACTAAGTCTCCATCTCTCTCTCTCCTCTCTCTCTCTCCCACACACACACACAAACACCACACACACTAAGACTCCATCTCACACACATATGCTCTAGGCGGAGCATTTGTTCCTACCACCCTTCATCCAACCTTACCCGTATGATAAACAATCACCTTTATTTACTTGCATAACATGGACAAATTCCACATTACTTTAGTAGTCAGCAAACTTATCATCTATACCCTTATAAAAAACGAGTTGGTGGTGATGGTGTGCCGGCCATCTTGTAATCCAGACCGTATGCTCTATATCTGAGGATAGAAAGCAAACTATGATAATTTTACAAAAGATACCCGCACCTCTCTCCACATCATTATCTCCCGCAACCTCATTGCTCAGCAATTAAAAAAGGAATAAGTCTCTAGAACAATCTAGCATGCATGGTGGCCGCTGCCGCCTTGTGACGCCCGGATAATCAGACTACAGTAATCCCCTGCTAATGATGCCACATCACCTCGATTACTGTTGTTAATCTTGCGATGGTTCAAATCCCCTTCAAATTTCAAATTTAAAATCAAGTCTAACAATAAAAGTTTTCAACTGTCAAATCTACAATGTTCAAATTGTAGCAAATATATCATAGATGGTTATGGTGGTGAAACCACATTGCTAGGAAATGTTTAAATACTCCAAATTAATTAGAACAACAGCCAAAACCAATAATTAAATGCCTTTTATAAAGTATAAAATATTAAACTAATTCTTTTAGGTACCTAAGATATAGTGGCATTAGAATAAGTAGTGATACTATTTTAGGAACTAAGATCATAATTATAAAAACTAAAATGGAGAGAAACTAAAAATAAAACAAAAAAGGAAAAATTAAGAAAAACAATATGCCAAGAAAATG
>NC_041388.1:582248498-582255251 GCF_002162155.2 Triticum dicoccoides
ATACGCCATCGCTGCCATCCACCCTGACGACCGCTCACCGTGCTCCCGACGTCGGCGCCCGTCGCCAGCTCTGCCTCGCCCCCGTCACCAACCCTCGCCGCCCCGGAGTTTGACGCACCTTCGCTTCGCCGTCTTCTCCGCCGTCGCCGTCGTCCCCAGCTTCCTCCCCGAGCCCCGCTGCCTCCTACCCTACAACCACCTCGTGAGGGCCCCTCCTTCTCTGCCTCGCGCCCGCCGTGCACCGAGCGCGCCCACGGCCGCACACACACACGCATGCCACCCGCCCCCCACGCCGGCCGGACCTCCCTCGCTCGCCTCCTCTTGCCTGCCCGCATCTGCCGCGTCGTGGCTTCGCTTGGCCGTCGCCCCTGCTACATGTTGCTGCTGCTCGACTTCGCCGCTGCCGCGCATGCGCGCCCGAGCCCAGCGCACTCACCGCCCCATCTGGCTCCGGCGAGCGCTCCGCCGCCGAGCTCGCGCTCCGCCGCCGAGCTCGCGCTCCCAGCACTGGCCGCTCGCCGCGTCCGCCTCCGCCCATTTTTGCTGCTGCTGCCGCCCCCCCTGCATCGGCGCTCTGCATCCGCGCCCGCCCCTGGAGCCCCGCGCTCTCCCGCATCCTTCGCCCCCCGCGCGTGGCCTCCGCCGCCCGGGTTCAACCTCCCATGGAGCTCCGCCCCGTTAACCACCACTCGGGCGCCCGTCGCTCGATGCCGCTACGCCCGCCCGATCCGCTAAGGCCCCCTGGGCCTATGACGAACAGGGCCCACGCCCAGAATGAAAACGATAAAAAAAGAGATAAATTTATAAATAAATAATAAGCAAATAATAGATAAAAATATTAATTAATTAATTAATTAATTAATTAAAGAATTCATTAACTTAATTATTTTTTATTAATTAAACTAATCAATTAACTAAACTAATTAAACTCTTAGTTAATTAATTAATCAGTCAATGACATTGGGGCCCACCCCCTTAATTAATCCTGATTAGGCTAATTACTGTGTTTAATTAAAATGGGTCACTGACAGGTGGGACCCACCTGTCAGGTTGACCAGGTCAACTGCTGACATCATGCTGACGTCATGATGACGTCAGCAAACACTGTTTGGATAATGTTGATTTAAATAATTAAATAAATCCTTAAAATGTTTTAAATCTTTTAAAATTAATATAAAATAAACCGTAGCTCAGATGGAAAAACTTTGTATATGAAAGTTGCTCAGAACGACGAGACGAATCCGGATACGCAGCCCGTTCGTCCACCAAGCATCCCTAGCATAGCGAACACGCAACTTTCCCCCTCCGGCTCCTTTGTCCGAAAACGTGAAACACCGGGAATACTTTCCCAGATGTTTCCCCCCTCACCGGTACCACCTCGTACCGCGTTAGGGCACACCTAGCTTTACGCTTTGTCATGTCATGCATCGTCTTGCATTTGTTTGCATTATATTTATTGTTTCTCCCCCCTCTTCTCTCGCTAGACACCGAGACCGATGTCGCTGCTACCCAATACGACTACAGTGTTGACGACCCCTCTCTCTTGCTAGAGCAACCAGGCAAGCCCCCCCCTTGATCACCAGATATCGCCTACTCTCCTCTATAATGCTTGCATTAGAGTAGTGTAGCATGTTACTGCTTTCCGTTAATCATATCCTGATACATAGCCTGTCATTGTTGCTACAACTGTTGTTACCTTTACCTGCAATCCTAATGCTTAGTATAGGATGCTAGTTTATCATCAGTGGCCCTTCATTCTTGTCCACCTGCCATGCTATACTATCGGGCCGTGATCACTCAGGAGGTGATCACGGGTATATACTATATACTTTATATATGATACTTGAGGTGACTAAAGACGGGTCAGCTCGTAGGAGTACCCGCGAGTGATCCACGGATTGGGTCAGAAAGGACGTTTGTCCCGAAGGCCCTCTGAGTGGATCTTTGTGGCGAAGCGACAGGGCAGGTTGAGGCCACCTAGGAGAGAGGTGGGCCTGGCCCTGGTCAGCGTTTGCGCTTATTTCAAAATAACACGTTTAACGAGATCTTGGTATTTGATCTGAGTCTGGCTACTGGCCTATACGCACTAACCATCTACGCAGGGACAGTTATGGGCACTCGACGTCGTGGTATCAGCCGAAGCCTTCGTGACATCAGCAACTAAGCGACGCGCGCCGGATTGGACTGGAACGCCTGTTAGGCTAGGTCTGCTTCCGGCTGCCCACGCAACGTGTAGGTGTGCTATGGGCGATGGGCCTAGACCCCTGGGCACTTAGGTTTAGACCGGCATGCTGACCTCTCTGTTGGTCTAGGTGGGGCTGCGATGGGTTGATCTTCCGAGGCCGGGCATGACCCAGAAAAGTGTGTCCGGCCAAATGGGATCGAGCGTGTTGGGTTATGTGGTGCACCCCTGCAGGGAAGTTAATCTATTCGAATAGCCGTGATCTTCGGTAACAGGACGACTTGGAGTTGTACCTTGACCTTATGACAACTAGAACCGGATACTTAATAAAACACACCCTTCCAAGTGCTAGATACAACCGGTGATCGCTCTCTCACACGGCGACGAGGGGAGGATCATCGGTTAGGATTATGCTATGCGATGTTACTTGGTGAACTTACCATCTACTCTCTTCTCCTGCTGCAAGACGGAGGTTACCAGAAGCGTAGTCTTCAAAAGGACTAGCTATCCCCCTCTTATTCCAGCATTCTGCAGTTCAGTCCACATATGATAGCCTTATTCCAATTGATACCAATGCATACATATGTAGTGTAGCTCCTTGCTTGCGAGTACTTTGGGTGAGTACTCACGGTTGCTTTACTCCCCCTTTCCCCCTTCCTATACCCGATTGCTGCGACCAGACGTTGAAGCCCAGGAGCCAGACGCCATCGTCGACGACGAATACTACTACTCGGGAGGTGCCTACTACTACGTGCAGCCCGCTGACGACGACCAGGAGTAGTTTAGGAGGATCCCAAGCAGGAGGCTTGCGCCTCTTTCGATCTGTATCCCAGTTTGTGCTAGCCTTCTTAAGGCAAACTTGTTTAACTTATGTCTGTTCTCAGATATTGTTGCTTCCGCTGACTCGTCTATGATCGAGCTCTTGTATTAGAGCCCTCGAGGCCCCTGGCTTGTAATATGATGCTTCTATGACCTATTTTATTTGTAGAGTTGTGTTGTGATATCTTCCCGTGAGTCCTTGGTCTTGATCGTACACGTTTGCATGTATGATTAGTGTACGGTCAAGTCGGGGGCGTCACAAGTTGGTATCAGAGCCGACTGCCTGTAGGAATCCCCCTTTCCAACTCCTTGGCCGAAGTCGAGTCTAGTCATTGAAAAACTTTTACTAACATGGCTGTGCGACTTACGGGCCCATGTCGCCATCTTGGTGGTATTAGAATCTTTTACTCCTCGATCCTTACTCTGGGACTCTGAACTCTCTTCTATTTGGGTTAAATGAATTTTGCTAAATCTAACATTAGGATCTCGTTATCACTTTATCCCGGAGATCCCTTCATTACAGATGATCGACTGCTTCAACAGAAGATTCTGATAATACTCTCCGATGTTCTCCCGAAACTTTGTGCCATTGCTTTTGCAATTCCCTACCACCGAAAAATCCCTATGGATAAATACTTACACCTGTCGTTCTTACTTTTATTCCCAGTTGGTCTTGTTATTACAATATACCCCGAAATACTCGTCGTTGTTTCGGTAATCCTTTGAGCTTACTGCCTTGCTGTTCGTTGTCACCTGAATACCCCTACGGATAATTCTCGCACTTATCGAGTATCCGCTCATCCCCCAGTTGTTCATGTGTTTCACAATGGTCATCGAAATACTATTCGATCCTCCAAAAATCCTTAGTAGCTTATGGCTCTGCAATACTTGTCTGCTTGCATTATGGATGCTTTCCATATGTCTGGCAATATTCCTTAGTATCCTTAGTCACCGTCATGTTGATCCTATTGATTCAACATAAGTGCGAATGCATGCAATCATCAGTTGATCCTTTTAAATTATCTTTCCGGCTCAGACGTCATTTTAAAACATGAGCTGGTTCTCAACAAATCCAATTGCCGTCGATTGTACCCCTAAGACTATTCAACTTATCCATCCCTAATCAGAACATTGCTTCTGATCCCTTGATTTGAAAATCATAATTCCTTTGCATTTGAGCTCTGGATTAGTCAATTGTTTCCATAATCCAATGCCTTTGCATTGTTACTTCCTCTGGTTGTGTGCCGATGCTCACGTCAGCTCTGTTATGGACCGGCAGATCCTTTAATGGATTTTATCCGACAGCGTCCTTCATATTCAAAAACCTTGTGAGCCTTCCCTCGGATACATAATGCCTTTGGTAAATGGTATCATCTACTTTCTCAACCTTGCTCTACTTTCGAGCTTGTGATATTTACTCTTGAAATTTGTGATATATGTTCCTAAGATACCCGATGGTTTGAACTAATGCCTTCCCTAATCTGTGCAAACCCGAAAGATTTCACGGGTCATACTTATTTGGTATTGCACCAGGTAAAACTTTCAACAACTAATGTCATTTTGAAAATACGATAGGTGAATGAAAGGTTATGCATTGAAGAAGTGGGAGTCAACCTTGAACTTTGTGTTCATGCCCATGGACACGATGTAGATCTTATCATTAAAGATTCTCTTAAATTAATTTTTTCCCTTGGTATAAGTTCTTATATCTGGGATCCGGCCTTTTGCAATCGTGGTTTCGACCATATGTTTTTTCTTTGACCCCATTTCACGGGCAAGTTTAAGCACTTGTCTTCTGTGGATCAATACACCAGTCCAACCTTTACTATGATCTTCCGTCGAGTATTACACCATGGTACCTCGATAATATCAAGTACTACATAACCTCTTATGAGTTCCTCATCAAGTACTACATTCTCACTGATTCCAAATTTTTCACGGGCACTCAAAAACCGATAACTGAACCGAGTCCGCACTACGGTTCAACAACTTTTGGTAATATTCTTTACTTACAAGTTTGTACCCGATCACATCCTTCCTACCCTATTTGGCTATATCATTACTGTGATGATTTTAACTGTGCTACCCTGTCCTTATTCCCGGAGCACAACTTTCGACGATGAGCTAAGCTTACATCGATCTTCCTCATCATACCACTTTGCCTTAAACAACAAGCTTGGTTTTGAGTTTGTGTCATACCCTTGGGTTCAATAACATTTCGCTTCATCATTCCTGTGGCTTGATGTCATCGCCGACTGATTACATCTTCATGAAATCTCTCAACAATTGTGTCGTGACCATCATCGGCATTCTGAGCTCTTCCAGGATGTCAATTGAGTTCATTATGAGAAATACCATCCTTGCCCTTGATGATTTGTGTTATCATCGACCACTTATTGCCTTTTGTTCAACACAAACTTGTTCATGTTTTGTGTTATACCTTGAGTTCCTTGCTACCCAGCATAGTTCTTCTTTACCTTGGATATTACCACATTTTATGTCAAGAATGTCGTGAGAATTTCACCACCTCCTGAGAATTCTTGATACAAGTAATACTTATCACCATCACCATTCCTTCTGGGTCCTCGTGTTGTTCCTAACCGGAATACCGACAAATGAACTATGATGTGTGAATTCAAAACTTCCAGCAACCCTGTTGCTTTGAACCAATGTTTAATTGTGTATGTTTTCCTCGAGCATACATCATTATACCATTTTGAATTGACAAATGTTATCTCCTTGTTCACATAATTGGGGAAATCCACCTGTTTGGAAATCTGGATGAATTGTCGCTAAGTCCATCAGCCACCTCCTCTTCCTCTCCTTGGTTTAATGACGAACTCTTGTTTCGGAACTCGCTCCATAGTTCATTTCCTGAGAATCATACATTGTCATCTCGTCAATTTGTATTGCACCTTTTCTTCCTAGGTATCCTGCCACCAATCAGAACTGAATCTCGGTCTGATATGATGGTTGGAACATATTTTCAAGAGATATAACATTGGTCTTTATGTGACCCGGAAAGGTGATGTCGTGCCTAGCACACCTGGCCGGAGGCCCTGTTGTTATAGATTCCTTTTCAGCAAGATTATCCATTCTTCCATGAGGAAATTGTAATATTAATTCTATAAGTTGCTCCTGATGGATCCTTTGTGAATCCAAAGTCTGATCTTTACCCAATGACCATGTCAATGCTATCTCGAAGCATGTATGTGATACTCCTATCTTCAATAAGAACACTTGAAGCACAATGCTAAATTTTCTTTATCAATTATTCAAACTTTGTTGTATGGGTAATGTATAAATAATTAAATAAATACTTAAAGTGTTTAAAATCTTTTAAAATTAATATAAAATAAACGGTAGCTCGGATGGAAAAACTTTGTATATGAAATGTGCTCAGAACGACGAGACAAATCCGGATACGTAGCCCGCTCATCCTCCACGCATCCCTAGCATAGCGAACACGCAAATTTCCCCCTCCGACTCCTCTGTCCGAAAACGTGAAACACCGGGAATACTTTGCCGGATGTTTCCCACTTCATCGGTACCACCTCGTACCGCGTTAGGGCACACCTAGCTTTACGCTTTGTCATGTCATGCATCGTCTTGCATTTGTATGCATTATATTTATTGTTTCTCCCCCCTCTTCTCTCGCTAGACACCGAGACCGACGTCGCTGCTACCCAGTACGAGTATGGTGTTGACGACCCCTCTCTCTTGCCAGAGCAACCAGGCAAGCCACCCCCCCC
>NC_041388.1:582255509-582261708 GCF_002162155.2 Triticum dicoccoides
GATATCGCCTAATCTCCTCTATAATGCTTGCATTAGAGTAGTGTAGCATGTTACTGCTTTCCATTAATCCTATCCTGATGCATAGCCTGTCATTGTTGCCACAACTGTTGTTACCTTTACCTGCAATCCTAATGCTTAGTATAGGATGCTAGTTTATCATCAGTGGCCCTTCATTCTTGTCCGTCTGCCATGCTATACTATCGGGCCTGTGATCACTCAGGAGGTGATCATGGGTATATATTATATACTTTGTATATGATACTTGAGGTGACTAAAGACGGGTCGGCTCGTAGGAGTACCCGCGAGTGATCCATGGATTGGGTCCGAAAGGACATTTGTCCCGACGGCCCTCTGAGTGGATCTTTGTGGCGAAGCGATAGGGCAGGTTGAGGCCACCTAGGAGAGAGGTGGGCCTGGCCCTGGTCGGCGTTCGCTGTTATTTCAAAATAACATGTTTAACGAGATCTTGGTATTTGATCTGAGTCTGGCTACTGGCCTATACGCACTAACCATCTACGCGGGGACAGTTATGGGCACTCGAAGTCGTGGTATCAGCCGAAGCCTTCGTGACGTCAGCAACTGAGTAGCGCGCGCCAGATTGGACTGGAACGCCTGTTAGGCTAGGTCTGCTTCCGGCCGCCCACGCAACATGCAGGTGTGCTAAGGGCGATGGGCCCAGACCCCTGGTCGCTTAGGTTTAGACTGGCGTGTTGACCTCTCTGTTGGTCTAGGTGGGGCTGCGATGTGTTGATCTTCCTAGGCCGGGCATGACCCAGAAAAGTGTGTCCGGCCAAATGGGATCGAGCGTGTTGGGTTATGTGGTGCACCCCTGCAGGGAAGTTAATCTATTCGAATAGCCGTGATCTTCGGTAACAGGACGACTTGGAGTTGTACCTTGACCTTATGACAACTAGAACCGGATACTTAATAAAACACACCCTTCCAAGTGCCAGATACAACCGGTGATCGCTCTCTCACACGGCGACGAGGGGAGGATCATCGGTTAGGATTATGCTATGCGATGTTACTTGGTGAACTTACCATCTACTCTCTTCTCCTGCTGCAAGACGGAGGTTACTAGAAGTGTAGTCTTCAAAAGGACTAGCTATCCCCCTCTTATTCCGGCATTCTGCAGTTCAGTCCACATATGATAGCCTTATTCCAGTTGATACCAATGCATACATATGTAGTGTAGCTCCTTGCTTGCGAGTACTTTGGATGAGTACTCACGGTTGCTTTACTCCCCCTTTCCCCTCTTCCTATACCCGATTGTTGCGACCAGACGTTGGAGCCCAGGAGCCAGACGCCGCCGTCGACGACGAATACTACTACTCGGGAGGTGCCTACTACTGCATGCAGCCCGCTGACGACGACCAGGAGTAGTTTAGGAGGATCCCAAGCAGGAGGCCTGCGCCTCTTTCGATCTGTATCTCAGTTTGTGCTAGCCTTCTTAAGGCAAACTTGTTTAACTCATGTCTGTTCTCAGATATTGTTGCTTCCGCTGACTCGTCTATGATCGAGCTCTTGTATTAGAGTCCTCGAGGCCCCTGGCTTGTAATATGATGCTTCTATGACCTATTTTATTTGTAGAGTTGTGTTGTGATATCTTCCCGTGAGTCCCTGGTCTTGATCGTACACGTTTGCGTGTATGATTAGTGTACGGTCAAATCGGGGGCGTCACAAGTTGGTATCAGAGCCGGCTGCCTGTAGGAATCCCCCTTTCCAACTCCTTGGCCGAAGTCAAGTCTAGTCATTGAAAAACTTTTACTAACATGGCTGTGCGACTTACGGGCCCATGTCGCCATATTGGTGGTATTAGAATCTTTTACTCCTCGATCCCTACTCTGGGACTCTGAACTCTCTTCTATTTGGGTTAAATGAATTTTGCAAAATCTAACATTAGGATCTCGTTATCACTTTATCCCGGAGAGCCCTTCATTACAGATGATCGACTGCTTCGACAGAAGATTCTGATAATACTCTCCGATGTTCTCCCGAAACTTTGTGCCATTGCTTTTGCAATTCCCTACCACCGAAAAATCCCTATGGATAAATACTTACACTTGTCATTCTTACTTTTATTCCCAGTTGGTCTTGTTATTACAATATACCCCAAAATACTCGTCGTTGTTTCGGTAATCCTTTGAGCTTACTGCCTTGCTGTTCATTGTCACCTGAATACCCCTACGGATAATTCTCGCACTTATCGAGTATCCGCTCATCCCCCAGTTGTTCATGTGTTTCACAATGGTCATCGAAATACTATTCGATCCTCCAAAAATCCTTAGTAGCTTATGGCTCTGCAATACTTGTCTGCTTGCATTATGGATGCTTTCCATATGTCTGGCAATATTCCTTAGTATCCTTAGTCACCGTCATGTTGATCCTATTGATTCAACATAAGTGTGAATGCATGCAATCATCAGTTGATCCTTTTAAATTATCTTTCCGGCTCAGACGTCATTTTAAAACATGAGCTGGTTCTCAACAAATCCAATTGCCGTCGATTGTACCCCTAAGACTATTCAACTTATCCATCCCTAATCAGAACATAGCTTCTGATCCCTTGATTTGAAAATCATAATTCCTTTGCATTTGAGCTCTGGATTAGTCAATTGTTTCCATAATCCAATGCCTTTGCATTGTTACTTCCTCTGGTTGTGTGTCGATGCTCACGTCAGCTCTGTTATGGACCGGCAGATCCTTTAATGGATTTTATCCGACAGCGTCCTTCATATTCAATAACCTTGTGAGCCTTCCCTCGGATACATAATGCCTTTGGTAAATGGTATCATCTACTTTCTCAACCTTGCTCTACTTTCGAGATTGTGATATTTACTCTTGAAATTTGTGATATATGTTCCTAAGATACCCGATGGTTTGAACTAATGCCTTCCCTAATCTGTGTAAACCCGAAAGATTTCACGGGTCATACTTATCTGGTATTGCACCAGGTAAAACTTTCAACAACTAATGTCATTTTGAAAATACGATAGGTGAATGAAAGGTTATGCATTGAAGAAGTGGGAGTCAACCTTGAACTTTGTGTTCATGCCCATGGACACGATGTAGATCTTATCATTAAAGCTTCTCTTAAATTAATTTTTTCCCTTGGTATAAGTTCTTATATCTGGGATCCGGCCTTTTGCAATCGTGGTTTCGACCATATGTTTTTTCTTTGACCCCATTTCACGGGCAAGTTTAAGCACTTGTCTTCTGTGGATCAATACACCAGTCCAACCTTTACTATGATCTTCCGTCGAGTATTACACCATGGTACCTCGATAATATCAAGTACTACATAACCTCTTATGAGTTCCTCATCAAGTACTACATTCTCACTTATTCCAAATTTTTCACGGGCACTCAAAAATCGATAACTGAACCGAGTCCGCACTACGGTTCAACAACTTTTGGTAATATTCTTTACTTACAAGTTTGTACCCGATCACATCCTTCCTACCCTATTTGGCTATATCATTACTGTGATGATTTTAACTGTGCTACCCGGTCCTTATTCCCGGAGCACAACTTTCGACGATGAGCTAAGCTTACGTCGATCTTCCTCATCATACCACTTTGCCTTAAACAACAAGCTTGGTTTTGAGTTTGTGTCATACCCTTGGGTTCAATAACATTTCGCTTCATCATTCCTGTGGCTTGATGTCATCGCCGACCGATTACATCTTCATGAAATCTCTCAACAATTGTGTTGTGACCATCATCGGCATTCTGAGCTCTTCCAGGATGTCAATTGAGTTCATTATGAGAAATACCATCCTTGCCCTTGATGATTTGTGTTATCATCGACCACTTATTGCCTTTTGTTCAACACAAACTTGTTCATGTTTTGTGTTATACCTTGAGTTCCTTGCTATCCAGCATAGTTCTTCTTTACCTTGGATATTACCACATTTTATGTCAAGAATTTCGTGAGAATTTCACCACCTCCTGAGAATTCTTGATACAAGTAATACTTATCACATCACCATTCCTTCTTGGTCCTCGTGTTGTTCCTAACCGGAATACCGACAAATGAACTATGATGTGTGAATTCAAAACTTCCAGCAACCCTGTTGCTTTGAACCAATGTTTAATTGTGTATGATTTCCTCGAGCATACATCATTATACCATTTTGAATTGACAAATGTTATCTCCTTGTTCACATAATTGGGGAGATCCACCTGTTTGGAAATCTGGATGAATTGTCGATGAGTCCATCAGCCACCTCCTCTTCCTCTCCTTGGTTTAATGACGAAGTCTTGTTTCAGAACTCGCTCCATAGTTCATTTCCCGAGAATCATACATTGTCATCTCGTCAATTTGTATTGCACCTTTTCTTCCTAGGTATCCTGCCACCAATCAGAACTGAATCTCGGTCTGATATGATGGTTGGAACATATTTTCAAGAGATATAACACTGGTCTTTATGTGACCCGGTAAGGTGATGTCGTGCCTAGCACACCTGGCCGGAGGCCCTGTTGTTATAGATTCCTTTTCAGCAAGATTATCCATTCTTCCATGAGGAAATTGTAATATTAATTCTATAAGTTGCTCCTGATGGATCCTTTGTGAATCCAAAGTCTGATCTTTACCCAATGACCATGTCAATGCTATCTCGAAGCATGTATGTGATAATCCTATCTTCAATAAGAACACTTGAAGCACAATGCTAAATTTTCTTTATCAATTATTCAAACTTTGTTGTATGGGTAATGTATAAAATTTCTCTCACCTTACCCAAAGAGTTTTCTACATTATATCATGTCATGGATATCATGCTCTGCTTGTCCTTGGGAAGCACATACCCTTGAAATATGTGTTTAAACACATTTTCCTTTCCATTGTTCTGCTTAAACCTGATAATCACTTTTCCGTTCCATTGTTTTCTTTAACCTTTCTTGCGATCAATATGATCTAAGCAGTAACAATTCCCTGCTTATGTAACCAACTCGGTGTACAATTCTGTCAGAAAGACCCTGTTACTTTTGTTGATGACATTCCGGTTACCATCAATGGACGAGAACTTTGCCTAATGGTCCACCCCGTTCAACGAGCAGGAAAATGGTTCTGTTCGTCCCTCGCCCTTGGTACCAACGTTGTTGCCAACATAGCTGACAAGCTATTCACTGACATGCCTCCCTGTCGCGGCTGTGCAAGATGTCACCACCCTTCCTACTTTCAACCCACATGGTGGGCCCATAACCCACAGGTCCACTGGATTGAAACCCGACTCTTCTTTATAACCCGAATTCTAATGTATCATTTGCACCTGGCTTCGTATGTGATTCGCGAGCTGAATGCTATACCATTATTCATCCTGGAATCAGACACCATGTTATTCTCGTTGTTCAAACCCCCATTCCAGCTTTTGTCTATTCATCAAATGATTGCCTACCCGTTTGAAATTTTTGGTACCATCGTATATTGCACTCAACGAATTCACTGAAATACAACTCGTGGGGTACCTTGTGTATTTCCCATTGAGTTCACTGTCAGATGCCCAGCTCTGTGGAGATGCGTTCTTCCGAAGTTTTTCCCCTTGATCGCGTTCGTAGGACGATGGACATCCCAAAGGAAGGATGACAAATTGATCATGGTGACTTGAAGCAGAGAAATGAAGACATCAATGAAAGGGATCAACCTCTTTGAAAGGGCAGCCAAGACCGAGCAGACTCCTTAGGTTTTTCGCTACCAACACCTTCCCCCCTTACTCCACCGCTTAAATCTCGGGGCGAGATTTCTTGTAGTGGAGGAGAATTGTGACGCCCGGATAATCAGACTACAGTAATCCCCTGCTAATGATGCCACGTCACCTCGATTATTGTTGTTAATCTTGCGATGATTCAAATCCCGTTCAAATTTCAAATTTAAAATCAAGTCTAACAATAAAAGTTTTCAACTGTCAAATCTACAATGTTCAAATTGTAGCAAATATATCATAGATGGTTATGGTGGTGAAACCACATTGCTAGGAAATGTTTAAATACTCCAAATTAATTAGAACAACAGCCAAAACCAATAATTAAATGCCTTTTATAAAGTATAAAATATTAAACTAATTCTTTTAGGTGCCCAAGATATAGTAGGATTAGAATAAGTAGTGATACTATTTTAGGAACTAAGATCATAATTATAAAAACTAAAATGGAGAGAAACTAAAAATAAAACAAAAAAGGAAAAATTAAGAAAAACAAT
>NC_041388.1:582262201-582263694 GCF_002162155.2 Triticum dicoccoides
CCATCCACCCTGACGACCGCTCACCGCGCTCCCGACATTGGCGCCCGTCGCCGGCGCTGCCTCGCCCCCGTCACCAACCCTCGCCGCCCCGGAGTTCGACGCACCTTCGCTTCGCCATCTTCTCCGTCGTCGCCATCATCCCCAGCTTCCTCCCCGAGCCCCGCTACCTCGTACCCTACAACCACCTCGAGAGGCCCCCTCCTTCTCTGCCTCGCGCCCGCCGCGCACCGGGCGCGCCCACGGCCGCACACACACGCGCATGCCACCCGCCCCCCACGCCGGCCCGGACCTCCCTCGCCCGCCTCCACTTGCCTGCCCGCATCTGCCGCGCCATGGCTTCGCTTGGCCATCGCCCCTACTGCACGTTGCTGCTGCTCGGCTTCGCCGCTGCCGCGCATGCGCGCCCGAGCCCCGCGCACTCACCGCCCCATCTGGCTCTGGCGAGCGCGTCCGCCGCCGAGCTCGCGCTCCCAGCACTGGCCGCTCGCCGCGTCCGCCTCCGCCCATTTTTGCTGCTGCAGCCGCCCCCCTGCATCGGCGCTCTGCATCCGCACCCTCGCCCGCCCCTGGAGCCCCGCACTCGCCCGCATCCTTCGCCCCCCGCGCGTGTCCTCCACCGCCCAGGTTCGACCTCCCACGGGGCTCCGCGCCGTTAACCACCACTCGGGTGCCCGTCGCCCGATGCCCCCTACGCCCGCCCGATCCGCTAAGGCCCCCTAGGCCTATGACGAACAGGGCCCACGCCCAGAATGAAAATGATAAAAAAAGAGAAATTTATAAATAAATAAATAAATAAATAATAAGCAAATAATAGATAAAAATATTAATTAATTAATTAAAGAATTAATTAACTTAATTATTTTTTATTAATTAAACTAATCAATTAACTAAACTAATTAAATTGTTAGTTAATTAATTAATCAGTCAATGACATTGGGGCCCACCCCCTTAATTAATCCTGATTAGGCTAATTACTGTGTTTAATTAAAATGGGTCACTGATAGGTGGGACCCACCTGTCAGGTTGACCATGTCAACTGCTGACATCATGATGACGTCAGCAAACACTATTTTGGATAATGTTGATTTAACTAATTAAATAAATCCTTAAAGTGTTTTAAATCTTTTAAAATTAATATAAAATAAACCGTAGCTCGGATGGAAAACTTTGTATATGAAATGTGCTCAGAACGACGAGACGAATCCGGATACGCAGCCCGTTCGTCCACCACGCATCCCTAGCATAGCGAACACGCAACTTTCCCCCTCCGGCTCCTCTGTCCGAAAAAAACGTGAAACACCGGGAATACTTTGCCGGATGTTTCCCACTTCATCGGTACCACCTCGTACCGCGTTAGGGCACACCTAGATTTACGCTTTGTCATGTCATGCATCGTCTTGCATTTGTTTGCATTATATTTATTGTTTCTCCCCCCTCTTCTCTCGCTAGACACCGAGACCGACGTCGCTGCTACCCATTACGACTAAGGTGTT
>NC_041388.1:582264014-582276110 GCF_002162155.2 Triticum dicoccoides
CGCCTACTCTCCTCTATAATCCTTGCATTTGTTAATCCTATCCTGATGCATAGCCTGTCATTGTTTCCACAACTGTTGTTACCTTTACCTGCAATCCTAATGCTTAGTATAGGATGCTAGTTTATCATCAGTGGCCCTTCATTCTTGTCCGTCTGCCATGCTATACTATCGGGCCGTGATCACTCAGGAGGTGATCACGGGTATATACTATATACTTTATATATGATACTTGAGGTGACTAAAGACGGGTCGGCTCGTAGGAGTACCCGCGAGTGATCCACGGATTGGGTCCGAAAGGACGTTTGTCCCAACGGCCCTCTGAGTGGATCTTTGTGGCGAAGCGACACGGCAGGTTGAGGCCACCTAGGAGAGAGGTGGCCCTGGGCCTGGTCGGCGTTCGCGGTTATTTCAAAATAACACGTTTAACGAGATCTTGGTATTTGATCTGAGTCTGGCTACTGGCCTATATGCACTAACCATCTATGCGGGGACAGTTATGGGCACTCGACGTCGTGGTATCAGCCGAAGCCTTCGTGACGTCAGCAACTGAGCAGCGCGCGCCGGATTGGACTGGAACGCCTGTTAGGCTAGGTCTGCTTCCGGCCGCCCATGCAACATGCAGGTGTGCTAAGGGCGATGGGCCCAGACCCCTGGTCGCTTAGGTTTAGACTGGCGTGTTGACCTCTCTATTGGTCTAGGTGGGGCTGCGACGTGTTGATCTTCCGAGGCCGGGCATGACCCAGAAAAGTGTGTCCGGCCAAATGGGATCGAGCGTGTTGGGTTATGTGGTGCACCCCCGCAGTGAAGTTAATCTATTCGAATAGCCGTGATCTTCGGTAACAGGACGACTTGGAGTTGTACCTTGACCTTATGACAACTAGAACCGGATACTTAATAAAACACACCCTTCCAAGTGCCAGATACAACCGGTGATCGCTCTCTCACACGGCGACGAGGGGAGGATCATCGGTTGGGATTATGCTATGCGATGTTACTTGGTGAACTTACCATCTACTCTCTTCTCTTGCTGCAAGACGGAGGTTACCTGAAGCGTAGTCTTCAAAAGGACTAGCTATCCCCCTCTTATTCCGGCATTCTGCAGTTCAGTCCACATATGATAGCCTTATTCCAGTTGATACCAATGCATACATATGTAGTGTAGCTCCTTGCTTGCGAGTACTTTGGATGAGTACTCACGGTTGCTTTACTCCCCCTTTCCCCCCTTCCTATACCCGATTGTTGCGACCAGACGTTGGAGCCCAGGAGCCAGACGCCACCGTCGACGACGAATACTACTACTCGGGAGGTGCCTACTACTACGTGCAGCCCGCTGACAACGACCAGGAGTAGTTTAGGAGGATCCCAAGCAGGAGGCCTGCGCCTCTTTCGATCTGTATCCCAGTTTGTGCTAGCCTTCTTAAGGCAAACTTGTTTAACTTATGTCTGTTCTCAGATATTGTTGCTTCCGCTGACTCGTCTATGATCGAGCTCTTGTATTAGAGCCCTCGAGGCCCCTGGCTTGTAATATGATGCTTGTATGACTTATTTTATTTGTAGAGTTGTGTTGTGATATCTTCACGTGAGTCCCTGATCTTGATCGTACACGTTTGCGTGTATGATTAGTGTACGGTCAAATCGGGGGCGTCACACGCCTGCCGGCGCCGTCCATCCCCATGCCTCCGCCCATTCCGACCACCAGTCACCACCACGCTCCACTCCTCCTCGCCTTATCTCTCATCTTTCATTTTTTCGATGACATTCTCGAGATACTAGTTTTCTAATAAAATTCTTGAGATATCATTAGTTTTTACACATGGGATTACTCCTGCATGGGTCAATCACAACAGGTGCTCTGTAAAAAATGCATATTGATGTTCCATGCAATGCACGAGAATCTTGCTTGTAATTATATAACGCAAATCACGAGCAGGAAGTGACATTTTTTTGACACAACCACGTTAACATGGCCACGCAAATCACTAGCTAAAGTAAATACCATTATACTTATATCCCGATGCAAAAGGTTGAGTACATGTCCGAAGAGTAGAGTCGCACACACGCACTCTGTCTCTCAGAATCTCTCTCACACACACCAGTTACGTGACGCCAACTTAAGTAGACACGTATGTTACAATTTGTGCACCCGCGGGTACACGTGATGTTGCGCATTTATTTAAGCTGGAAGACGAACCCAAACAGTAGCTGCATTCATTCCCCTCCCGCCGCCTCTTCTCTGGTCACCGTCGCCCGGTAGCCATGGGCTGGCCGAAGGTAACAACATACGCCATACTCCCGCCGGAGCGGCGCATTAATAAGGAAATTTTAGTGGTCATGCATGCATCTTTTTGTGCTAGCACTCCTAGATAAGGGTTGACCGGTCGCTTCTCGCGGACATGCGCGGGCGGTGGAAGAGGAAGGAGAAGGGAAGCGAGCTTTGGAGTAACGTTTTTTACCACAATTTCTTAGGAAACTGAGTGCAATAATTGAGTAGTTTTGCAAACTACCAGTACTACACCTGAAACGGTTCAAAACCTATACTCCCTTGCCAGCGCGCGCTTCCCGCGTGAAACGGTCAACGTCGCCATGGAGCTAGTTGTGGCTCAAATAGCCCTAAACTATCCAAGCATGAGGGTTTAAATTGGATCAAGTTGCACCGAACCCACCAAAAGAACTATCCCACCCAAGAGGTGCTAACTGGAGATAGTTTTCGTTGGGACCACTGAAAAATCACTTTTCTCTCTCCATGAAGTGCGTTTATTGTCAATCTAACCCTGTCACCCAAACACCTCTTTGGCTACAGTTAGTTCAGGGTTAGTCATGAGTTAGTCTAACCTCTAGCTAAGTTAGAGTATCAAACAGGAGCAGTATAGGACATGCAAGTTGCTCAAAGCATACAGGCAAATTCGTACGTGAACTGATTTTTTTTCTTTTTGAAAACAGAACATGAAAGGAATTTTTTTAGAATGCTCTTGGCATGTCCCTAACATGTGATAGTTAACCGACCTCAATAGACGGCAGAAACGCCAGCCCGCCGCACTTTGATAGAGACGAGGAGGGAGAAGTGATACAGACTGTTGGATTACTAGAGATAGGTGTCGCACGGAAGCCAAGAAATATGGTGATAGCGTGGGTTAGCCATGTACTAGTATGATACTACACTGGGCTGCCGTGTTTCGTACTCTTCCAGTCCATTGTGGAGATGATTAGTTAATTTTATATCGCTGAATAATATTAAATATTATGAGTGCAGACGCTCCACCACGAGGTTCCTTGCTCCTTCTCGGTCGTCCGGAATCTATGTTCTTCCACTCTAATTTTTTTACGTGAGCTTTGTTCATCCTTTTGCCAACACGCGAGACATCTAGCATCAAGGTGCACGTGTTATGCAAGGACCGTTCCATCTATATGAAGAACACGTGGGACTGGAACTATGAGACAAACATGTACCTAGGAGTGGACGTACGAACCTGAGTAATGTAGCGCAGTAAGTGAAGTAGAAAGGCAGAAATGGTATGAACGTGTGTGGCATATAGGGTGTGTTTGGTTGCGTTCTTGTCGTAGCATAGTTGTTCCCTCTTCATGCATGCTCAACTCAACACCCCTCTTCATGCATGCTCTCTTCATGCATTGTTCTAGTGTATTTGTGCTAAACTAGTGTGGACTCATGCACCCTCCATACACTCTACCAAACACCCAAAAGTAGGTCGAGAAGGGAACTCTTGGGCGACATTTGTCTCTTACTACGTACTACCACTAAATGTTGTACGTGCAATGCACAGTGATGTTATGGAGTACGTGCCTAAGTACTCTACTACTACTATATTAGTTGGCGGCACATATTAACTTTTATATTTGTTTACATGTATGCCCCGAGACCTTCCAACTAGACGTGTCTTTGTCTCCAGGTTGCACTTTGTATCGTTCATACCACGAAGTACTACTACGTGTGGTCTCCGACCCAGAAGTGGAAGAAGTGGAGACGCTCTACCACGCTGTTTTTTTACGCTGGGCTCTACCACGTTGTTCATGTCCCACTCCTTTCGCTGATGTGTGGGACATACAGCACGTGCCGTGTTTGGCACCCTTCGTCGTAAGAGTTGAAACGCTAGCATTCATCAGAAAAAAAAAATTATAAATCGGCAGTGATACTATTTTTTTGCGAACCAATCAGCAGTGATACTATACCACGCGGTTTCCTTGCTCCTCGATATCGGAAAGAATACTTCCGTTCGCCAACATGTGGGACGTCGACCATCCTGGTCCACTTGCCATGCACGCAGAACTCCAAGGAAGTCACCCAGGTCGTCGCGCCGCAGTAACAATGACTAATGAGTCGTCAAATCACAGGCCCACTTCCCACTTTGAAGTTGCTTGGATGAAGGAACCATCATGACTTCATTGAATTCCGCTTCTTGAAGAAAACTACTATACCAGCAGTACTGCTAGCTACAGTAGTTACTCCAACAGAGGCCTCCTTTCGTTCATAGGATAGGAATATGAAAATCATAGGAAGTGAGATGACATGCATCTCAATTCCTATAGATAAAGAGATGCCATTTGATGCTTAGGATAGGAATTTTTCCATTTAGTCTAGGCTAATGTACTGGTAATTTGCTCTAAAAACTACAGTAGTAACTAGTAGTATTGGTACATGCTCGTACTCAGACACACACACACACTAACTACAAGTACAACTACTTCTCACATGCTGGCCAGACACCGTCGTTCTCCTTCCCGGCTTTGTCGGCGACACCCCACTGTGCTTGGATCTCCGCCGACCTCTCCGCAGCAGCGCGTGCGTCCTTTTCTTTCTTGCAGCGTCGGGCCTCTCTTTTCTTGAGTGCTTTCTGACTTTTCCGCTCCCTCTGTGCGGCTTTGGCCGCCTCTTGCTCTACCGCCCATTCGGCCTTGACATCTTCAAATTCCTCCCACATAGTTGTGAGGTCGCGAGCGGCGATGAACTCGGCACGGCGGGATGCCATCGCTTCCCTACCATTTTGTGTGCGGTCGTGGGCGGCGAGGAACTCGGCGCGGCGGGGCGCCATCGCTACCTTACCGGTTAGTATGCAGCACGGTGGCATGTACGACGCTTGGTGAGAGCTCTGGGGTGGAGTGGCCGGACAACCGTATAGTGCATTGGTTTGTCAAGAGCTCAAGGACAGAAGACGAAGAAAATTTGGATTCCCCTTCAATCCTGGTCATTTATTACCGAGTAAAATGCATTGGCGGTCATCGAATTTGTCTTGATAGCGCACTTTGATCATTGTATACGAGATATGGTGATTATATGGTCACTGGCTCAGCGTATAGCTCCGTATTTGTCTGGTTGACCAGTCAAACAGTCCGCATGCGCCTCATCAGCCCGTGTTCTTTATCTATCTACGCGGGCCTACCTGTCAATGGAGAAAGAAATACTGTAAAAACCAAAATTATGCTAGAGTCCGGACCGCTTCCGGAGCCCGCTCTCACCGCCCTGGCCCCTCAAGACGCTAGCTTCCCGCCGCATGCATGCATAGCAAGTAGTACTCCTTATGTGGAGGAGAGAGAGGCATTGACAAAGTCAAGGAGTGGGCTCTGCAAGAGCCCGTCTCTACACGTGCTCCTAGGTATAAAAAATAATTCTAAAAAGGCATTAAAACAATTGTGTCTTAAAAAAAGGTAAAAAACATTTGAGAGGAAATAGATAGAGAGAAAGTGAGAAAAAGCTGTAACCTGGGCATTGCATGAGGAAGGAGGGAGTGGTGCACATGCCAAGTTCACTGGGCTGCCGTGTTTCACACTCCTCCGTCATAACAGTGGAGACAATAGCTTTCATCAAAAATAAACAATGAATACTCGTTGCTCGTTGACATATGGGACATCGACCATCCTGGTCCACCTGCCATGCACAAAATTATCCTGGTCTACCCCGGTCGTATCGCAGGCCCAACCTTTCCCACTGTAAGTTGTTTGGACGAAGGAACCATCATGACTTCGTTGAATTCCGCTTCTTGAAGAAAACTTACTGTACCCGCAATTCTGCTACTACACGCGAAGACTGGACGACACTGTACCACGTCATATCACTGAAACCCACTAGGCCAAACTAGCCCGCCTAGGTCATCTATTTTGGAACGGAGGGAGTACATCTCTGCACTGCTATGATTTTGTGTTGAACGTCATATCACTGAAACCCACTAGGCCAAACTAGCCCGCCTAGGTCATCGATCGCTAAGCCTACAATTTTAGGAGCTAGGGCTATTGGTCGATTGACGAGGGATAAGTATAAGCATACCACGTGCTCATCAGCCCCGATGTTTCTCTTCGGTGAGTGTTTTGCAAGTACTATAGCTCGCACAGTACCTAGCCTACTAACACCAAGATTCATCAAACAAGACCTGCTGATATGATAAACAGTTCAAACATACATCTAATCATGCCATATATTAAATCAAAAGCTGGTGAGGATACATCTGTTTCCATAACTCGGAGAGGGTTCGCATGATTCATCGCATGATTCACTATCAAACAAAAGTAGCAAGATCCGCCCACACAAGACAGTGCACTAGCCCTAAGATGGTTTGATAACATGCATCGTTCTGGTAATTAAACACAGGGCAATGCAAACTACCCTGAAGGATTAACATGACCAACTATTTCTTGTCATCGATCTCTCGGGCAATGACCACAGCACGGACAGCGGCATGGGAATCGATTTCTGGGGCGATGTCCGCAGGACTGACCGCGACATTGGAATCGATCTCTGGGGCGATGTCCACAGGATGGACAGCGGCATCGGAATCGATCTCCGGGGCGATGCCAACAGGACGGGCCACGACATCGGAATCATCAAGGACGTCCACCGGCACCTGCACAACCCTAACATATTAGCAAGCACATTGCAAATAATCAAAAACCACAACTATGGTAATAAGCCATTATTTTTTACCTTGTGCAGCTCACCTGGGGATCTCAACCCTCCGGGGGCCATCTCCTCGTCCTCGATGGGGGCCATCACCTTGCCAGGGGAATACTGCTTCTCAACGGCGACTATCTCCTCAAACTCGGTCTTGAGGCATGGTGGGGCCCTTGCTGTTCTTCCAACTTCCTTTGAGGAGTTCGTCTGCCAACGTCCTCAACTCTTTGGCCAATGCTTGTTTCTTGGAGTTCTTCGTCTCCATGGGTTGGCCCGCCAACATGGTCAACTCGTTGGTCGGTGCTTGCTTCCTGGAGATCGCTGTCCCCAATGGGTTGTCTGCCGGCAACTCTTTGCCTAGTGCTTCAGGATCCATCAATGAACTGACAAACAAAAAGCAATCGAAAGGAAACCACAATTGCAATGAAAACGGGAAAAGAATAGGATGTGAGAATCGGTCGGTGCTTCGCAAAAAGAAGATTCTTGGAATGAAAATATAGTAGCATAACTGATTCGCCCACCTTTCTTTCATTTGTACAGAAGAAAAATGGCACAAGTGAGTAGCCTGGAGTGAGGTTTTCTTCAAGAAAGGGAAGAAAGGGCTTGAACGAGCGTTCCAGTGAAATGATGGTTGCTTCATCCAGTCCAACTTGGAGGCCACCTTACCACTGCTGGTAAAGGTGTGGGTTCTGTGATATGACGGGTCATGACGGCCACACCGGGGTTACATGTGAGTCTCGACTGTAGCACCTCACTGTGATTTGGTGAATGGCACACGGGCCCGGATGCTTTGAAATGTCCCGCATGTAGATAGAGCGGCTAGTCATATAGGAGTGCTCAATATTGTGCACCGCGACCAAGGCATAAGTTTAATTAGGGTAGTTTTGTAAAGTACGAGATACATTCCTCCAATCGCAAAATGCCTTGGTTCATGAGATTTGAGATTTGAGCCCTATAAACCGAAAGGGAGGGAGTACTGCACACGGTGTAGTCTAGTCACTTGTTGAAATCTCTAGAAAGGCAAATACTCCTTTCCGGTTTACAGGGCTATACTACTCCCTCCGTCTAGGTGTGTAAGTCATCTTACGAAAACCAAATAGTCCCAAAACACTTAGGCGCGATGCATTAACTTCTACCTTGTTTCTTGTTTATTGACATATCAACCAATAAGAGACGAGAGGTGTGCATGCTTTTAATGACTTGCAATGGCTAGTTCATTGCATTCAATGCTATTAATTAGCAAATAAACATTGGTGACCCCAGGAGGAAACGGTGCTAAGCGTGTGGACCTATGCAGAATGAGTATCAACCAATGGATAATGGAGTTTTATTGAACAATAGCAATTTTGTCTCATGCAAGAGCCTGGCTAGTACTCCAAGGAATCGCACCACGCGGGCGTTCGCAACTGCCACGTTCGGGTTGCGCTTGGCTCTTCGCCTCTTCGAGAAGACGAACAATAATGATGTTACTCCTACTTCTATAGTATCGAATCCATGGTTGCATGTACGTCCACCTCGTGCGGGAGGGATAGCGAAAGCTTCAACTTACTGCTCCTGCCTTTGCGTCTATGACAGGTGGGCCCAACAGGTGGTTGGCCCTCCTGTCATGCAGCCAAAGGCAGGTGCAGTTAAGGCACCGGAGCTCAGTCCGCGAGGGAGAGGGCGTTGTAGTAATCAAATTTCTTGGTCTTGTACGAGTTGACGAAGATAGGGGTTGCTTGCTTGCTAGGGTTGCTTCCTAGGGTTGCTCACTACGTATATATAGGCCGGAGCCTCCGCGCTTGCTTGCTGGGGTTGCTCTATTCACACACTCTCATCCTCTCCAGATTTAAACAAGATAGGGGTAGTAACACTGTCTTTCTCCCTTCAAAAAACATTGGCTTTCTATCCTCACCGCTGGTTACAGATCTGGACGTATCCCCCTCCGCCAGTGAAGGGGAGGAGGGGCAGCGTTTAGGCCGTCATTGACAGCGAGGGAGGAGACCCCTGCCGGCCGCACCGTTATCTCTGGCCGAGCGCCAGCGCGGGAGGTCCTCCGATCCCTTCGTTGTTGCCTGTGGGCGGATCCAGCCTCCCGCCGCCCACCTATCCACATCCCGACGACCTTCAGGTATATCTTCGTTCGAAACCACCTTAGCTCTACTTCCCTAGCTCGCTACGTCGCTGCATGTGCATCATTTTCTACCTCTCAGCCCCTCTCGATCGGATGGTCCAAAGTCACATATTTTTTTCTTCTATTGTTAGAGGTAAAGCTACTTCATGGAGTCGAATCTTGTACTCCCTCCATCCAAAAATACTTGTCATTGAAATGGATGTATCTAGATCTATTTTAGTTCTAGACACATCCATTTTGATGACAAGTAATTCCGGACGAAGGGAGTACTTGGTTCAAACAAGAAATAAAGTGGGGTGGGGGAATTTAGTATGTACATCGGACTTGGTACAAACAGGAAGGAAAGAGGGTGAAAGTAGTACACACTGGTCATCCAACCGGTCTCTTGGTCGAAAAGGGAAATATAGGGGTAACGCTGTACACAGTGGTATGACCAGGACTAGATTTGCTATCCACACATAGGAGTAGGTGGCTAGAGTGAACAAAAATGGGACCAACCCAGATATGTTTCTTGAATGTTTGTTTCTCGGGGCAACAAACTATGAATCACCACTTTATGCCCATGTTTACGTACATGGTGCTGGACTGCTAGTGCACCCACTGCCCCATGCCCTTATACCAAATATTTAGGCTCCGTTCGGAATAAAGGGGCAGAAAACATAGGTCTTGATGAAAATAGAGGAATTGGAAAGGAATGTAGGTATAAATCTATGGAACAGCGAACCGGAGGAAACTCTCAAGAGAATGTGTTCGGATGGACTACGAAATGTACAGATTTGTTTTTTTAGAGTAGCATGCTTGGCAGTATGAGATGCTATTTGTTTATTCAGCTCCACAGTGACTACTCTTGTCCTCACCTCGCGTACCACACATAGGTTGATTTTTTATTCCAGCAACACAGCACAACAACCTGTCTAATGCATGCCAGCGAGCGCCTGCCTCGGGCTTCCGCCCAAAAAATGCGCAGCGCGTGGATGTTTCTAATCCTATGGAATCAGTACTACCAGACCAGCTTTCCTATGAAACACTATTCACCTTTCCTGTGTTCCGAACGATTGGAAGGGAAAGAATACCGTAGGAATTGTGTGCCTACGAAAATCCTGCACCAAACCTGTGAACGGAACGCAGCCTTAGCTGTTCTTAATCTAATGTCCCTGGTAAAAATGAAGCCATGCCACCGTTATAAGCCATGACAAGTTTAGCCAAATGTTTTTGCCTGTAATTGTTTGAGACTCTGACTGTTTCCTCTGTGCCTTTTTGTGCAAATAGGGATATCCAATTCACCTGGTTGCTGTTGTGACCTTTTGGTGCACTGCACAAAACTCTTCTTAAAAGAAGTGATTTTTGTGATGTCTAACTGGAATGTCAGAATGGAACAGTTGGTTCATTTTGGTGGAACTGCACAAAGGGAGATCTGTGTTCCAATCCTCATCATCCATATTGGCGCCATAACCTTCCTTTAGTTAAGAATGATATTTAATGCATGTGTTCATCTCTATTTTCTGACTGCCATGAGAAAATAATGCTGTTTTTTACTAGTACACTTGTACTCCCTCACTGACAAAACCAATTCTGAATTAGAAGGCCAATCATGTACTTGGTTTCACCAACTGGTGAGGAGAAAGAGAAACAGAGCATGAAGAGGAAGAAGAAGAATAATAAACAGTGCCAAGGCGATCTTGCTGAAGCCAGAGGCCTCAGTCGAGGCCATTCAAGGGCTCCGACAACGACTACCTTACATGTGAGACGATCCTCCAGGGAGCCCTTCCACTTTTGCTGTCTCACTTAATTAATTAGGAGTACTTAAGTACCACTAATTTATTACTGCCTAATTTTCCTGTTGGAGTTAAACAAATCTTTAGTAGGACCCTATGCTGAATCATGTACGTGTGTATGTTTGTCTATGGAGGTGAATCATGTGGTGGAGCAGGGAGGGAATATTATTAGTGTCATGACATAATAGTGCTATTGTTTTGCATGTCAATTTATTGCCATTTGTTCAATGAGGCAATGTTTTGCGTATTGTCCATCATGAATTTGATGCTACTGGTTGAGTAATATGCTAATGTCTTCCTATCCTTTCTCACTAAGCTAATGAAGGTTTCACCTTGTTCCTACTTGTGCAAACAGGGATCATGTTGTGCCAATCATACATTAAATGGAACTACGCCAAGGATGCTCCATTTTAGTTGAACTGCACAAAAAATTTGGGTGGTTCATTTTCTCAACCGCCTCCTTTCTCGTCTTCAATGTAGAATTTTAGCAAGATACAGGACCAAGATGACCCAGTAAACTGGTTGGATGAAAGTAGTGGCCAAGTTGCTCAAACCTCCCTCGGCACGAGGCCACTATTTGAGGATAAACCTACAAGCAAAGTTCAGATTGTCTATGCTGCCTCTTATGTACTCGAAAGTTTACTCGTACAAGAACTAATTTTAGCAAGAAGTACCTCCGATTGAACACCATTTACCAGTATGTACCCTAGGTAATTAAAGTTCGTACATGGATCATATTGGCTGTGATATCAATCATTTGGATGCATAAACATACTAAACATGTGTATATCTGAATCTTTTTGTAAATTATGTATGAATATTGTCGTGTGATCTGTCAATCATTTGGATGCATAGATATGCTGAGCTTGTGTATATATGAATCTTTTGAGTTGTTGATTGTGAATGTTGGCTATGGATATGAACGTGTCCTGTGAACCTGAGTTTGATATGAATGTTTACCTTTTCTGTTGTATTTGTGTGTGAACTTGTTAGTATGCCTACTGTGGGGTATAAAACGCAGGTCTCTTATAAAAGTAATGATGTGTCCAATTTATGTTTTCCCTTCTAACCACATTATATATATTTATATTATTACTATTATCGTATATTTTACAGAGACTTATATATACATTATAAAAACATCCCAACTTATAAAAGTAAATGTTTAATGGAAGTTGGCAAGGAAAATCCTGGTTGTTTTTGACTCACAGGCAAGGAAAATCCTGGTGATTGCATACAAAAGCTTGTGAAGATTTTAAGGACCAATTTAATAATAACGCACTCATTTTTATTTTGAGCAATAAATCGCTAAT
>NC_041388.1:582276177-582276519 GCF_002162155.2 Triticum dicoccoides
ACATCCCAACTTATAAAAGTAAATGTTTAACGGAAGTTGGCAAGGAAAATCCTGGTGATTGCGTACAAAAGCTTGCGAAGATTTTAAGGACCAATTTAATAATAACGTGCTCATTTTTATTTTGAGCAATAACTCACTAATTTCTTAATTATATATATATATATATATATATATATATATATATATATATATAATGTGCCTCTCCGGTTTATTCTTTGATATTAATTGCTCCTTCTAACATAACATTATACTCCCTCTGTCCGAAAATACTTGTCATCAAAATGGACAAAAAGGGATGTATCTAAAACTAAAATACATCTAGATACATCCCTTTTATCCGTT
>NC_041388.1:582276797-582282793 GCF_002162155.2 Triticum dicoccoides
TATATATATATATAATGTGCCTCTCCGGTTTATTCTTTGATATTAATTGCTCCTTCTAACATAACATTATACTCCCTCCGTCCGAAAATACTTGTCATCAAAATGGACAAAAAGGGATGTATCTAAAACTAAAATACATCTAGATACATCCCTTTTATCCATTTTGATGACAAGTATTTCCGGACGGAGGGAGTATATATAATGAGCCCACCTAATACGTGTATTTCAAGGAAGTGCAAATGGGCTGGGATTTCTTAGAAAATATAAATGGGCCTGATTGACGCGAATTTATTTGTTCACCTAGCCCAGCAAATGGACTGTACATTCTAGAAAACATGGGTTAAATATATGCCACATTTTGGCAGGCTAACATGTGGGCCAATAGGTCGAAGCCTACGCAGGGCGTTGTCAACTTGGTCAACAAATGATTGTGTCATCCACAGCCATTGGATTTATATCCAATGGCCGACATACACCTTAAATCTCTCATCTTCTTCCTCCAGCGTCGCCGGGACCGCCTGGTCCAGCCTCCGGTGGCTAGCGGCTCTGCTTAGCACGCATCGCTGCGAAGCGCTACCCCACCGCCGGCCAGGCTATCCCTCCACCCCTCGACACCTCCTGTTATTCTCCATAGACTACAGCCCCACGCCGCAACAGAACCAGTTATAACCCTTCTCCTCCTCTCAATCTGCAACTCCACTTCCGCGTTTTACCATCTCTGAGTCGTTCCTGTCCGAGGCCTCGCCGTCGTCCACCGCCTCGCTGCGTTCGGTGCGGCGTGGTCAACAAACGAGAGTCATCGGAAGAGGACTTTATGTGGAGAGCCTGACGGCTAGGACCCACGAGGTCCATGGTCGCACGCAGGAAAGTTCCTCCTTATTAAGCTGAAAATAATGTTTCCTCCACCTGACAGCTGGGACCCACCGGTTGTATCTTCGCACGGAAGGAAGTGCCTCCTTGTTTTGCGAAAAAAATTATTCATCCCGTTAATAGCTGGGACCCGTCAGATTTGGTGACTGACTTGTGGGCCTACTAAGCGGACGTGTATGCACGGCTTTGTCAACTTAATCAACAAATGATTCTAGCAACTAGACCGTTGGATGTTAATCCAACAGCCGTGCTCCTTCTTCAACCTCTGTTCTTGCTCCTGTCTCCCGTGGGCGGCACCGCGGCTGTGCTGCCGTGCACCCGAACTAGTGAAGTTTCCCACTCCTCTCCATCTGCGACTCCACTGCAGCTCAATAAATAGTAACGTCTTCAGTTTTAGCCCGATTTTCCGTAGATTAACCGGGCAATTCTCTTCTTCTTAATTAATCAACGAGGCAATTCTTTTGCCTCCGTTTCAAAAAAAATAGTATCGTCTAACTGAGCCAGTTAGTTAGATGCGTACACTTGGTGTAGTAGGATCTTTATTTAGTTTGATGCATACACTTGTTCTTTTTTGGTAGCCTTTTTGTAATGATGGCTGATGTTTGGTTTGGAAGAGAGAGCTGCGTCTTCACTCTTCTGGCCTGCTTACTGCTTCTGTTGCACCCCCAGCCCTGGTTGTTGTTGCTGCTGTTTTCAATATACAATCAGTAGTATATTTCGTCTGTTGGTTGAATAAATGTGTTGTTAGAACGACAAATGCAATGTTTTGGAAGTCGTTGCACGGTTCGATCCTTTAGTGCCCCGTACCGTACGTAGCGCATACTATTTATCATATGGAACACATTTTTTTTGAAACTCGGAACACATTTTCCACTTGTTGATAACATGCACCCCACTGATGAGGGCCCAATAGAGAAGCCCATAATTAACTGGAAGGGAGGCTCTCACATGAATCCGGCCTAGGTACATGCTCATGGTCCCCTAAACATAAATAAGTAAATAAATAAAGCTAAATGCTCATGCACCAGTTCTTTGGGAAAATAGGTAGCCCAGTATTTCTTTTTGAAGAATACTCAAGCTAGGCCTATGTGTTTTCTCCGAATTACTGGGCTGCAAATCTTTCAAGACGAGGAGGGATGCATTCCGGCCTGGCTTAAGAGTATGGTCAATGTCTGTTAAAAGTAATATCAAAAGGGGTTGAAAATTCCAAAAAATTTATAGCAAATGGGATATAAGTTTCTTTTTTTGTTTTTGTTTTTCATTGATATCTTATACGTATTTCATTGGATTTAACATGACATAGTACTAATTTATTTTTAAATTTGTTTTAGTATGGCTATTAATTTTTTGATTAAGAATATTTCGTTCCCCAGCAAAAATTTGCGAATTTTCAAAGTTTCCCACATATTTAGTTAATTTTTTGACTTTGGTACTGACCAGAAAATGGCCAGCAATTCTAAAAATGGAAAAGGGGCTGCAATAAATTCCATATGAATTAGAAAATGAGTAAAAATTGTAAAAATAATAGCAAATGGATTGTACACGCCACAGATTTCGAGAATGACTTATTTACGCAAGGCTTTGTTAGTGAACACACGATTCTAGCAACAATTAGTGTTGGATGTCCATCCAACGGTCGACGTGCTTCTTCAATCTCTGATCTTCCTGCTCCAGCCACCTAAACTAGCGCCGGCGGGACTGCCTGCTCCCTCCTCTTGTGGCCCGCTGTGATGCCGCGCAGGCTTCCCCAGCCCACCCTACTCCCTCCGTTGGCCTGGCCGCACGCAATCAACTGCCTCCTTATTACGCAAAAAAATGATTCCTCCCACTGACATCTGGGGTGCACCGGTTGGGAGGCTGACCTGTGGGCCTACTAAGTTGACGCGTACGCAGGGCTTGTCAACTTAGTCAACAAATGATTCTAGCAGCAGTAACCGTTGGATTTGAATCGAACGGTCCTGCTGCTTCTTCAATCCCTACTCTTCTTGCACCAGCCGCCCAAACAGTGCCGGGGAGACCGCCTGCTCCTGCCTCCAGTGGCCGGCTGTGCTGCCAATGAGGCCTCATCGCCCCCTACTCCCACCGCTAGCCAGGCCCTGCGGCGACGGCAGCCTCACACCGTAGTCGAACCAGTGAACCCTCATACTCCTCTCCGTGTGGGCATCCACTGCCGCGTCTTCCCCGGCTCCGCGTCGTCCCCTTCCTAGGCCTCGCCGTCGTCCACCGCCTTGGTGCTCTCAGCGCGGCGTGGTCAACATGGTCAACGGCATTCCATCGGAAGCGTATTGTACATGGAGAGGCTGACAGCTGGGTCCACGGCCACAGCCCAGTTTTTTTGTGATTTGCCAAGTAAGTCGCTTTGTCAGGCCTGTTGGGCTACAAATCTTTCAAGACGAGGAGAGCTTTCATTCGGCTGGCAGAGAAAATGGCCCATCAGTAATGAGAAATGGGTTGTACATTTTTAAAACACATCAAACCGGCAATTAGTTCCAAATATCTTTTTTTTCATTTCGAGATTTGAAATTACATTAATTTTTATGCGTGGAGAATTTGTTGGATTTTATATTTACATTTATTTTTAAAATCAGTTTGAATGTGAGTCGAAATTTCGGGATTAAAAACAGTTCGGACCACACCGAAATATGCAAAATTTCGTATAATTTTTTAACCGTGGCCACAATATGGGTTGTAATGCTAACAAGAAGAATATGGGCTCCAAAAAACCTTAATAATTAGAAAATGGGCTGTAAATTATTAGAAATAATGGCAGATGGGTTGTATGATGTTTTCCACAGATTTGAGGCTTTCCTAAAAAAAGGTTGACGCACAAGCAGTGACTGTTGGATGGCCATGCAACGGCCGTCGTGCTTCTTCAATCTCTGCTCTTCCTACTCCAGCCGCTCAAACAGGCGCCGGCGGGGCTGCCTGCTCCCTCCTCCCCGCGGCCGGCTCTGCTGTCGCGCAGGCCTCACCGCCCCACCGTACTCCCATCGCTGGCCTAGCCATCCCTCTACTCACCCACACATGCTGTTATTCTCCGGCGACGGCAGACGAACCAGTAAACCCTCGTACAGTCGTACTCCCCTCCGCGTGGGAAACAACTGCCAAGTCTTCCATGCCTCCTGTCGTTCCCTTCCTAGGCCTCACCGTCGTCCACCATCCTGGTGCTCTCGGCGCGGCCTGGTCAACGTGGTCAACGACCGACATGCATCTGAAGTGGACTTTACGTGGAGAGGCTGACAGTTGGGTCCACGGCCGCACGCAAGGAAATGCCTCCTTATTACGCGCAAAATAATGATTCCTCCACCTGACATCAGGGACCCACCGAAAGGGCCTCTGTATTTCGCAAAAAAAATATTACCTCCGCTGACAGCTCGGACCCACCAGCTATATCTTCGCATGCAAGGAAGTGCCTCCTTATTACGCACAAAAAAATGAATACTCCCCCTGTTAGCTGGGACCCAATATAGTGGCAGGCTGACTTGTGGGCCTACTAAGTTGACGGGGACGGAGGGCTTTGTCAACTTAGTCAATATGCACGATTCTAGCTCTAGTGACCGTACGATGTCCATCCAACGGCCGTAGTGCTTCTTCAACCTCTGGTCTTCTTGCTCCAGCCGCCCAAACCAGCGTCGGTCGCGCCTCGTGCTCCTGCCTCCCGTGGCCGGCTGCGATGCGGCGGAGGCCTCACCGCCCCTACTACTCCCACCGCTGGCCAGGCCATCCCTCTACTCACCCACACCCCCTGTTATTCTGCGGCGACGACAGCCTCACACCGCAGTGAACCAGTGAACCCTCGTACTCCTCTACGCGTGGGCATCCACTGCCGCGTCTTCCCCGGCTCCGCGTCGTCCCCTTCCTAGGCCTCACTGTCGTCCACCACCCTGGTGCTCTCAGCGTGGCGTGGTCAACATGGTCAAGGAACGGCTTCCATCGGACGTGGACTGTACGTGGAAAGGCTGACAGCTGGGTACATGGCCGCAGCAAGGAAGTGCCTCCTTATTACATGCAAAATAATTATTCCTCCACCTGACAGCAGGGACCCACCAGACGGGCCATCATATTTCACGAAAAAACATTTGCCCCTGACTGCTGGGACCCACCAGCTACATCTTCGCACACAAGGAAGTGCCTGATAGTCGGGACCCACCTGGTCAAAGCGTACGTAGCGTTGTCATTCTGGTCGTGAACGTGTATGTACATATATACTGGTGGATGTAGAGGCACGCACGTGTCATAGTAGAGGCGGCCAGGGTGCAAGAAAGAAATTACGGCCACGTATGTGTACATACGGGCGGGGTCTCGAATGCCTACTCGCGCATACGTACGGCCAGGGCTCGTGTACATGGCTGGGTCGGAACGGAGAAACAGCGTCGTCGTCGTGTTCATGGGGAGGCAACGGAATGCGTCGTGTTCATGGGGAGGCAACAGAACGCGTCATGTTCATCGGGAGGGCTTGGACGGAACAGGCGATGGAAACGAAGCCCGGCGTACCGCAGAACGGAGGAAACGGCCTTGTGTTCGACCGGCCATGTTCAAAACGGGATCCTGTTGATCGGGAGGGGTCTGGCATACCACAAAACGGAGGAAACGGACCTCCTACGGTCGAAATGGGGGTCCTGTTCATCAGGAGGGGTGTGGCGTACCGCAAAACGGAGGAAACGGACTTGTGTTGGAGCGCTACGGTCGAAACGGGGGTCTTGTTCATCGGGAGGGGTGTGGCGTACCACAAAACGGGACTCCATAGGATAATGTTCATCTCCACCGTCGACCTCCTCCAGCCTCCACCTGCGACTGTTCATCCACGGGCTCCTGTTCATCTAGCCTCCAGCGCGCGCTACTCCACCGGCTACTGTTCAACCAACCCTCTCCACGGGCTCCTGTTCAACCACCCCTCCACGGGCTACTGTTCATCCTGCCCTCCACCGTCTACTGTTCATCCTGCCCTCCACGGGGTGGTCCTGTTCATCCAGCCCTCCATGGGGTCCTGTTCATCCAGCCCCAACCAGCTCGATCGATCGGGGTCCTGTTCATCCAGAGGCAACACCATGGGGTCCTATTCATCCACCCCCACCGGGAACTGTTCATCCAACCCCCCCCCCCGCAACGCTCACTGTTCATCCAGA